>NC_044032.1:197239845-197579928 GCF_901765095.1 Microcaecilia unicolor
ACGGATTCTGAATGTTTACTTTCATATTAGAGAATGACATACAGACAAAATTTATCCCTATCCCCACCCTGTTCTTGCAAACTCAAGCTCCATCCCCACCCCATCCCCTCAACAGTACAAAATCTCATTCGTACAAGTGAGCGATTGTCTTTTATCGAATATTATGGAACTAGTGCACTGGAGTTTAAAGTTTGTGGGTACAGGTGGGGATCGAGATGGGGACAAAGTTCCCATGTCATTCTCTAATTTCAGTATGTTTTGCATGTTCTGGATCTGCTGAAGCTGTTAAGTAAGCCTGGAGACCTATGATAGCAGCTTTTTATGTATATCAATTTTGGTGTAGCTTTTTATGCTCCTGGATGGATGTAATCTAACCTAATCTTCATATTTATATTCCACCTGCTCTGAAACGGTTCAGGGCAGATCAGCCAGCTAAAAGAACAGTTGGGATGTTACACTAAATAAAGCCTACATAATAAAATTTAAATCTCAGCAAGGCTATTCAAATATTTGTCAATTAAAAAAGTTTTCAGTTGCAGTTGAAAGGACATACTGTATAATGAAAGGTGATAAACTATTTCAAATTTTAGAGTTACTTCTAATAATAGGGGCCTACAGTTAGGCTTTTACGTTCATTTATAGAATACTAGCGTAACTGGGTATTAACATGCCTAACATATCGGCAGAATCACTTATAGAGGTGGTCCGAGTGTTAACATCTAAGTGCTGCAGGGATGTGTGTAATTAACTTACAGTAGTCTGTAAGCTATATGTGTAAGTAGGAACTCTGCCTGTGTTCCGCTCCTTGCAAATATGTGTTATGTAAGTTAAGGGTATTTGCAGAAAAGAACTTAGGCAGCATTCTGACATTGATGTCCGTAAGTGCTGATAATTTTTATCAGATTTTTGTCCTGCATTATCTACAACAATACATCAGTAGATGAAATTGTAGATATGTCCTGTCTCAAAGCACATTGTCTCATGTTGGCAGAAAAGGAAGTAGGTTTTAATTAAATCTTGATATGGAGGGTTAAAAAGCTGTTGTCTATTTCACAGAACTAGATCGTTCATTTCCATTCTAGTAAACAGTAGATAAAAATAAACTGGTACCCAATGAGAAGCAATTCTTATAGGAAACCTGAGAAATATTCCTGTCCTTCCCTCCTGCTATCCGGTGTGAATGTGCTTGAAAGCTGCCATAAGTGGGGTGCTGCTGCCCTATCACCGCTGGCCATGACAAGAAATCACTGGAGATGTAGCCTAAGGGTTATTGTAGTTGGCTTTGAGCCTGGTGGCCTGGGTTCAATTCCTACTGCAGCTCCTTGTGACCTGGGCAAGTCACTTAACCCTCTGTTGCCCCAGGTTCAAAAACTTAGATTGTGAGCCCTCTAGGGACAGAGGAAAGTATCTGCATATAATGTGTACATCACTGTGTACATCTAGTAGCGCTATAGAAATGATTAGTAGTAGATATTCAAAGGCAGTTAACTGGGTGAGAGAGCCTCTTGCCCTGTTAACTGGTACTGAATGGGCTCTAACAGAATATTCAGCAGTACTTACCCAGATAGTGCTATTGATAGGCCACTGTTGAAAACGGGATACTGGGCTAGATAGACCATTGGTCTGACCCAATATGACTACTCTTATGTTATGAGTACTCCCTCTATCCGCTAAAGCTGAAACCGGCTATTGTGTGGGTGGTTCAGGGGCAGAGACGGCACTTAACCTCATAAGTGCTGATATTCAGCCCTTAACTAGTTAAGTTAAACTGGCTAAATAGGTCTGCTGTTTATGTGGTCCTATCTTTGGCTGGTTTAACTTATCCGGTTAAGTGCCATCTATCCACACATACCTGTACACGGGCCAGAATTGAATAGCCAACCACAATTTTGGCGACAGCACGCATTGTTTAACAAAAAAATTGCTGACCACCGTTGGCTGACTGTTATCTCCCCTGATTTTTGCTGAGGGAGAGGGAGATATGATAGAGACATTTAAATACCTAAGTTTCATAAGTGCACAGGAGGTGAATCTCTTTCAATTGATAGGATGCTCTGGAATGAGGGGCATAGGATGAAGGTGAAAGGGAATAGGACTCAGAAGTAACCTGAGGAAATACTTCTTCACAGAAAGGATGTTGAATGTGTGAAATGGCCTCCCAGTGGAAGCGGTGGAGACAAAAACTGTATCTGAATTCAAGAGAGCTTGGGACGAGTACATAGGATCAGAGAGTGATAGCTAGAGTAGATGGCATGGATGGGCATACTGGATAGGCCATATGGTCTTTATCTGCTTACATTTTTCTCTGTTTCTATGATTTTTGAAGCTGGCTCTTGTGCTGTCCTGGTTTTGAATTTGTATGTGTGTGTGTTTTTTTTAAAAACAGAATTCGGAAAGAGGTTGGAATTAAGATCTATATCCTCAGCCTGTGTTAGATACAGTCAAGACATCAGACAGAAATAGTGAACATTTTTGCTAAAGTACATTTGTGTAAACCAAGCCTTGACAAATTTTGCTTTCAGTTAAGGCACCAGGCCAAAACCTTGGGAGCCACTGGCTGAGACTGCTTATTCCGCCCTACCCTCCCCACTCCCCAAAATTGGAGAGTTTAGAGTGTAGGGTGGGAAGGAAGGGGAAGAGATCCTCTCTGAGGTCTACCACATAAAGGCTTGATTTACAAAGTCTGTTTTCCCATTATGTATCAAAGGGAAAAGGAAGCTCCGTAAATCAGGCCCTCAATGCACCCATGCAGGACACTGCCAAAAGTGCACAGCCAGCAGCCTCTATCCATGTCTCTTTCTCTCCTCACCACCCAGGAACTAAGCCAGCATTAGCATCTAACTGGCCATGCTTCCGAACTAGCCTCTTGCATTACAGTATACTAAAGGCTGTGCGGCTATCTTAAAAGAAACTCTGCTTTCCTGCACTACACTGCACAGCTTTTAGGTGTTTGAACCATTTGGTGCAAGAGACTACAAGACCAGTGCTAGAGTTTTAGCACCATGAGACTCAAATGCATTTGGAGCCATGCGGTGTGGAGAAGAAAACGGAGATTCTGTTTTTAACAGATCGGATCTGACGAAGAAGGGCAACCTTCGAAAGCTAATCAAGAAATGTATTAAGTTATGTCCAATAAAAAAGGTATCATCTTATTTTCTTTTCCATGTTTTATTTTGTTTGATTTCTATTGATAACCTTAAGAGTGGACTAATATGGCTACCACACTCCTCTGTTTTTAGCAGCAAAGCAGTTGATAAACATTTGCTAAATAAACATTAAAACAGGGGTATGGAAATCAAAATGTGTGGGGAAATTTCAGGTCACCATAGTAACCTGGCATCCAGCTCGTGATTTGAACAGCAAAGGAAGGTAGTTTTGCTCTTAAAAATCACCATGCTGGTGAATTGTTTCTGATTTCAGTTTGAACTGTTGGGTTCCTAAATAACAAATATTTTGCCAAATTGGCAGGAAAGCCTTATTGAATATTGTGCCTAATTAGCCTTATGCTTCATAGTTAGATGTCTGTTTAGTATCAGTGTTGAATAATTACATTTTCTCTCTCATGGTTATGTCTCTAAATGTCACAAATTTATTTTGAGCTATGCTGTCTGAGCGGTTACTGCCAGATGGATATTTCCCATTTTCATTGTGGTTATATGTATTTTTTTTAATGGCGATGATCTTGCTGTAGATTTCCATGGGATTTTAGGTACTCATGTTAGTCTAATCTTTTAAAAATAGAATTCAGTAATAGAGAAGAGAGGCCTATATAACTAATTTGATATGCAAAACTTACACACATTAATAAATCTCAGTGGGATAATGCCAAATGTTCCCAAATGGCTTTTTGTAGCATGAGGGAAAAGTGTGGCTAGCATGCTACATTGAGTAAGTTTAGCTGTTGTACATGGTTCAGAAACAGTTGCGAAAAGAAGCCACAGGTTTTACATTAAAAATGACTTATGTCCATTGGATTCATCCTTTTATTTAGTGGTTTGTAGCAACTTATCCTGTATAATAAGGTTTTATATAACTATATGCAGGGATACCATTTGTGTTGGCCAATTTCATTAAAAGAAAAAATAATAGTGCAACATAGACCCAGCATCAATTCTAGAATCTTCTAACAGTAAAACAATAATTTGCACAGCATCAATAAGTGAATATCATTCTAGAATTACAAGCAGACAGTTGCTCTAATAGAATTGTGTGGGTATATACATGCGTAGAGTACATACAGACAAGCGTGCACATAAATTTATGTGAACTGTGCTGGGTATGCTGGAGGTGGAGTTGCAGTGTACGCACATATATCCCCAAATTCTATAAATGGCGCCCAAAGTTAGGCATGCAGTTGGGCGCACAGTTATAGGATAAGGTCAGTTACATGCGTAAACTAATTGACTTAATTGGCAATGGCTATTAATAATTTGCCTTATGCGCTAATTGGCAAAAAATTGGCAGTTTAGAACATAAGAATTGCTATACTGCTGTTATAGAATTTGCATTTAGCGTTATTTTTCCCATAGTTGTCACAGAGCCCAATATCCCTTGCCAGTTTGGCTTTTTGAGGGGATCAGGAGTGCTGGGGGATTAAAGGGGCGCTCTCCTTTAATCCTTCCAATGAAGCACTTCTCAATAGAAACACTTTTTTTCTGAAACCTAGATATCTTAGAGAGCAGATGTAAATTCCAGTGTCAATATCTTAGGATACAGAAGTTCATTCACCTCCTGAAATGGCAAATGTACATTTTTAGGCCTACCCTAGACCTGCCCCATACATGCCCAGATCATGGTCCATTGCCATCACACATTCTTCAGTTTTAGACATGTATATTCCAGCTTTGTGAAATAGGAACATAGATGTTTATGGAAGATAAATGTTTTGAGTGCTGTTATACACACATCTAAAACACAAATGGCACTTCTAGAATAAGCATTTGTGTTTTTATTGTGTTTTGGTAGCATTTCAGCCTTTTTTTTTTTCATTAACATTTGTTTAATAGCTTTCCATTGGAGACATCAAGATGGTGTATGTCCAAAAACAAACAAACAAAAAAGAAATATAAACCATCTTATAGAATTCTAATAAGAAATTAATTGTATGTCTGAGGTTGCATCACTTTTTCTGTTTAAGAAGAATTTCTCAGAGAAAGGATTGCAGGCTAATTCTGCCGTTTTAGCCAGGCCTTTAGGGAAATTGAGCATCTGCCTCCCTCCCCACTCCCCCTCAAAGCCTTAATGAATGAAATGTATTTCTTCAAACCTAGTAAGTAAGGAATAAAATAACCAGGAGAGCCATAAATGATGAATAAGTGATGGGGGAAGACCTAATTAAAATGGATGATAGACTGGCAGACGTGAGCCTGTACAGTTTTAATGGCAAAACAGCCAGACATTGACTAATTTGTCAGGCAGCCTGAAACCCCATGTTTGTGTTTTATTGAAAGTATGGATAGACCTTTTGGGGTTGTTGAAAATGTGTATATAAGGTATTTATTTAAAGTATATATAATACTCACACCACAGCATAGTCTTGACCAGCTATTCTGCAAAGAGAAATCTGATTTATTTATTTTTTCTTACTTTCTACTTACTAGCAGGTAACAGTGGACGCACAGTGCTGATACAATTTGCTCTGCTAGCTGGTAGTATGTGTAATTTCAAACGTACAGCACTATTCTTTCATCTAGAGATCCTGATTGAACAGTGTCCTTTCCTTTCTCCTTTATCCACTCTGCTATGCTGCATACTAGTATCCTGGAAAGAGCTTTCATACTTGGAGGATGGGTTAACGTGAACTTGTCACTTCTCACCAGCCAGTCAAAAAAAATGTACACTTTAACTTTTGTAACCAGTTAGATAGGTTGTTTGTGTCTTTTATCAGTTTTCATTCATTCATTCATTCATTCATTCATTCATTCATTCATTCAGGAGAATCCAGTCAGCTCTGTGCTGTACATTTTTTTGTTTGTTTGTTACATTTGTACCCCGCGCTTTCCCACTCATGGCAGGCTCAATGCGGCTTACATGGGGCAATGGAGGGTTAAGTGACTTGCCCAGAGTCACAAGGAGCTGCCTGTGCCTGAAGTGGGAATTGAACTCAGTTCCTCAGTTCCCCAGGACCAGAGTCCACCATGCATTTCAATATCAATTTATTGTAGCTTAAGTGGAGGACTCACTCTCTATGCCTATCCTCACAGCGTACTCCACGGTGACTCTCGGGTCTACCCCAATCTACCCAGGGCCTCTGCGCCAAGTGCCTAGCGCTCCTTCCGTCTGATTACCAGGTGCTGTGGAGGACTCGCAGCCCATCTGCATATTCTGTCAGCCTTCTCTGGCGTGACTCCCAGGTCCACCCCGATCCGCCCAGAGTCTCCGCTCCAGGTGCCCAACGCTCCCTCCAGCTGCCAATCAGGTGTTGTGGAGGTCTTGCAGTCCATCTGCATATCCTCCCTGCCTGCTCCAGTGAGAATCCCAGGTCCACTCCGATCCACCCAGGGCCTCCGTTCCAGGTGCCTAGCGCTCTCTCCGGCTGCAAGCAGGTATTGACTCTTATTTCATACTGTATCAAAAGAAAAATAATTAGCTTTCATTTATTTTTATAAGTGAGTAGTTTGTATCTGTTCTGCATTTTTTTTTGTTACATTTGTATCCCACGCTTTCCCACTCATGGCAGGCTCAATACGGCTTGCATATTGTATACAGGTACTTATTTGTACCTGGGGCAATGGAGGGTTAAGTGACTTGCCCAGAGTCACAAGGAGCTGCCTGTGCCTGAAGTGGGAATCGAACTCATTTCCTCAGTTCCCCAGGACCAAAGTCCACCACCCTAACCACTAGGCCACTCCTCCACATGAGGTGATAATATGGTAGATAGAACGCAGGGATTCTGTAAAGCTTTTCAACTTAAATTTGTGTGTCTAGATTGTAAGCTCTTTGAGCAGGGATTGTCTTTTTTGTGTATGGTCTACAACGCTGCGTATGCCTTGTAGCGCTATAGAAATGTTAAATAGTAGTAGTAGTTGTAATGTCTACCTAAAATGATTGTAGTCACTAAATGCTGAATTTTTTGTAATGCCCGCAGCAGTGAAAGATATGACACTTCTAGAATAAACTTTTCTGTATATGGCGAAGATCATGAAAAGAGTAGTGCTAGTACAGCTGCAGGAATATATTGAAGTGAAAAGCTTGTTAGGTCTAAGCCCAAATTGAAATTTGTTCAGTTATAGTATTGAACAGTCAGTGTCTACTCTGGCCGTAACAGTTACATAGAAAAAATATACAAACATAGTAAAATGTAGTCAGATAAAGACCATATGCCCTATCCAGTCTGCCCATCCATGCCATCTACTCTCCCTATCAGATACTATGTACTTGTCCTAAGCGCTCTTGAATTCAGATATTGTTTTCATCTCCACCACGGCCACCAGGAGGCCGTTCCACGGATTCACCACCCTTTCCATGGAAAAGTATTTCCTCAGGTTGCTTCTGAGTCTATCGCCTTTCACCTTTATCCTATGCCCCCTCATTCTAGAGCTTCCTTTTATTTATTTGTTTTTATTTTGAAATATTTTTATTCAATTTTCTGCTCCATGAACAAACTGTAACACAGTGATACATATCAGCTAGTACAACTATTCTGATCATATGCATTTTGAATAACAAACACATTTTTATTTTTTTGTACTGTCTTCATTAATCGCCCCCCACCCCTCCCCCCATCCCCCCTCAATGGCTTCTATGCACTCCTCTTCCCTCTCAGTCTCTGTTGCCAGTATACAGTCCAAAGCTATCCATTCCTGTGCCTTCTTGTTGTATCGACCTGCTTTTCGATCCGTTAACTTTTCAAGTTCCATCACGATTTTAAGTTTCATTTTCCAGCTCTGTAGCGATGATCCCACACGCTTTTTCCAGTGCGCCGCTATTATTGTTTGGCAGCCGCCAAACACACTCTTTTCACCCTGCGTTCCCATTTCAGTCCTCTTTTATTTCCCCAACCCAGCAAACACCATTTCGGGTTAGTGCTTCCTTTTAATTGAAAGAGACTCGCCTCCTGTGTGTTTATGCTGCATAAGTATTTAAATGTCTCTATCATATCCCCCTTCTTCCATCCTTCTTCCAAAGTATACATATTGAGTTCTTTAAGTCTGTCCCCAAGTGCTTTATGATGAAGACCACTGACCATTTTAGTAGCTGCCCTCTGGACTGACTCCATCCTCTTTATATCTTTTTGAAGGTGCGATGTCCAGAATTGTACACAATATTCTAAATGAGGTCTCACCAGAGCCTTATACAGGGCATCATCATCATCTTTTTCCTACTGGTCATTCCTCTCCCTGTGCACCCAAGCATCCTTTTAGCTTTTGCCATCACCTTTTCTAGCTGTTTGGCCACCTTAAGATCATCACATATGATCAATCCCAAGTCCTGCTCCTCTTTCATAGACAAAATTTCTTCACCCCTTAAATTGTACTATTCCCTCGGGTTTTAGCAGCCCAAATGCACGACCCTGCATTTTTTAGCATTAAATCTAAGCTGCCAAATTCCAGACCATTCCTCTAGCTTTGCCAAGTCCTTCCTCATATTATCCTCACCATCAGGGGTGTCTACCCTATTGCAGATTTTGGTATCATCTGCAAAGATGCAAACCTTACCAGATAGCCCTTCAGCAATATCGTTTACAAAAATAAACCGGCTCAAGAACTGAAACTTGTGGCACACCATTGGTTACATCCTTTTTATCAGAATTAGCTCCATTTACCACTACCCTCTGTCACCTTCCACTCAACCAGTTCCTAACCCAGTCATTCACTTTAGGGCCCATACTGAGGGCACTCAGTTTATTTATTAGTCATCTATGTGGAACTATGTCAAAGGCTTTGCTAATATCTAAATATATCACATTTATGGGCTGTTGATCAGAAGCAAACACAGGTGCTAGAGGCTGTTAGCGCTCTGCGTTTGCTATCGTCCTATGATTACAGCCCCCGAGCGCATGAAACAACATGCTTGCGGGTTTTGAACACAACTAGCATGCAAAACAGGGCTCTTAGCACAAGGAACAATCAAATGCATGGTAAATCTATTCATCCCCAATGATCAGCGACCAGCGCCCCAAAGACTGGCACACTGGCTGTGGCAAATCCTACGCCAGCTTGGAGCTGGCGTTAGGGTTTGCAGACCATTTGGGAGGAATGATGAGCCCTGTCCAGCATGCATTTGCATACTAGCAGGCCCCCATTCCCTCCAATGCAGCAACCCCAGGCAGGAACCGATGACCCGACCGATGACCCCCCCCCCCCCAGGAACCAACGACTTGATGGATGACCCCCCCCCCTGCGACATGGGGCTGGAGGTCCGGTGGACCTCCGCTCCCCCCAACCCTCCCCGACACAGGTTCAGGGGGGGATGGAGATCCGGTGGGTCTCCAGACCCCCCCAGTTGACCCCCCAGCATTCGTAAGAAGTCCCTGGTGGCCCACTGGGCCGCGGTCAATACTCCCACTTCCTTAAGTTGGAGGAGGGAGGTGGTCTCCTTCCTCTTCCTTTGGCGCCGCCTGCAAAATGGTGGCACCCAGCCCTGCCTATCGGCAAAAGTTGGAGGAGGCTATCTTCCTCCTCCAACTTAAAGTAGGGGGGTGGCGGGATTGACTGTGGCCCACTGGGCCACCAGGGACTTCTTATAAATGCTGGAGGGGGGTAGGATCTCCAACCCCCTGTCGCTGGGGGGTGGGGGGAGGCCATCTTTTGCCCACTGGGCCACCAGGGACTTCTCAGGAATGCTGGGGGGTGGGTTAGTGGGGGCTGGAGACCCAATGGATCTTCAGCCCCCCCCCCCCCCGAACCTGTGTCAGGGTGGGGGGGGACTGGAGGTCCAGTGGACCTCCAGCCCCTATTTCGCCTTGCTCGGGGCAGTGTTATTTGGGTCCAGCCCCCATTTCGCCTTGCTTGGGGCAGGGGTATTTGGGGTCTGGTGGTCCCATGGACCTCCAGCCCCTGTGTTTGACAGGTCTGGGCTTTTGACAGCCCAGACCTGTCAAGTGCGGGAGGATTTTAGGCACAATCCTCCTGCACTTCTACCCCATGATCAGAGAGAATTGCGTGCTTAAATTTGCATGCAGTTATCTCTGATCATAGGTGTGGTAAAGCCCCACGCTATTTTTAGAGCGCTGTTTGGAACACCACAGGGCACATCTGCCTGTCAGTGCTCTCCCTCGATCCAACTCTCTGTTCACACAAAGAAATTAATAAGATTTGTCTGACAAGACCTGCCTCTAGTGAAACCATGTTGCCTTGGGTCCTGTAATCCATTGGATTCCAAAAACTTTATTATTCTCTGTTTTAAAAGCGTTTCCATTAATTTAATTACTGACAGAGCTAAGCCGTATGGGACCCCTGTTAGATAGGAAACAACACTGAACTTTGGGTTCTTGCATTAATTTGCTACATTCTGTTTAACAAATAGAGGTGAATCAAGCCAGGACGGTCAGTAATGTTTTTTAACTTACATACCAGACCCTGAACTGATACTTCAATATCGACGCATAGATTGTAGAATTTATGCAGTCCACATTTCTACCTGTCAAGCAAGCTCTGACTAAAACCATCTAGTATATGGGACAAGTGATTTTGCAAGTCTGTCTACCTGGGTATAAGAGGCATTCTCCGAGGACAAGCAGGCTGCTTGTTCTCACTGATGGGGTGACGTCCACGGCAGCCCCTCCAATCGGAATCTTCACTAGCAAAAGCCTTTGCTAGCCCTCGCGCGCCGATGCGCACCGCGCATGCGCGGCCGTCTTCCCGCCCGAAACCGGCTCGTGCCGGCCAGTCTTCTTTTGTCCGCGCTCGGTACGGTCGTGTTTCGCCGTTCGTGCCCCGGAAAGTTGACCTCGTGCGTCGTTTTCAACTCGTTTTTTCAGAGAAAGTTTGAGAAGTGTTTCGGGAAGATACTTTTTGGTTTTTCCCTTCCCGTATTTCGAGCTTTTCGCCCCGGTAAGTTTTCTTTCGTCGTCGGGGTAGGCCTTAGTTAGGCCTCGGTCGAAATTTTCTTCTCCCTATTTTTGTGGTGCCAGTTTTCGTCATTTCGAGTTTTGATCTCGCCGGTGTGATTTTTCCGCCCATGACATCGAAGCCTTCCAGCGGCTTCAAGAAGTGCACCCAGTGCGCCCGGGTAATCTCGCTCATTGACAGGCACGCGTCGTGTCTTCAGTGTCTGGGGGCTGGGCACCGCCCTCAGGCCTGTAGTCTGTGTTCCCTTTTACAAAAGCGGACTCAGGTAGCGAGGTTAGCCCAGTGGAACATTTTGTTCTCGGGCTCTTCGTCGGCATCGGCACCGGGGGTATTGAGTGCATTGACGTCTCCAGCGTCCAGACCTTCATCCTCGGCCGCCAGTGCATCGAGTGTATCGAGGCTTCGACCCTCTGCATTGGCGCTGAGACATCGGACGACTGTGTCGACGTCGGTGGTACCGGGATCTCGTCTGCTGATGTCGTTGGACGGTGGTGCTTCGTCTGGAGTGCAGGTGAGGGCTGTCCATTCCCCTGCTGGTGGCGGTGAGCCTTCGGGTGGGTCTCCCCCTACCCTGAGGGCTCCTGCGGTACAGCCCCCCCCCGAGACCGACCCTCTTCGGTCTCGGCCCCGAGGAAGAGACGGTTGGATTCTACGTCTTCCTCGTCGGTGCCGGGAAGTGCCGGTGACGTGCTTCGCTCCAAAAAATCGAAGAAGCATCGACACCGGTCCCCTTCCCGTGTCGGCACCGAGAGCTCTGGGTCGCCGAGGGAGTCGGCATCCAGCAGGCATCGGCACCGAGAGGACCGCTCACCCTCTGTCTAAGAGGTGTCGATGCGCTCCACTCTGGACAGCCCAGAACAGATTCTGACATCGACGCCTGCATCGACCTCCAGGCCTTTTTCTGCAGCCGCTCTGAACGAGAGCCTCCGGGCCGTTCTCCCAGAGATCCTGGGAGAGCTGTTGCGCCCTACCCCTCCGGTACCGGGGGTGCTTGCGCCACCGGTACCGTCGAGCGAGGCGCCGGCTGGTCCATTGCCCGGGGTGAGGTCTCCGGCGTCGGCACCGACTGCGGTCGCCTCCCAGGAAGGCTCCCCGACTACGTCGGCGGAGGGAGCTTCGCCGGTGCGGGCGAGGGAGTCTACCTCTCGACGCTCCCACCGTGGCCGCGGTTCCACGGAGTCGAGCCGGGCACGGTTGCAGACACAGGTTCGTGAACTTGTGTCTGACACCGAGGGTGAGGCCTCGTGGGAAGAAGAGGAAGACATCAGATATTTCTCTGACGAGGAGTCTGAGGGTCTTCCTTCTGATCCCACTCCCTCTCCTGAAAGACAGCTTTCTCCTCCCGAGAGTCTGTCTTTTGCTTCCTTGGTCCGGGAGATGTCTACGGCCATCCCCTTCCCGGTGGTTGTGGAGGACGAGCCCAGGGCTGAAATGTTTGAGCTCCTGGACTATCCTTCTCAACCTAAGGAAGCGTCCACAGTACCCATGCATCATGTCCTAAAAAAGACATTGCTGGCGAACTGGACCAAGCCTCTAACTAATCCCCACATTCCCAAGAAGATCGAGTCCCAGTACCGGATCCATGGGGACCCAGAGCTGATGCGCACTCAGTTGCCTCACGACTCTGGAGTTGTGGATTTGGCCCTAAAGAAGGCCAAGAGTTCTAGGGAGCATGCTTCGGCGCCCCCGGGCAAGGACTCTAGAACCTTGGACTCCTTGGGAGGAAGGCCTACCATTCTTCTATGCTCGTGGCCAAAATTCAGTCCTACCAGCTCTACACGAGCATACACATGCGGAACAATGTGCGGCAGTTGGCGGGCTTGGTGGACAAGCTCCCCCCTGAGCAAGCCAAGCCATTTCAGCAGGTGGTCAGGCAGCTGAAGGCGTGCAGAAAATTCCTAGCCAGAGGGGTGTATGACACCTTTGATGTTGCGTCCAGGGCCGCTGCTCAAGGTGTGGTGATGCGCAGACTCTCATGGCTGCGTGCCTCCGACCTGGAGAATAGAATCCAGCAGCGGATTGCGGACTCGCCTTGCCGTGTGGATATATTTTTGGAGAGAAAGTCGAGCAGGGTGGTAGAGCAGCTCCACCAGCGGGACACCGCATTCGACAAGTTCTCCCGCCGGCAGCCTTCAGCCTCTACCTCTACAGGTAGAAGATTTTTGGGGGGAAGGAAGACTGTTCCCTACTCTTCTGGTAAGCGTAGGTACAATCCTCCTTCTCGACAGCCTGCGGCCCAGGCTAAGCCCCAGCGCGCTCGCTCTCGTCAGAAGCGTGCGCCTCAGCAAGGCCCCTCGGCTCCCCAGCAAAAGCAAGGGACGAGCTTTTGACTGGCTCCAGCAGAGCATAGCCGACATCCAAGTGTCAGTGCCGGGCGACCTGCCAGTCGGAGGGAGGTTGAAAGCTTTTCACCAAAGGTGGCCTCTCATAACCTCCGATCAGTGGGTTCTGCAAATAGTCCGGCAAGGATACACCCTCAATTTGGCCTCAAAACCTCCAAATTGTCCACCGGGAGCTCAGTCTTAACAGCTTCCAGCACAAGCAGGTACTTGCAGAGGAACTCTCCGCCCTTCTCAGCGCCAATGCGGTCGAGCCCGTGCCATCCGGGCAGGAAGGGCTGGGATTCTATTCCAGGTACTTCCTTGTGGAAAAGAAAACAGGGGGGATGCGTCCCATCCTAGACCTAAGGGCCTGAACAAATATCTGGTCAAGGAAAAGTTCAGGATGCTTTCCCTGGGCACCCTTCTTCCCATGATTCAGGAAAACGATTGGCTATGCTCTCTGGATTTAAAGGATGCCTACACACACATCCCGATACTGCCAGCTCACAGGCAGTATCTGCGATTTCAGCTGGGCACACGTCACTTCCAGTACTGTGTGCTACCCTTTGGGCTCGCCTCTGCGCCCAGGGTGTTCACAAACTGCTTGGCTGTAGTAGCAGCGGCACTTCGCAGGCTGGGGGTGCACTTGTTCCCATATCTCGACGATTGGCTGGTGAAGAACACATCCGAGGCAGGAGCCCTGCAGTCCATGCAGATGACTATTCGCCTCCTGGAGCTACTGGGGTTTGTGATAAATTATCCAAAGTCCCATCTTCTCCCAGTACAGAAACTCGAATTCATAGGAGCTCTGCTGGATTCTCGGACGGCTCGCGCCTATCTCCCAGAGGCGAGAGCCAACAACTTGCTGTCCCTCGTCTCGCGGGTGCGAGCGTCCCAGCAGATCACAGCTCGGCAGATGTTGAGATTGCTGGGCCACATGGCCTCCACAGTTCATGTGACTCCCATGGCCCGCCTTCACATGAGATCTGCCCAATGGACCCTAGCTTCCCAGTGGTTTCAGGCTGCTGGGGACCTAGAAGACGTGATCCACCTGTCCACGAGTTTTCTCAAATCCCTGTATTGGTGGACGATTTGGTCCAATTTGACTCTGGGACGTCCTTTCCAAATTCCTCAGCCACAAAAAGTGCTGACAACGGATGCGTCTCTCCTGGGATGGGGAGCTCATGTCGATGGGCTTCACACCCAAGGAAGCTGGTCCCTCCAGGAACGCGATCTGCAGATCAATCTTCTGGAGTAGCGAGTGATCTGGAGCGCTCTGAAGGCTTTCAGAGATCGGCTGTCCCACCAAATTATCCAAATTCAGACAGACAACCAGGTTGCCAAGTATTACGTCAACAAGCAGGGGGGCACCGGATCTCGCCCCCTGTGTCAGGAAGCCGTCAGCATGTGGCTCTGAGCTCGCCGTCACGGCATGGTGCTCGAAGCCACATATCTGGCAGGCGTAAACAACAGTCTGGCCGACAGGTTGAGCAGGATTATGCAACCTCACGAGTGGTCGCTCAATTCCGTGTAGTGCGACAGATCTTCCAGGTGTGGGGCACCCCCTTGGTAGATCTCTTCGCATCTCGAGCCAACCACAAAGTCCCTCAGTTCTGTTCCAGGCTTCAGGCCCACGGCAGACTGGCATCGGATGCCTTCCTCCTGGACTGGGGGGAGGGTCTGCTGTATGCTTATCCTCCCATACCTCTGGTGAGGAAGACTTTGTTGAAACTCAAGCCAAGACCGAGGCACCATGATTCTGATTGCTCCTTTTTGGCCGCGTCAGATCTGGTTCCCTCTTCTTCTGGAGTTGTCCTCCGAAGAACCGTGGAGATTGGAGTGTTTTCCGACCCTCATCACGCAGGACGAAGGGGCGCTTCTGCATCCCAGCCTCCGGTCCCTGGCTCTCACGGCCTGGATGTTGAGAGCGTAGACTTTGCCTCTTTGGGTCTGTCAGAGGGTGTCTCCCGCATCTTGCTTGCTTCCAGGAAAGATTCCACTAAGAGGAGTTACTTCTTTCTATGGAGGAGGTTTGCAGTCTGGTGTGACAGCAAGGCCCTAGATCCTCGCTCTTGTCCTACACAGACCCTGCTTGAATACCTTCTGCACTTGTTTGAGTCTGGTCTCAAGACCAACTCTGTAAGGGTTCACCTTAGTGCAATCAGTGCATACCATTACCGTGTGGAAGGTAAGCCGATCTCAGGACAGCCTTTAGTTGTTCGCTTCATGAGAGGTTTGCTTTTGTCAAAGCCCCCTGTCAAGCCTCCTACAGTGTCATGGGATCTCAATGTCGTTCTCACCCAGCTGATGAAACCTCCTTTTGAGCCACTGGATTCCTGCCATCTGAAGTACTTGACCTGGAAGGTCATTTTCTTGGTGGCAGTTACTTCAGCTCGTAGAGTCAGTGAGCTTCAGGCCCTGGTAGCCCAGGCCCCTTACACCAAATTTCATCATAACAGAGTAGTCCTCCGCACTCACCCTAAGTTCTTGCCAAAGGTTGTGTCGGAGTTCCATCTGAACCAGTCAATTGTCTTGCCAACATTCTTTTCCCCGTCCTCATTCCTGCCCTGCTGAACGTCAGCTGCACACATTGGACTGCAAGAGAGCATTGACCTTCTATCTGGAGCGGACACAGCCCAACAGACAGTCCGCCCAATTGTTTGTTTCTTTTGATCCCAACAGGAGGGGAGTGGCTGTGGGAAAACGCACCATATCCAATTGGCTAGCAGATTGCATTTCCTTCACTTACGCCCAGGCTGGGCTGGCTCTTGAGGGTCATGTCACGGCTCATAATGTTAGAGCCATGGCAGCGTCGGTAGCCCACTTGAAGTCAGCCACTATTGAAGAGATTTGCAAAGCTGCGACGTGGTCATCTGTCACACATTCACATCTCATTACTGCCTGCAGCAGGATACCGACGCGACAGTCGGTTCGGGCAGTCAGTGCTTCAGAATCTGTTTGGGGTTTAGAATCCAACTCCACCCCCTAGGCCCATGTTTGTTCTGTTCCAGGCTGCACTCTCAGTTAGTTGGTAAATTTTTTAGGTCAATCTCAGTTACGTCCTCGCCGTTGCGAGGCTCAATTGACCATGGTTGTTGTTTTGAGTGAGCCTGGGGGCTAGGGATACCCCATCAGTGAGAACAAGCAGCCTGCTTGTCCTCGGAGAAAGCGAATGCTACATACCTGTAGAAGGTATTCTCCGAGGACAGCAGGCTGATTGTTCTCACAAACCCGCCTGCCTCCCCTTTGGAGTTGTGTCTTCCCTAGTCTTTGTCTTGCTATATATGAGACTGGCCGGCACGAGCCGGTTTCGGGCGGGAAGACGGCCGCGCATGCGCGGTGCGCATCGGCACGCGAGGGCTAGCAAAGGCTTTTGCTAGTGAAGATTCCGATTGGAGGGGCTGCCGTGGACGTCACCCCATCAGTGAGAACAATCAGCCTGCTGTCCTCGGAGAATACCTTCTACAGGTATGTAGCATTCGCTTTAACCTCATCAGGTTACTGAGCATGGTTTCAGATTCAATTTCAACAGAAAAATATGATATTTAGGAGTTACATTGCATTCATCATTACTTAAATCTCAGATAAAGTCAGAAATCAGAATTCTTTATGTAAGTTGAGGATGCCAACTGGACTAAAGCCATTGTTGAAAACCCAGTGAGTTTTCATACTGTTGAAATTATTAGTTTTGATCCCAGTAGATTATTGCAACATCATACAGTACATGTGGGTCTACAGGTTTCTACACTAAACAGTCATCCAAAATGCGGCTTCCTCATTTTGTAACTAGACCCAGTTTGTGCGTTTTATACCTTCTGCGTTGAATGGAGAGTAAACCTTAAATCTATTTGGATGATCTTAAAAGCAATCCAGTTGACTTCTTCATTTATTTTGTGTATTGCCTTAATGTAATATCATCTAATAAGATTGTAGCTTTCTCAAAACCTAAAAATGTATGTTTGATTTCTGCTCTGAAGATGGCATGCTTTTTTTATGTGTAAGATTTACCCTGGAATTCAGAGACTGGGATTTATTTGATTTTAGAAAGCTATTTTTAAAAGAAGCTTTCAGATAATGATTTGAATGATATTTTTTCTTTTTAATTGTTACTTAAAATGTGAGAAGTTTGTATTTCAAAAATGGTAATATATATTTTACTGTAATTACTCAGAATCTTAGATTAGCAGACTATAAATTATTTTTTAAATAAATCAATACATGCATCTGTTAGATCACTTCAATTTGTAATAGATAATAGGTCATTAGCAGAGAGTCAGTAAACCAATAGATGTCTCCTGTCTGGGTTTTAAAGATCTATTCATAGCTTTCCTGGGATAAGCAGGATTTTCTTGTCAGGTGAGCAGGGAGATGCTGTCAACATACTTTTTGCCTCAGTCAGAGCTCAGGAGGAGGAGGAAACAGTGGCAGTATCTTCAGCACTGATCAGAGACCAGGAAGAGAGTAATGTCAGAAGTATCTTCAGCCCCAATGGGGGGGATAGTTATCTTTGGCCCTATTTGAACCTGAAAGATGAGTGATGCAGTTGATTTGGAGGGAACAAGAATGAGAACAGAGAGACAACAGAGAGACAACTTTGGAGTAATAGAAGAGGACAAAGAGGACTGCATCTGTGCAGAGAGGTAGGAGATGTCTTTGGTTCTACCTAGGACCTGGAAAGGGAATGAGATGCTTGGGGGGGGGGGGGGTGGTAGGGACATCTGTCAGTCTTGCCTGTCTATCTTGGGGCAAATACGAAAATTAAAAAGAATGGAATAAAACTTTGCATGTAGGAAAAAACGGTAAAACGACACATTGAGTTCGAAAATAGGCAGATTGAACGATGGCATCCAGAGAGAGAGAGAGAGAAGTCCCCCCCCCCCCCCCCCCCCCCCCCAAAGAAATGGTCCATTGCATTTCTGTGGGAAAATGACTTCCAAATTATGTCATTATCAAAGTGCTTCTCCCTGTTCTCTACTATCCCCACCCCTGTAAAACTAGCCCTCCGCAGCTTCCCTAACATCCTGCAAACTTCCCCAACCCCCAAAAAACTCTTACCTCATACTGCCCCACTTTTCCAATAACTGCCCTCACCATCCCAGAACTAAATCCAGCAGCTGCCCAGATTTCATTTTTGTTGTTCCGACTGTGAAATCTACTACCAAAATTTTGCTTATTGATTGCTATGTGTACTGACAACTTATATGTGTTGCCAATGGCAGGACCAGATTAAGGCATCGGCAAAGTACACACATACTGTGGAACAAAGTTTCTGTATACAGTTCAAACTTTCTTACTGCTTGCAAGTGCATTCATTCTGCAGCTCTCAATAACTCTGCCTTCTTCTGTGTACACACTCCTCTCTGAGAACTCTCGTCATCTGGTAAGTCACTTTTATTTGTGCCCTTGTTCACCTTCAGCTCCATACTAAATTCCTGCCATCTTGTGCTGCAGGGGCATAGCCGGGGTGGAGGGGCCTTTGGGGGCTCCCCAATTGGGTTTAAGTCTCTGGCTGGCGGGGGTCCTCAAGCCCCACCAGCGAAAGTGCTCCTCCACTCACAGACTACACTTTTCCTGGGCTGCACCGTCGCGCCATGCCTCCCTCCTCCCCACGCATGCTTGGTTTTCACAAACCTGAAAATGTCAACACAAAACACATTAAATGTATTAATAAGCAGCATAGGTAAGTGGAAGTGGAACATATGTACAAGTAAGAGAGCAGCATGAGTTAGATAGAAAATAGGGGTGGGTAACTGAAGGAAAAATTGCACATGAAGTCAGAAAAGGTGTGTGAAAAGGATCTCAGCTAGAGTAAAACGAGTGGTTAAACAAGACCGACTACAGTATAGGCAGACAGTGTTAGGCCTTCTGTGGATGATGACCTAGTTTGTTGCTTCTTCAATAAAGGCTTGGGAGAAGAGCCAACCTTGCCTGCTTCCTGAAGAACTAGCCATTGAGCCCGTGAAAACGGGCTACTTTTGGAATGGGGGGGGGGGTTTCCGAGCCCCCCGCCAGAGTCGCCGCCACCGCCTCTCCACCCGGCCCGAGCAGCAGTGTGAACTTACATCAGCACGCAGCAGCAGGCACATCAGCAAAGCTGCCATTGGGGCGGGCTTCCTTCTCTGCCTGTGTCCCGCCCTCGTGTGACGTAACGTCGGCGAGGGCGGGACAAAGCAGAGAAGGAAGCCCGACGGCAGCTTTTGCTGATGTGCCTGCTGCTGCGTGGTGATGTAAGTTCACAGTGCTTGGGCCAGATGGAGGGGCGGCGGCGACGAGGGGGGAAGGGGAGCGGTTCCGACATCTGCAGCATGCCAGTAGAGACTTCCCTCTCTGTCCCGCCCCCATCATCACGTATTGAAGCGGGGCGGGGCAGAGAGGGAAGTCTCTACTGCGCATTTGCGAGTGAGTACGGTCACTCGCCATTTATATGTTTGATAGTCTTGTGCAGATTTATTTGGGGAGTACATTCCAGAATGGGGTAGTCCAGAGAAGGCTCATTGGTGGATGGTACATTGTGTGATTTGCCTTTGGAGAGAGTATTGTTGGGGATCTCCTTGGGAGGACCTTAGTGATCTCAGAAGTACATAGAGTGAGATCTGTTCTTAAGTACTCGGGCCCATTTCCTTTAAGGGCCTTGAAGATCAGACAGAGTTTTACATTTAGGCTTGTACTGTACTGGTAGCCAGTGAAGTTTTTGCAGGAATGGTGTGGATGTGATCGCATCGCTTACACCTCCTATCAGTTGTGCTGTGACATTCTGAATCAGCTGGAGCTAGCAAAAACTCTATGTAGTAATTCCAATGCAGAATTGCATTATAGTAATCCAGCTTGATGTTATCATGGTGTGAACCATTGTGGCAAGACTTGCTCTCTTGATGTTTGGAGAGAGAAAGCAATTGATATCCTGAAGATTGATCAGCTGGGTGCCCAGATTCCTCTACAGAATTATAGCATAACCTAGCATTAGCGTGCCGTACATTTTTGCGCCCATAGTTGCACCAGCCGTAGACTTCTGGGCATATAAATGCAGCAAGGATGCAGGTAACTTACTGTATTCTGTAAGTTGCATGTGTAAGTGACAGCCCTTCTCATGACCCTCCATACCCTGCTGTCAACCGTTGTACTCCGGTTCTGCTCTTCTAGCCACCAGTCGATCCCAATCCTCAGTATTTGGCAATCCAGCAATAGGTCTATCCACAATAGTCCAGCCAAAGGTTCTCACTTCCAGAAAGGGAGAGATTAGTCTCCACTCTTCTGGGCTCCCCTGATGTCCTTATCTGAGTCCACCCTCAATATTCCACCTCCGGGCTCTGTGCAGTCATGTGGTACACCAGTATTCTCACCCTTCCCCTCTCTGGTCTAATAGGGTCCTGTTCCCCTCTTCTCATATGTAGAGAGTTGCACAGGGGCAGGAATCTAAGCCTTTCCCGCCCATCCCCTCTGGAATCTTACCTGTCCCACCTGCCCCTTCAAGAATTTAGCCCCATCCCCATCTGTCCCTGCAAGAATTTAATGGTACTTAAAAAAAAAAATTCCAGGTTGCTCTCTCAGTCTCTGGGTTCCAGTTGCAGCACTACAGGCAAGAAAAAAAATGAAAGTTGGGTGTTGGAACACTCTGGTGCTCACATGTAAGGCTCATATCTGATTTGCTGGCACTATGTGCTGAGAGGTCGCCACATGCACGCATCAATAGGTCAGGTGGCCTCTGATGCTCAAGTCTGTGCTGGAGCTGAGGCCTGTGCATCAGCCAAGGAGCAAAGAGGGTTAATGGAAGACTTTCTCCATCTGCGCTGTTAAAGCAAAGAGGAGGAGGAGGAGGTGGCACTCAAAGAACATGGTACTTGATAGGTGAGAGGCTGGCGCAGGTAACATAGTAAAATTTGGCAGAAAAAGACCTGTACGGTACATCCAGTCTGCCCAACAAGATAAACTCATTTTACATGGTATGTGATACTTTATACCTGAGTTTGATTTGTCCTTGCCATTCTCAGGGCACAGACCGTAGAAGTCTGCCCAGCACTGTTCTTGTACTGAGCTCTGAAGCTAATGTCAAAACCCCTTAAAATTTACACTCCAGCCCATCCATATCTATTCAGTCACGATCAGGGCGTAGACCATAGAAGTCCGCCCAGCACAGGTACAGCTTACATTTTCATGGGAATCCCGCAAAAACTGCTTCCGCCTCCATAGGAACACCACAGAACTGCTTCCGTCCCTGCAGGAACCCTGCATTCCCGTGAACCTCATTCCCATGCAGGTCTCTACTCAGATCTTGTTAGCATATGCAAATCACATGTTAATGTTGGTCTTTGTTGTATGGCTGGGTATTTGTCTCCCGCTCCCAACACTCAGGGAATTATAAGAATAGATTCTGGAAAGGTTAGTCTCCCCCACCAACTCCCATGTACCCTTCCCTGCCTAGCTACATCCTCCCCAGCAGGGTCCCAATACCCTCACCCTGGCCTGTTACTGTCCTCTTGGAGACTCCCACCTTTTATGAAAAGTTGCATCTGATCATCTGGAATCACTCCTGTCTCAGAACGTTAAGATTTGGAGTCAGGGCAAAAGATGTAGCCTAATACACAATATATCCACCTTAAAGAGCAGATGTCGGTTTGCAGGACAAGAAAAGAAAACCTGAAATTGCAGTAAGCTGCCCTTAGATTTAGCCTGGTGTGAATTTGCTCCACTGTGGAAACATTCAATGTATGGCACTACTTTCTTAGTAAAGAATAGTATTAATTACCATTACAATTTTTGTAGCCATAGACATGCTAAAATATCTTTTTTTAAAGCCAGATTAACAAGCATATTGTTTTCCTATATAAATGTGCATGTACTGCATGTACGTTAAGCCCATGACTATTATTCCCTAGGGAATATTCCTTTATGAAGGCTTGAGAGAAGGAAGGGCAGAGAGCATGCTTTGTTGGATACTTTTGTACAGCAACCATGCTTATGGGCAATACGCATACCCAGCAGTGGCCGAAAAAGTAGCACATGGAATAGCTGCTAGTGGGGGGGGGGGGGGGGGGGTTCTCAGTCTTGCACAGACCATGGAGAAGACCCCCATAAGACCATAAGAATAGCCATACTGGGTCAGACCAATGATCATCTAGCCCAGTATCCTGCTTCTAACAGTGACCAATGTAGGTCAGAAGTACCTGGCAGAAACCCAAATAGTAGCAACATTCCATGCTTCCAATCCCAGGGCAAGCAGTGACTTTCCCCTCATCGATCCCAATAGCAAACTATGGACACATCTTCCAGGAAATTGTCCAAGTCTTTTTTAAACCCAGGTATGTTAACTGCTGTGACCACATCCTCCGGTAGTGAGTTCTCGAGTTTAACTATTCATTGTGAAAATATATTTCCTCCTACTTGTTTTAAAGTATTACCCTGTAACTTCAATGAGTGTTCCCTAGTCTTTTTTATACTTTTTGAAAGAGTAAAAATTGATTTCCTTTTACTCGTTCTACACTACTCAGGATTTTGTAATCCTCTGTTTATCCCCTCTCAACCGTCTCTTTTTCCAAGCTGAAGATCCCTAGCCTCTTTAACCTTTCCACATATGAGAGGAGTTCCATTTATCATTCTGGTGGCCCTTCTTTGAACCTTTTCTAATTTTGCTGTATCTGAACACACTAGTCAAGGTGAGGTCATACCATGGAACAATACAGAGTCATTATAATATTCTTGGTCTTATTTTCCACCCCTTTCCTATGTTTCAACATTTTTATTGAAAACAGAAGAAATTACAGTATACAAATATTGCATATCTCCTCAGACATGCATTTACCTCTCTGCCTTGTTACAGATCAGTTTCCTTAACTGTTTCCACATTTTCTAATTTCTTCCTATCCCCTCTCCCATATGAACACCTTTAACATTAAACCTTTGGTCTGTACCAACAATCCAACTATATTTTACTTTCTAAATTGGCACTGTGTTTATTGAAGGCAACTCAGACCAAATTACATAAGTTGCCGCAAAATACATAACAGTACCATGTAAACCATATTCAGTAACTTCTCAATATATATATATTCAGACCTCAGAAACATGCCCACCCCCTCTCCCCCCACCACTCAACTTCCCACCCTTCCCCCCCATCCCCTATGACCTCTGAAACTCCCTCCTCCATGAACCCAAGGGAACCCTGAGTTATTATGCTGGAAGGTTCAGCCATCATTAAGAAGTAAACTGCGCCCTCTAGGACCTAGGATTTGCAGGTAAGGACCCAAGTCGCCAGGAAGGCAGTTCTTCTCCTCTGGGAAAGCCTAGAATCTCTAGCCTCCCAAGAGACCAACAGATGTAGTTGGTTCCTCCAGTGCCAGTAAGCTGGGGGGGTCTTTAACCGTCCAATATTGCAAAATACATTTTCTAGCTACCAGGCTCATCTTGCAGAGCATTAATATCTCAAAGCGAGTCCTACCTCCAAAGGCCCCCGGTATGTCCAACAGTAATGTTCCACTGTCCCCAAAACCGGAATGGACAGCTGCAATTCCCAGAAACTGCGGATTTGACTCCACCCCTTTCCTAATAATTCCTAGCATACTGTTTGCTCTTTGGGCACTGGGCAGAAAAGATTTCAGTGTATTGTCTACGATGACACCCAGACCTGTACTGCCAACAGGATAGTTGTAAGCTTGAGGCCAGGGAATTGGAGTTGGTTACAGGACTCTACTGCATCTGGAAGGAAAAGTTCTTCAGCTTCAGGTGTCCTGGAAGAAGTTAGGCTAGAAGAGTATTTTAAAGAACAAGCCTATTTTAGGTACTGATCATCTGTTGTAAATGTTACAAGTAATCAAAGTCTAGATCAGAGGAAAGGATGTGAAATAAATAGAATGCTGTTCTTTAGTCTTATCAGGAAGTAACTTACAGAAAAATTGTCTCTTGCATTCCTTTATTGCAAACCAAAATGTTACCAGTTGATAACATCATTCTAAGTGCAGTGAAACTAGTTAGTGTTAAAGAAGTAACATCTTATTCCTCTCTCTGTGGCTTTGTCCTCAGAAATAGGCCATCATCATCAAAGAGGTAATAAAACTCTAAGGAAGTTCTGACTGAACTCTGCCTTCTGTATGCATTCCACCATGATGTGCTTCTCTGAAAACTGTAAGGTTGTTTGTAGCTATTCTGCATGCTGCTTTAGATTCTTTAATTTGTAATTTGTCAATATAAATTTTGTATCTTAAAAAAAAAATTTTATTCTTTAATTTGTTTATGGCTGCATTTTTATTGACTGTTCACTTGTCCTTTAAGATTGTAAGCTCTTTGAGCAGGGACTGTCCTTTATGATAAATTGTACAGCGCTGCATAACCCTAGTAGCGCTTAAGAAATGTTAAGTAGGAGTAGTATTAAAATTTGTAATTGCGATTAATCATGTGATTCATGGTATTTTTTTTTTCCACACTGAAAAAAAAGATGGGAGAAGACCAATCAAATTGCCAGTTCACGCTGTGATTCTTTCTGATGCAGTATTCTTATCTAATGTTGTATTTTGGCAATCTTGGTTTTGGCTATTGAATGTTTAGCCATTATTATTTACTGGATTGAACCTTTCGACTCCTGAGGCAGGCGCTTCTTTGCACCAAAGCACAGGACTGTGTCGAGTCTGCTGTCCGTATTTCAATAAACGATTGCCCTTGTGTAGGAACTCATTGGTCTTACTCTATCTTGTTTTTGGTTCTCCTTCAGGCTCCAGTCGATATCCAGTCGATAGACATTCAAATATTTGAAAGATATTAATCTACAAAGAAACCTTTTCCAGAGATGGGAAGGTGGTAGAACTAGAGGACATGAATTGATGCAGGGGGGCCAACTCAGGAACAATGTCAGGAAGTACTTTTTCATGGAGAGGGTGGTAGATAACCTTGAATACCCTCCCGCAGGAGGTGGTGGAGATGAAAATGGTAATGGAATTCAAAAAAATCAATGGGATAAACATAAAGGAATTCTGTATAGGAGGTATGGAACCAGACAATCTTAGCAGTGGTTAGATGGCAATACCAGTAACTAGGAAGCAAAGCCAGTGCCTGGGTAGACTTCTATGGTCTGTGCCCTGATCATGGCAGGACAGATTCAGCTGCAGTACCCGGAGAACAAGGCCAGTGCCAGGCAGACTTCTACGGTCTGTGCTTTGCAAATGACAAGGACAAATCAAGATCAAGTAGTATCACATCATACCTTATACTATGAATTTATCTTGTTGGGCAGACTGATGGACTATACAGGTCTTTATCTGCTGTCCTCTACTATGTTAAGTGGCTTGCCCAGAATCACAGGGAGCTGCAATGGGGGGGGGGGGGGGGGGGGGGGATAACATATCTGTAATTGCAATTAAAATTTTAATTGAAATACAGCCCAAATTTCTATGAGAGTAAAGGTCTGTGTACAGAACAGAAAAAGCGAGACCCTGATTTGACCTCAGGCACATCACTTCCTTTGATTTAACTCAGACTGGAAACTGTTGGTGGCAGTGACTGAGCATGTTTCTTTCCTAGCACAGTGCACACTGACTTATGAAGGAAAATATGCCTTTTGAGCCATTTAATAAGGATTACTTTTGGGCTTCAAAGTGTTTTGTTTATCAAATCAGCTGATCAGTTACTGCATTTCTAGGCAACACAAGGTTGCACAAGAGCGCTTGCTTTTAGAATACAGCAATGCAAATCATAAATGGGTTTCTATCTGACTGTTGAAGGGAAGTGTAAGTTGCATGCAACATTTTAGAGGTAGGGTTTACTGTTACCCCTCCCCCACTACCTTCATCTAAAGTGGAAAGGCATAACACCTACTTCAAAAGCAGCCACAGTAATTTGGGCAGGAAAGGTGACAAATGTGCCACAAGGAAAGAGCTACCATCAACACAGGAAATTTATCAAATGCTTCATAAGATTTTACAGCTTTACCCTTCCTTTCAGTTTATAATGAAATGCAGTACTATGAGGATATGGCTCCCGCAGGGCACTTTTAGTCATTTGTGGAGTATTTTTATATTGTTTGTGGTCCTTGAAGACCTGCAGTTAATCTGGGTGCCAAAGAAACTAGCCAGGTCAGGACATAAAGCACCATTAAGAATATCTGAAACCCAGAGGATTTAGTCAAGGGAAATCTAGCCTCATCAATCTACTACATTTCTTGAAGGGGTGAATAAACATGTTTATGTTTATGACTTGATATACCACCTTTTAAAATAACAGGAATATGAAAAGAATGCCAAATTAAACAGGAACTAAGCAGATAAAATGAAAAAGGAATAGTGTAGATGTAGTGGGTAGGAAATAGAGATAACCAGCTACACCCCCAAGGAGAGATGGTTGATATTGTGTATCTGGATTTTCAAAAGGCATTTGACAAAGTACCTCATGAAAGACTCCTGAGGAAATTAGAAAGTCATAGGATAGAAGGTAATACCCTTTTGTAGATTAAAAACAGGTTAAAAGATAGAAAACAGAGTAGGGTTAAATGGTCAGTATTCTCAGTGGAGAAGGGTAGATCGTGAGGTTCCCCAGGGGTCTGTGGATCGAGCTGCATCGGAGGGGGTGAGCAGCGCGGCGTCTTGGGGGGGGGGGGGGGGGATGACGACCCAAAATGGACATTTTTTAAAAAAAGCGGAGCGCTATTTTTTTTTTTGTTACTTTTGTTGCAGTTTTTCAATCCCGCGCAGCCCCAATGGAGAGGTACAGACCTCTCGTTAGATTTTCCAGCGTTTAAGGCAATCGGAAAAGGTTAGTGCATCTCATTACAATAGGGTTCTACACAATTTGCTCATCTGCATTCCGTTTTTGTTAGCTGCTACCATCGTCGGAAAAAAGTCTTTAGTGCATGCCAGGGTTTACTACTTGCTCGTTAAGTTTAGTGCATCTGGCCCTGTGTTATAAATGAATTAGAGATGGGAGTAACTAGTGAGGTAATATATTTACTGATCACCAAGGTTTTTCAAAGTTGTTAAATCGCAAGAGGATTGTGAAAAATTGCAGAGGACTTTAAGAGACTGGAGACTGGACATTCAATAGCAGATGATGTTTAATGTGAGCAACTGCAAAGTGATATATGGGGAAAGAGGAACCTAGACTATAGCTACATGATGCACGGTTACATATTAGAAAAAGTACAGAGAAGGGCAACGAAAATGAGATGGGACAACTTCCCTATGAGGAAAGGCTAAAGTGGCTAGGGCTCTTCAGCTTGGGGAAGAGATGGCTGAGGGGAGATAAGATAATACTGAGTGGTATGGAATGGGTAGCTGTGAATCACATAGGGCCTCTTTTACAAAGCTGCTCTACCAATTCTCGGTGCAGCAAATGAGAGGAAGCCCATTCAGTTCCTATGAGGCCTAAGCACGCTTTCAGCATTCTCCAGCTTCCTATGAACATTGTTATCAATTATGAATGTTGGTTGTGTACCCCTTTCATTTTCTTCAACACTGTCTTCAGCGTAGCCATTTTTGAGAAACACTTAATTGTTTAAACATTTATTCCATAGCGCCCTACAGATCAGTCCAGAGACTTGTTGGACTGTGGAGATAAGAGAGAACATCAGAGGTTTGCTACATGTGGTCATGTGCAGCCAGCTTAACCTCAGTATTCTCTCTATTAAGCAGGTGGAGGGTTGTAACTGTTCAGCTCTGGATTGATCCGGCTCCTGGCACGTCACCCGGGCCCAGTTAAGCCTGGATAGGGGTTGAAGTTCCCTGGCTTGGGATGTTGGTGTACACCTGGTGGTGCCGGGGTCCCCCCCCCCCCCCCCCCCCCCACGTCTCCTCCATCCTCCTTGGACTTGGTGCCCTGGTCTGTCTGGGTCCAGCAGTCTCTCCTGCCTCTTACAAAAAAAAAGAAAGACACAGCATTTAAAAAGAGCGGCTCAGCTGAGATAAGTTTGCAGGGGAGAGTTAAAACAAAAACAGATGGAGGAGCGCCGTACAGGTCTTTGAAAATACATTAGTATAATGTTTTTGTTTTAGTTAATTCTAATTTGTGTTCAAAGTGTCCTCCTTCAACCTTGACATATTCACTAAGTCTTTCAACACCACTCAATGAATTCTGGGGTTTCATTAATTAAGAGCTCAACTGTTTTGCGAGCTTGATGTACTGGAGCTCCATCCTGTTGAAAAAAGTACTCAGAAATATCTCGAATTTCAGCCAGAAGTTTCTGCTGCAGTACACTGTTTTTGGGTTATTTTTAAAAATGTTGGACGTCCCTTTTTTTTTCTGAAAAATCTAATCGATAAGAGGCAAATGGTGATAACTATCAGTGCATTTGAAAGAGTAAGATCATACCCAGCAAATCCTGACCAAGGAGTGGAGTTTGTTAGTGTCCACGGCATATGCACAAGTAACTAATTTGAAGCTATTGTTCCCAAAAACTAGGAAAGCACTGAAAGACTCATGAAAGTCTGGAAGAATCAGAAGGGGAGAAGAGGAAATGATGCTGCTTGTGATGTGTATGTGTGTGCTCTGCATGACCCAGCTATTAATGATTTGCATGTGATATTGTAGCAAAATAACCAACTAATCTCACTTTTGTTTTAGCCATGCTTTCTACCAGAGTACTTCCATCTCTTACCCATCATCTCCTGCATCTTTCATTCAAAATCATTACTTTCTAGCTGCTGTTCAGAATTCTTATATATCACATTTCAAGTTTAATTTTTTTTCCGCCTTTTTGTTTTAACAGAATATACAAAGCAGATTATATTAGCACAATTGAAAGTAACTTACCATGAAAATCACAAAATATAATATCAATCACCAAATATCTGGCATAGACTCAAACACAAAACGTTAGCCCCTATGTTCTGCATCCAGCCCTGTCTCTAATTCATCTTCCAACTTCCCAAACAGCTAGGTCTTTAATGCTTTTTGAAAGTAAAAGTGTGATGACATTTTAACACTAGTGGAAGGGAATTCCAAATATTAGGTATGACACCTGAGAATGGTTACCATCTTGATAGCCATCCCTTCCCCTTGAATTATCAAGTTCTTGTAATTGACTGTTCTAAGCAACTGCAAATGACTGTGGAGCGTATTTTTGAAAGAAAAACATCTGAAAGTGGCATAAAGCAGCATTTGGACATGTTTCTCATCAAAATGTCCAAATCATTATTTTCGAATCCCATTTTCCAGACGTTCTTCTATGCAGTTTGTCTGCAGTGCATTGAAATCTCGAGGGGGCATGTTAAGGGTGAGATTTGGACGTTCCTAAGACCTGGGCATTTTTTAGCCATAATGGAAAAACACAAAAACATCCAGGACTAGAACAAAGATGTTTTGAGCTAGACCTGTTTTAATAATGATTAAGCCACAAATAAAGTGCTCTAAATGAGGAATAAAGGAATGACCTACTCTTACTCCCCCGGTGGTCACTGACCCCCTCCCCCCCAAAAAAAGATGTAAAAGAAACAGTAAATACCAGCCTCTGACATCCTCAGATGTTATAGCCAGTCCTATTAGAGCAGCAAGCAAGTCCCTGGAGTAGCCTAGTGGTCGGTGCAGTGCACTATGGCGAAGGGGTCTGTTTTTAATTACCTCTTCTTATAGACCTCTTTCTGACTCTGTCATACGGGGGACTAAAGGTACTTATTTCATATAACAGATTCTGTATAGGTTTCTCTGACCTCCATTGTCACCCAATCACAAGGTCTATTCTGGGGTGGCATTAGGAGCCGTAATTGAAAACTAATTCCCATAATTACTGCTTTCTGTTTGTTTTCTGGATCTAGATATACTCTGGCCATTTATGTTCCCACATAAATCTTATTAAACATCTGTCTAAGTTTCTGCAAAGACTGAGTGTCACTTGTATATGATCTACCTGGTAGGCTAAATATAAGGTAAAGAGAAGATAGAATCAATAAAATAAAGACAGAGATAGGTTTAGATAGATAGATACATTTTATTTCTTACCCAAACACAGGTCTTCAAGTTGATACAAATACAGACATCAGATTCTGGTTTCAGCCGCACAGGGCTTCGCCGTCTGACAGAGGCTTTGGAGAAGACTCTCAAACTAAGCCAAAATCTCCCCTCTTTTATACTCTATCTTCTCCATAGAAGTGAATGGTGAGATACCTAGCTCCTAATATTTCTCACTTTCTGAGATCATACTTTCCCATGCGATCTGCTATCTGATGTACCCAACTCCTTCCGTTCTCAGCTACTGCTAATTATCAACATGTTTTGGGGAAGCGTTGAGATAACAGTTTCACATCTTCCGGCTGCAATACTTTTCATACCTTTCTCATGAACTCTGTATTACCTCTGTATCATTGTATACCAAAACTAATAAGCTCCATTTTATTCATCTGATCTTTCATTACAGATGCTATATTTGATTTAAAAATTGTACCAATTTGTGTCAAAAGTCATTATTCAGACCTGCTCTTTGCAGATTCTCAAATATTAATTCACTTGCTTGTTCTTTGGCCTAGTCAGTATTTTTTCCAGTTGTTCTTGGCTGCATAGCTTGGCCATCACTATTCCAGTGGTAGCCTTAAAGCTAGGCCATATATTAACAGGTCCCAAGCCCATAATCCACTTAATTGTTACACTTGTGGTGGAATGTGTGAGCTCTTCAAAACCTACTGTATCCACATATAGGTGACACCTACAGCCATAAGGGCTGTTATAGTGGTGTACAGTTGGTACAGTAGGTTTTTTGGGTTTTGGAGGGCTTACTATACAATATAAGGAAGCAACATGAGATGTGTGGGAGCTTTAGGTGGAAGTCCACTGCAGTGCCCCCCTAGGTTGCACCATGGGATGCACAGCTGCCCGCTTGATTTTCAGGGAATCAAAGTACAATAGAGTAACCCCATTATTACTCAAATTACACTGGCTCCCAATTAAAGCATGATTGATGTTCAAAACCAGTACCCTCATATACAAAATTTTGTTTGGAATGGCTTCAGGTTATATGGTGGACTTAATTGATCTATCTAGAAGGAATGCAGACCCAATAACAAGAGGACTGTCTACTCTCCACCTCCCCAGTTGCAAAAACACAACCTATAAGTCAGTTCACACAGCAACACTAAGGTCCGCTGAAAAATGGCCTGCGGTAGTGTAGATGTGTGTTTTGGGCGCACAGAATCATTTTTCAGTGCACCTGCAAAAATGCTTTTTTAAAAAGTTTTGCCGAAAATGGACGTGGCAAAATGAAAATTGCTGCAGGTCCATTTTTGGGACTGAGACCTTAACACCAGCCATTGACCTAGCGGTAAAATCTCACGGGGTAACTGGGTGGTAATGGCCTACGTCCATCAAATGCCATTTGGTGCACGCCCAATATGTGCGTCCAAAAATAAAAATTATTTTTTGGACGTGCGTATGGGTGCGCGCCAAAAATGAAATTACCAGAAGAGCCACATGGTAGCCGGATGGTGACTCCATTTTGGTGCACATTGGGCACACATAGACGCTTACACGGCTTAGTAAAAGGGCCCCTAAGTTATTTGGGATCCAAATGATGGTATCAAATTCCCAAGGAAATAAAAGCTAGAATAAATTCTATTTCGCAAAAACCTGAAAAGTTTCCTTTTTAAGAAATTCTTTAATTGCAGATTACAGAAGACTAAGAATTAAACAAAAAAAGACATTAAATCACATCAACTAAAGATTCCATACTCTAATCATTAAATAAACTCAACAAATAAAAATGTCTTAAGCGCTTTTCTAAAAGTAAAAAAAATTGTCAAAACTCGAAGGGAAGTGTATTTCACACAGAGACTGCCTGGTAGATAGATAGAGAAATGAAACATTCTGAACTTAGTAACTTGTTTAATAGAAGGGAAACACAATAAAATTTTGATTTCTAGTTCTAAATCAACACCTGCATATGAAGAAGAGTAACCCTCTCTATTAAATAAATGGGGCATCACCATACATAATTCAGATATCAAAGTGCATAGCTTAAATTTAGGTCTGGCATGTACAGGAAGCCAGTGCAATATGTGAAACAACGCTATATCAGATAAGCAGAATCAATATTTAGTAGCTGAAAATATCAGTTGGACGTATTCGGAACTGTTTGTAAACATTTTTTTTTCAACTAGACATTTCTTGATTTAAGAGTTAAAAAGTAATGCTTATAAATTTAGGCTTGCCATTCTTTTACACAGATTATGAGCCTAATTTATGAACCTAGGGACTAGATTCTATATATCACCCCAAAAAATGGGGCACCAAAATGAAATTTGCCTAAACACATCAATAAAGTATAGCTTAATATAGGCGTACTTTTATAAAGTAAGCCTAAATTTCTGTACAGTTTATAGAATACGTTGAGCGCCAGTCTGCACGATTAAATTTAGTCATGGACAGTTATGCCAAGTTAATCTTGGTGTGAATCCCACGCCTAAATTAGACACGGACCATGTGTATTCTATAACAACTTGCATAGATTCTAGAAATGCCCACGACTTGCCCATTCCATGGCCATGCCCCCTTTTGAACTATGAGACTTAGAATTTACACACAGCACGTTATAGAATACATTTAGATAGTTCTGCGCTTAAATTCTAATTAATGCCAATTTATGTCAATTGCTTGTTAATTGGCAATTATCAGCGCTGATTGGCTTGTTCACCAATTAGGTTATGTGCATTGTTATGGAATATGCTTTGATTTCCGCACAGAAATATCTGCGCGATATATAGAATTGGGGGCTAGTGCTGAAATTAAGTGCTAAACTGTTTTCACATTTCATTTGTTTCATGTACCTGAATCATCAAGGTGTCATATAGTTCACATCTAAGCTTTACTATGATTGTCTAATTCCATTATCCTGATCCATGAGCACTTTCATTTCAATAATAATCCAGACCAGTCTAGATGTGTGGGTTATGCCCCAGTCTTCTCAGTTAAAGCAGATGGTAGACACATTCTGAAGTACCGTGTTGGATCCATATTCTGTACTCCCAGGGCAGCACCTTGAGGGTCATATCTCCCCCAGTGAGTGACAGTAGAGCCAGGGATTTGGAACTTGGACCAGGGAGTACAGTTTTTTGGAGCTTCTGGTCTGGGAATACCCTTCCCTCTTTTTCTTGCCAGCCTTTATTCTGTGGAGGGAAGTTTCTTATGGGTTGGCTGGAAAAGTATTAAATTTTTATTAAAAGAAAAAGTAGGGGGAGGGCCAGCACTTCAGAGCACTAGGAGCAACAACAGTGAGACAATGAGCATTGGCAGGAGCTACAGTAGAGAAACCAGTGCAGTGATGATGTGGGGGCTGCCTGTAGTTCTCTATGACACTCTAGCAGTATATTCTGCCGTACGCGTGATGGGGCTGCTGAATGGGGGAGACTGGACGGACCATCTAAGAGTGATTGACCATGCGATGAGGATTTGGCAACCACAGTGAGGGCTGTGCTTGTAGCTGAGGTATTTGTTTTTCCAGTAGGGGAGGCCGAGGGAATGGTGGTCATGCCAGGTCTGGTGGTGATGCAGCAGCTAGCTTGGGGAGTGCATCTTTGACTCCTGGTTTCTCCCAAAGCTGTCTGGATCCTCTCCCCACCCCACTTGCTTAATTGTAGAGAATAAAGGGGATGATATTCAAAGGCACCTATCTGGTTATCGATAGGTGCTGCTGGCTTGATAAGCACCAGCAAGAGGGATATTTGGCGGCTCTAACCCAGATAATGCTGCTAAATATGTCCTCTGACCACCTCAGCACTATCTGGACAAAATCTGCAAAATTTAGACCATAACCGGATAACGTAAGACAGCAAAAAGACTTAAGGCTTAAGTCAGCAAATACTTTAATTAGTTAGCAGTCTGAATAACCAGATAGCACTTCTGGGTTGGTGGAGAAAACTGATATTCAATGCCAGCTAGTATCTGGGATCTGGCACTGAATATCAGGTTTATTTAATTGCAGCGGCCGGTCTTTAACTTAACCACTTACTGCCGTGGTTAAATATTGGCAACACCAAAATAGTTGGGGCACATACCTGTTCTAGCACTGATCTGGCATCCTTCAAAAAAGGAAATTAGTAGGTAAGCATCTCACTTTACAGGTTATGGAAGTTAAAAGCCAGCAGGATGGCACCATCTTTTTGTGGCAGACAATTATTCTTGGAAGCTAATCACAAATCTGAGTTAGCCAATAAAAAGATGTTACCTACATGGTGTTTGACCTTATTACAAATAACACATGGCTGAAATGCCTGACAGAGTATGGTTTATGCAGGCCCTGCATGCACCCCAAACTCTCCTGTGCCTTCAAGATGGATGTGTTCCTGCTTCTCAGCATGAGAGAGAAGCTCTGTTAAATGTTAAAGCTCTCTTATGATCAGGCTTTTTATTTTTAATCTATCTTTTTACAAAGGCACATGTAAAATACAGATTAAGGTGACAGCGAGGTTCCATTCAGTGTTTATTGAAGCATGGCAGGCCTACTGCCTGGTTCTTACTAATAATATTTGATCAAAGAATTGCACTGATGGACACTGATTTAATTCTCTGATAACTCAGCATGCATGCAGTATGCTAGTGCAGCAGCTGTGGCATGAACAGTGATGAGGCTAACTTAGCCGGCGAAGGCAAGCATTAAAAAAAAAATGCTGAATGATTATCATGGGGGTGAGGGGGGGTGTATGTTTAACAACCGTCTTGCAAAATGCATGAAAAGTTAACACCCAGCTCTCAAGAGCTGGTGCGAGCCGGCTCCAGCACACCACTGTGCGTAGGGTAGGGCCAGTCGATCTTTGGTCTCCCCTTCAATACAAAAGAACCTTCTAGATCTTCTGAAAGTTACTGTATGATTTCAGTCATCTAGTGCTGAAGCTGAAAGGGGTTTCACTTAATGAATATAATTTGTATGAGAGTGAGAAATGTCTGACAGTAAATCATATATCACATTTAATGTCAATAAATTTATTGGGAAAAGAGCAGATTGGGATGCTACTCCATTTGTTAAATCTTGGATGAATAACATATATAGATGGCTACAGACACAAGAGTGCAGCAAAAATCAACCAAAGCGTTCGGCGAAAATCAACTGGCCATATTGAATATGCAGTAAAGAATATATATTTATTTTTACAAAGTTTTATTAGATACTCCAGAAAGCAAAACATCGTGAGGAAAGCCAACAAAGGTGCATAACGTGCCTAACGCTTAAGAGAAGGAAGGGCAGAGAGCATGCTTTGTTGGATATTTTGTACAGCAGCCATGCTTATGGCAATACGCCATACCCAGCAGTGGTCGAAAAAGTACGCACATGGAATAGCTGCTAGTAGGGAAGGGGGGTTCTCAGTCTTGCACAGACCATGGAGGAGAACCCCATAAGACCATAAGAATAGCCATACTGTGATAGACCAATGGTCCATCTAGTCCAGTATCCTGCTTCCAGCAGTGGCCAGTCCAGGTCACAACTGCCTGGCAGAAACACAATAAGTAGCCACCATTCCATGCTTTCCCAATTCCAGGGCAAGCAGTGGCTTCCACTATGTCTGCCTGAATAACAATGGATTTTTTCTACAGGATCTTGTCCAAACCTTTTTTTTAAACCCAGGTATGCTAACTGCTGTTATCACATCCTCTGACAACGAGTTCCAGAGCTTAACTATTCTTTGAGTGAAAAAATATTTCCTCCTGTTTGTCTTAAAAGTACTCCCGTGCAGTTTCATTGAGTGCCCCCTGGTCTTTGTACTTTTTGAAAGAGTGAAGAATTGATTCACCTCCTCCTGCTCCACACCACTCAGGATTTTGTAGAGCTCAGTCATATCCAGGGGCGTAGCTAGGTGGGGCCACAGGGGCATGGGCCCCCACAGATTTAGCCCTGGCCCCCTCTACTTTCGACCCCCCCCGCCGCCGCCAGTTACCTTTGCTGGCGGGGTTCCCCAACCCCCGCCTGCCTTAGTCTTCTTCAGCGCCGGTCTCTGGCGCGTTCGTTGATCTGTGCTGTGAGTCCTGACTGACGTCCTGCATGAATGTCCTGAAGCAGATTGCTGAGGCAGAACCTCCCTTGGCTGAATCCATGCTGACTCTGGCCCATTAAATCATGTTTGTCTACGTACTCTGTATAATAAGATGGCATACAACAGCATAACAAACTGCAAGTAGAGTATCAAAGATTTTCAGATAAAATGTCCCCATCTGCCCTCGACAAGTTTCCCCCAAAAAAAAGCCATACACAGCGGAATCATATATTCATTCAAAAGTCTGCTTCTAGCTGCATGAGTGAGCGAATTCCAAAAACGTTCCCAAAGTTGACAAATATCTTCTTCTCAGAGGAGTCCAGGTCAGTAAAGTAGTGGCGCTCCATGCACACCTGTGGTACCTTAAGAGATCTCCATTGAGACAAAGTAGGTGGCTCCGCTGACAACCAAAGGAGGAAAATACATTTCTTTCCAAAAAGTGTAGATTTCCGCAAAAAGCATTTCAGCCCCTTTGGTGTCAGCGCCAAAATTTTGAAAGTGTCAAAAAGCATACAAGGATAAGGCAACCACAGGAAAGACACATGTGCACGTACAGTTTTCAAAAGACGATGTACCAGAGGACAATACCAGAGCCTGAGCTAAAATAGCAGCTGACTGGCAATCCTTAGGACAAGTGTCATTCAGTCATAAAGTTGCTTTGTATGCTCTGTGTGGTGCAGCAGCATCTTATATTGCATTTCCCATAAAAATGTACTGTAAAGTGCTTTACCATATGCAGACAGACAACGCTTGAGCTGGTCTCCTGTCAATGTGATCTATAGATCAAGTTCCCACTTACAAGCAAGCAGTGTATAGTCAAAATCCAAAAATTGTTCTTGAATGCATATGTGGTGATATCTTAAGGGCATAGCCAGTTGTGCATCTATACAGAGAGATTCTTTAAGTTCTAAATTCTGGCAGACCACTGGTGATGGGAGAGAAGAAACATAATGATGCAATTGTCTAAAGACAAAATGGTCACAGAAATTCATCCATACGCAGTACTCAAGTCAGCAGAAGGTTTCATTTTCCCTTCATTCATGACCACCTGCCAAAGATACTTCAGACATTTATCAGACCAGTGCTTAAAAGTCACTGACTAAACTCCAGGGGAAAAGTCCCCATTACCTCTAAAAGCAAGCAATGGGGTATAACAAGGATGCAAACCAACACTATGGCAGGCCCGCTTCCATGTTCAATGCAAAGGCTTATAGAAAACACAGTCAGACACAGCACACCCCAGCCTGGTAGCCTGTGCATGTAAAAGATAATTGAAATGCCAGGGAGGGACGAACTGTGTCTCCAAAGGAGTACAGGAGGAGCTCTGTGTGGAGCGCTACCAATCATTTAAATGGCACATCTGATAAGCAAGAGAAAAATGGTTAAAATCCAACAGCCCCCCCACATCCCGCAGACGAGAGACTATGAAAAAAAGGGAGGTAGCAAGTAAAAGCCCTGGCTAATTGTCTAGAGGAAGAGGTAGCAAAGAGAAAGGGCAACATTTAGAACAGATACAACTATTGAGGGACAATCATCATGCTGAACAGTGCTATTGAACCCATGAACATAAGAGGATAAGATTGCCAGACCCTCAATTTGTGGACAGAGCGCTGAAACAGGGGCTTCATATTACAGGTATTCAGGATACCTAAATCTTGTGGTATAATAACTGCTAGATATTTAAGGGAGTCTCCTGCCCGAGTCAGTGGGAAGGCACCCACCCACTACGCCATAACAGAAGATTGCAGTGGCAGAGCCAGCGATTTCTGGGAGTTAAGGGCAAAGCCAAAGTAGAAACCAAATTCATTCACTGCAGTAAGAAGCCGCTCAAGAGAGACCTAGGGCTGGGGGAGGAGTAGCAAGCATCAGCATATGCTAACGTCTTCACAGTCGATGCCCCCACCTGTACCCTATCTCTTTCAAGTGTTTGCGATGTGTCTAGACATAACAGAACAACGGGGGAGAGAGTGGGCAACCCTGCTGCTACCCCGTTCTATCTGGAATGCTTCAATTTTAACTGCATTTATCAGCAAACATGCAACTAGAGCCACATATAACACATGAAAGGCCTGGTAAAACCAACCCTGTGTCCCCACATATTGAAGAACTTGAAACAGGTAGGGCCAGTCAACTTGGTCGAAAGCTTTTGTGTCATCAAGACTCACTACCATACCAGACTTGCCCACCCGTTGACACACTGACATGGTCTGCATGAGCTTTCGGGCGTTCACAACTGAGTGCCGCTCCTTAGAAAAAACAATCTAGTGATCTCCGATCAATGTGGACAAATGAGCCGACAAGCGGTCTGCTAGAATTCAGGAAAAAAATCTTAATATCCATATTGAGCAAGAAAATTTGAGATGTAAGTCGGACTTCCCGGCTTTGGGATAAGTGTAATCAGAGCCTCAGTTGTTCAGGGAGGGAAGGCGCTCTGTGACAGGGCAGAATAATAATAAGCTTCCAGAGGGCCACAAAGATGTGGCTGCAGTAGCTTATAAAACTCTTGACAGTACCTGTCAGGAACTTGGGGCAATGCAAAACGGCGAAATCCAGGCGCGGGGAAACCCATATCTTCGAAACAAGATGGACGTCCATCTTTTGTTTCGAAAATACCGTCAGAGATGTCCAAATCCTTAAATTTGGACGTCCCTAGACATGGACGTTTCTGATTTTCTGCGATTTTCAAAACCAAAGACGTCCATGTCAAAAACGACCAAATGCAAGCCATTTGGGTGTGGGAGGAGCCAGCATTTGTAGTGCACTGGTCCCGCTGACATGCCAGGACATCAACCGGGCACTGTAGTGGACTTCATAAATTGCTTCCAGGTACATAGCTGTCAGCGGCCGAAGGGCCTCACCTTCTCTGAGACTGTATGCATGTATATTTAGCTGCATAATTTGATTTAAATTTCAATTTTGACAGCTACCTTGCATTTGAAAATGAGTATATGCATAACTTTGTGGTTTGGAATGCTATTGAATATTTAGCCCTTTCTAACTTTTTACATTTCGGCTTCCCACTCTAGTGGTTGCCATCTTCTGGTTTCCTGGAAGCGTTACAGTTTGAGGATGGGGTGTATCGATTAGAAGCTTATGAACCTCTGATGTGTGTATTTTTTAAAATTATTTATCATCGGTTACCAGAGTTCTCTCCCCCATTTGTAGAGGGAGGGGGTAGGTGGGAGGGATTTTGGGGATAACAGAATTAGATTAAACTTTGAAGTCTGGGGATTGTCCTGTTCTTCCCTGTAGCTTTTGGTTTTGTCAAGCAATATGTTTGTAGCAGGGAAGCTTAAATGTTGATTGGCTTTAGACTGGCTGACATGCCCTCTTGTGGATGAGACATATTATATATATATATAAGTATATGTGTATGCCCTCATGTTCTTCTGTTTTCTGTCATCTTTTCAGTGTTTGTGAACTTGCTGTGTACATTTGGGACTGGCCCTACCATTGCGTGGCTATGCTTTTTACACATGACCCTGCTTTTGGGTCTTGCTTTTCAGCCCCTACTGACTTATTCAAATGAGGCCCCACAGTGAGCCTCTCTGCACATTGTCCTGCATCCCTCTCAGACCATCCATATGCACACTGTATTTGATTTATGCAATAAAAAGCTTTGAAACAGTTTGGATATTAATTAAAGTGTCACACTGGTTTCCTTTGTGGGAAGATGCTGGTGTTAAGAGGACAAAGATCTAGCAAAGAAAAAATGCTGCAAAGATAAATACGAGGAAAACTAAAATTTCTTCCTCCCTCTTATATACCACCGTCTGATCACACGTGTTTTGGTGCCCTTGTAACTTTTCATCATTGGGACAATGAAGAGGGTTTGCATGGTTGTTAATCTTTAAAGAGAAGCATTTTGTTCCTAGTCTCCCTCTGTCTCGGTTTGTTGGTAACCATAGAAACATCACATACCCACAACAGAGGTTCAGAGCATTTGCCCTAACTCTTCCTATTGGGTTGTTTCTTGGCCTTTTCCTCTTCCCCCACTCAATTCATGCTGTCTGACTCCATTTCTGCCAAGTGCCAGTCTCCTTGAATCTCATAAGTATTACCAGAGTGTTACTTAACCCTGACTGCTCAGTAAGATGCTCAAAGCTTAGTAAGATGCTTTGGGCAATGAGTGACACATTTGGAAGGTTCTGTAATGTACAAGAGATATACAGGGGCTCTTAAAAGTTCCATTTGGCTAGGAGCTGTTATAATATTGCTAGAAAAGGGTTGTAGCAAAAATGTTTAGTTTCTGTGCATCCCCATTTGACACTGTGTTTTGCAGAAAGAGAATTTATTTATTTACCGCCTTTTTGAGGGAATTCACTCAAGGCAGTGTACAGTAAACAGGTCTATGACTTGGTGCCTAAGGAGATTGACACTGTGTATTGACTTTAGCCATGCTTGCTGCAGCACTGTACAGAATGCTGTGGATTTGACCTCTTTCGCCACTGGAATGTATTTTTAGAAAATCTAGTGTTATCTAACAAATCTTCGTTTCTGAATGACTTTTCTGGTCTGTGTGAGTTCCGATTTAGATTTTCTGCTTCTTGGCCTTTTCTAATCTGTTTTCTGGAACCTTGAAATTTACAGAGGTGTGAAGGCCAAGGTCAAAGAGAAGTAGGCTTTCATCTATCATCACAATTTTAGTAGTGGTCATTTGGATGATGGTCAGGATGAATTAATTGGAGGTTACCAACCATCCAGAGGCTCAGGGAGGTCAAAAGGCAGACAAAATTGAGGGAGATTCTGTCCAAAGTCCAATACAGTCACAACATCGCAAGATGAACTGCCACTATTATTTAAGTGTTTATCTGGGTTAAAAAATTTTGGACAAGATCCTGGAGGAAAAGTCCAGACTCTGCTATTGAGACAGACCTGGGGAAGCCACTGCTTGCCCTGGGATTGGTAGCATGGAATGTTGCTACTATTTGGGTTTCTGACAGGTACTTGTGACCTGGATTAGCCACTGTTAGAAGCAGGATATTGGGCTACATGGACCATTGGTCTGACCCAGTATGGCTATTCTAATGTTCTTATGCCCCGATGGTTGGACATGATGCTTTTCAATTTAGGGTAGATCTGGAGAAATTTATTAGAAAATGACAATTTAAATTGTTTTTTTGTCAACAACACAACACCACACCTCGAATATTGTGTTCAATTCTGGTCACCGCATCTCAAAAAAGATAGAGTGGAATTAGAAAAGGTGTAGAGAAGGGCGACAAAAATGATAAAGGGGATAGGACGACTTCACTATGAGGAAAGGCTAAAGCGGCTAGGGCTCTTCAGCTTGGAGAAAAAAAAGGTTGAGGGGAGATATGATAGAGGTCTATAAAATAATGAGTGGAGTGCAATGAGTAGACGTGAAGGATCTGTTTACTCTTTCCAAATATACTAGGACTAGGGGGCATGCGATGAAGCTACAAAGTAGTAAATTTAAAATGAATCGGAGAAAAAGTTTCTTCACTCAATTTGTAATAAACTCTGGAATTCGTTGCCAAGGAGTGCGGTAAAGGCGGTTAGCTTAGTGGGGTTTAAAAAAGGTTTGGACTGCTTCCTAAAGGAAAAGTCCATAGACCATTATTAAAATGGACTTGGGGAAAATCCACTGCTTATTTCTAGGTAAGCAGCATAAAATGTTTTGTACTTTTTTGGGATCTTGCCAGGTATTTGTGACCTGGATTGGCCACTGTTGGAAACAGGATACTGGGCTTGATGGACCTTTGGTCTGTCCTAGTATGGCAATACTTATGTACTTATGCTAGTGGAGGTAGATCAGTAGTTCCTTGTCATCAAGCAGATGAAGCCATTACGTATGGGTTATGTCCATCAACCAGCAGGGGAGATAGAGAGCACTCAAACTTTCACAGTGCCCTCTTGGCCAGCTAGCTCCACTGCCTCTTCAGTATTCTCTATCTACCCTTAGCAGGGTGGCTGCAGCTTGTTCGAGCTCCAGAAAAATCTGCCGGGAGGTGGTTCCTGGCTTGCCAGTTGTTAACCGGGGTGTTGGAGGCTATAGCAGCTTCACTTTAAAGGCACATAGGTTAGCCCTTTCCCTGCCTTACCCATACCTCTGTGGATGTGGACATATTGCCTTGCTTTTCCTGTCCTTACCCACCAACAGTGGATGCAGGCATATAGGTTCGCCCTTTCCCTGCCTTTCCCACTCATCTGAGCCTCCGGAGTCTTTAATACCTCTGCTTTCCTCACAGCTTAAAAAAAAAAAAGTCGCGTCGCGTTTTTAAACGAAGAGACGCTGGAACAGAGGTTTTTTGACCTGATTTTCAGCAGGATCGTAGTTGTACACTAGATCCTTTGAGGTAAGAGTGTTTTCCAACTCCTCCGGGGTGGGCCCGCGATCGGGGCGATTTTGGCGCGAACCGCCATTTTGGATTTTACTGCCGTTTTTTCGGCGATGGCTGCGGACAATCTCTAGAGTTTTTGGGGGCCAGGTTCGACACAGTCTCGGGCTATGTGTTCCTACCCGAGCCAAGGCGGTGCAAGCTTCAGAATCAGGTCCGTCTGCTCCTGAGGATGCCCCGCCCGCGAGCTTGGGACATTGTCCAGCTGCTGGGATCGATGACAGCCACGATGGAAGTGGTACCCTGGGCGAGAGCGCACCTGAGACCTCTACAGTATTCCCTACTCGGGAGATGGTCTCCTATTTCTCAGGATTACCAATGCAGACTTACTTGGCTCCCTGCGGCCCGTCTCAGCATGGAGTGGTGGCTCTCGGACAGCATGCTGCGGCGAGGAATGCCGCTGACGCTCCCTGTTTGGTGCCTAGTGGTAACAGATGCCAGCCTGAAGGGCTGGGGCGCACACTGCAAGGGGAAGCATGCCCAGGGTCTATGGACACCCGAGGAGTCGGAGTGGTCCATCAACCGCCTAGAGTTGAAAGCGGTGTTTCAGGCGCTTCTGGCCTTTCAAGTGACCCTGGAAGGATTGGCTGTCAGAGTGATGTCGGACAACACGACAATGGTGGCCTATATAAATTGACAAGGCGGAACAAGGTGCAGAGCACTAGCCGCGCAGGCCGAACTGATTTGCCACTGGGCCGAGCTGCATCTTCAGTGTCTGTCGGCAGCTCATATTGCAGGTCAGAGCAATGTGCAGGCCGATTATCTGAGCAGGCATCAGATCGATCCAGCAGAATGGAATCTGGCAGACGAAGTATTCCTGCAGATCTGTGCCAAATGGGGCAAGCCCGTGATGGATCTAATGGCGACAAGTGCCAATACCAAAGTCCCGTGCTTCTTCAGCAGACGTAGAGATCCTCGCTCGGCGGGGTTGGATGCCTTGGCTCAACCCTGGCCTCCGGGTCTACTTTATGTGTTTCCCCCATGGCCCTTGATAGGGCGCCTGCTCTTGCGGATTCAGCTGCACCCAGGAGAAGTGGTCCTCATCGCCCCGGATTGGCCAAGGAGACCTTGGTATGCAGACCTCCGACAGATGCTCCTGGAGGCTCCTCTGCTGTTACCTCTGGTACTGAACCTGTTGACTCAGGGACCGGTAGCCATGGAGGACGCCGGCCGCTTTGGTCTTACGGCATGGCTATTGAGAGGGCGCAATTGAGGGATAAAGGTTATTCCAATAAAGTTATTTCCACTCTCCTGCAAGCCCGCAAGCGGTCCACTTCCGTGGCTTATGCCAGGATTTGATGCCTGTTTGAGTCTTGGTGTGCTTCCAGAGCCATTGTTCCAATGCGGGCTCCTGTGTCGCCGATTCTGGACTTTTTGCAGGAAGGTGTACAAAAAGGCTTGGCCTATAATTCCCTGCGGGTGCAGGTGGCAGCGTTGGCCTCCCTTCGTGGTAAGGTGGAAGGCGTGTCTTTGGCTGCTCACCCAGATGTGGCACGGTTTTCTTAGAGGGGTGCTTCGGCTCCGACCTCCAGTGCGAGCACCCTGTCCAGCTTGGAACCTGGGGCTAGTTTTGAAAACCCTGCAGGCATCTCCTTTTGAGCCGCTTCGGCGAGCATCGGAGAAAGACTTGACACTGAAGGCCATTTTTCTGGTGGCCATAACCTCGGCGAGACGGGTGTCAGAGCTCCAGGCGCTGTCCTGTAGAGACCCATTTCTGCAATTTTCAGAGTCCGGAGTCACGGTTCGGACCGTGTCTTCCTTTATGCCTAAGGTGGTTTCAGCCTTTCACTTAAACCAGCCTATTTTCTTGCCCTCTTTTTCAGAGGAAGAGTTTCCAGAATCTTTTGGGCAGCTGCACCTTTTGGATGTGCGCAGGACTCTGCTGCAGTATCTGCGAGTTACTAACTCTTTCAGGACTTCTGATCATCTGTTTGTTTTGCTATCCGGTTCTCGCAGAGGGTCTCCAGCGTCTAAGGCCACTATTGCCCGCTGGCTCAAAGAAACTATCTTTTCTGCTTATCTGCTGGCCGGCAGGGTTCCGCCTGTAGCCTTTAAGGCACATTCTACTAGAGCGATTTCTTCCTCTTGGGCTGAAACTGGAGCACTCTCTCTTCAAGAGATATGCAGTTCAGCAACATGGGCTTCTAAGCTCTCCTTTGCCCGACATTACAGGCTGGATGTGGCTGCCAGGAGGGATGCGCGTTTTGGTGCACAGGTGCTAGCGCGTGGTGTGGCTTGTTCCCACCCTATCTAGGGATTGCTTTGTTACATCCCATACGTAATGGCTTCATCTGCTTGATGACAAGGAAGGGAAAATTAGGTTCTTACCTTGGTAATTTTCTTTCCTTTAGTCATAGCAGATGAAGCCATGATCCCTCCCTGTATGATTGTCTGTATGCTGTGAATCTGTTTTTCAGGTTCTGTTCTAATTTCCTGAAGTTCCTTCCTTGGGAGAAAGTTGGAAAACAATCTTCAGTTTAAATTTAGGAGGATGTGTTCATTCACTCAAGCATGTTTTGTTTTGGAGGATGTGTTGATTCTCTCCAGGAGGCGCGTGTGTTCCCCTCCAGTTCTATAAATAGGAGGATGAGTTCATTCCCTCCAGTGTGTTGGGAGGATGTGTGATTCCCTCCAGGAGGCGCGTGTGTTCCCCTCCACATATACAATAAGGAGGATGAGTTTATTCCCTCCAGGAGGATGTGCATTCCCTCCTTTATGAGTTCATGCCCTTGTGATGGGCCATCGTTCGCTGTGAGGAAAGCTCTTGTGATTCCCATTGCGGTTTGCCATACTGCTTTGGAAGCTTCAAATACTGAAGAGGCAGTGGAGCTAGCTGGCCAAGAGGGCACTGTGAAAGTTTGAGTGCTCTCTATCTCCCCTGCTGTTTGATGGACATAACCCATACGTAATGGCTTCATCTGCTATGACTAAAGGAAAGAAAATTACCAAGGTAAGAACCTAATTTTCCCTTAGTCAACTGGACCCTTTAATTTGTAGCATTTAAGAAACTAGTGCTACAGGAAATCGAACTTATGGAATAAAAATGTTTCTTTTTTAAATGTAATCTGAGTTAGGATGAATTGTCAGATATGTCATCTTTGATACAAAATCTTGCTGTAGTTATACATAGGGCGGACAAAGGGGATGTGATAGCTTTAATGGAAAAGGCTTACTACACGCAGTTTGCCATCAGTTGTCAAATGAGCAGGCGTACTTGCTGTTGGATGAAGATCCTTCTGATTGGTTACTTGATTGGATACATGATATCCTGCTAAAGTGTCTCCAGGAAGGTTTTTTTGACTAAGACAGAATTCAGATTTTGAATTATCAAAATTTTAAGATTCAAATTTTTTATACTCTCCCTAAAATACATAAGAATTTGGAGCAGCCTCCGGGAGCGGCTAAAGACTCTGTTTTGGAAAGGACATGTAAATAACTTGATTGATTTTTATGACTGCATATTGAGACCATTAAGTCATACATTAAGGATACTGCACAATTTTAAATGTATTACAAGATTTACATGTGGCACAGGATTCCATTCTGTTGATCTCTGTGGATGCCTGTTCTCTATATACTAACATACCGAAGGATGAGGTGGTGATGGTACTATCTGAGGTTTTAGAGAACAAGCCACATCCGCGTATAGTTCTTATTCATTTTTGATTAAATTGTTAACATTGGCTGATAAATGTTATCAACAAATAGTGGAGGTAGTTGTTCAGGTGCTTTCTCCCTCGGTTGCCAACATATTTATAGAAGCTTTTGAAGAAAAGTGGGTATATCCTTTGATTATGGTATAAGTACGCCTTGTGTTGGTGATGTTTTATTGATGATATTTCTTTGGTCTTTGTGGGGGGTAATGCAGAATTATTATTGGAATTGATGGCATATTTGAACAGATCATCGTACATTCAAATTTGATTTTGACTTTCATCCTACTCAAATGGGTTTTGTAGATGAGCAGATCATGTTTGATCGGGGGATATTCTCCACATTGGTTTATTCCAAGCCTACTAACTTTCTTGTATTTTGAGAATATGCACCCTGTTCATATTAAATCCAGTCTTTTTTGCAGTTTCTGTGTTATATATGTATCTATACTTCTGTTGAAGATTATATACAAGCATCTGTTAAACTGAGAGACAGATTCTGTCAAAGGGGCTATCCAAATATATTGGTGAAGAATACCAGGAGGAGAGCTTTTTCAGTCATTGGGAGGCACTTTTGAAATATAAACAGAAAGATTAGGTGTAAGTGCTTTGAAATACACAGTGAGCTCAGATTTAATCTCTAGGTTTGTAAAGGGACATTTGAAAGTGTTACAAGCACATTCTGTTTTATAGCCACAGTTGTAATTTAAGCGATAATGTAAATCAGATGTGTGGTCTGCTGATAATGTTCAGGACAGGGCAAGAGGGAGCCATGGAAAATGTGGCTCTTGCTTGGTATGTCAGATTATGTTAGAAGGAAGTACAGATCCTCATTAAGCATATAAATTTAAATTACGTGTTAATACAACTTGACAGTCAAGTACTGTAATGCCCTTATGATTTGCTATAAGTAGGGCAGACCTTGAGAGCTTTGAAGTCTTGACTGATTTGAGCATAGACTTAGTATTCAGGATTTTAAAACGATGGAACCTTCTGGTAACTCATTGCAAGACCTTCAATCATACTTTTGGATATGTTGAAATGTACTGTTTTGAAACAGATTCCTGTGTCTAAGGGGCTCATTTTAAAAGCATTTAGACTTACATATTTGAAAATATGACTCTAAATGTCAGGGGAATATAGGGTGTCAGTTATTACAGCGGGAACAACTGGATATTTTTGTTGAATACTATAAATCCTCATGGCTTGAATTCTTGTGTTTAATGGAATACATTTTTCTGAATGAACAAATTGAGTATCTGGGATTGTGAGCTGAGCTATATGTTGTGTAGGAGGATCTTTTAAAAACAATAACACGATGAGATCATGTAATCATGTTGTCATTCTGCCTTTTCTGCAGCCATTTTGGAGAGTCGGTTGGCTGAACAGAGGCTGAATTTACCCTCCTAATACAGTGTTCAGCGAAACAGAGCTGCTGTTGAGGAGATTTGGATAATGAGTTTGCCTTCACCAAGAGGAATGTTTTTTGAGATGAGTGCATATATTTGATGCTGGTTTGACATATGAGAAACAGCGGTGGCTTCACTGTTTGAGAAGTATGTTGGAAAGACTTTGTGGGTGGGCCAATTGTTGAGATAACTCTTAGGGTTCATGACAGTGAATATTATTGTGAAAGTTTATTATATTTGAAGAATTTTTTCAGCATTTGCTATGAAGTATTAATATATGTAGAGGTTTTTTTTGACTGATGATGTATGTGCTGCAATCTTAGTTGTCCATATATAGACCGCATTCATTTCTTGCTGAGTTTTTTTTTCTCCACATTTGTTTTTAGTAGCTAACTTAATATTTTTACCAGGTACATGCTTGAGCTGATATTTGTGTGATTTTTCTGGATGACAACAGCTCATCTCGACTGTGAGACCCATCTTCGCAATTGAAGAGCACTTTCCTAAAACCCAGTCCATTTTTTGTCAGTTTTGAGTTATGCGATTGATTTCGTTCAGCAAAGCAAGATTAATTTACTGTGTTGAATACCCTATGCGAAACTCAAGGGTCCAAAAGCCGTTACCTGTTTTTTTTCAAAATTGCTGCTGATGATCTGAGTGAGTTTTGGCAAAGTGCTCTTCAGTTGCCTCTGTGGTAGTTTGTGCTGTGTACTTCTGAACTCTTCTCAATTGTTCTTTCAAAGTTTTCAAGGTTGCTGTGTAATGGTTTGAGTGATCCTCTGATTGCCCTTTACGAGTTCTTCAACCTTTCTCATGTGAGACTTGTCTGTTGCCCTTCACAGGTGATCCACTTTATTTTTGATCTCACAAATCAGCCCTTCCAGTTCCAGCCGGGAGAGTTTCTCACGTCTCTAGACCTGAAAGAAGCTTTCTTGCACATACCAATTTGGCCCCCGCACCAGAGGTTTCTGAGGTTTGCGGTGTTGAGAAAACATTTCCAGTTCCGGGCCTTGCCTTTTGGCCTCGCCACAGCTCCCCGAACCTTTTCGAAGGTAATGGTGGTAGTAGCTGCTTTTCTCAGGCGAGAAGGTATCAGGGTTCACCCGTACCTAGACGACTGGCTCATCAGAGCAGACTCTGTAACATAGAGCTATCAAGCTACAGCCAGAGTGGTCTCAGTACTTCAATCTCTAGGCTGGGTCGTCAATATGGCCAAAAGTCACCTGACCCCCTCACAATCTCTAGAATATTTGGGGGCCAGGTTCAACACAGACTCGGGCTATGTATACCTACCCGAGCTAAGGCGGTGCAAGCTTCAGAATCAGGTCCGTCTGCTCCTGAGGATGCCCCGCCCGCGAGCTTGGGACATTGTCCAGCTGCTGGGATCGATGACAGCCACATTGGAAGTGGTGCCCTGGGCGAGAGCGCACCTGAGACCTCTACAGTATTCCCTACTTCAAAGGGTCTCCAGTTTCTCAGGATTATCGATGCAGACTTTCTTGGCTCCCTGCGGCCCGACTCAGCATGGAGTGGTGGTTCTCATACAGCATGCTGCGGTGAGGAATGCCGCTGGCGCTCCCCGATTGGTGTCTAGTAGTGACAGATGCCAGCCTGAAGGGCTGTGCTGCACATTGCAAGGGGAAGCATGCCCAAGGTCTATGGACACCTGAGGAGTCGGAGTGGTCCATCAACCGCCTAGAGTTGAAAGCGGTGTTTCAGGCGCTTCTGGCCTTTCAAGTGACCCTGGAAGGATTGGCTGTCAGAGTGATGTCAGACAACACGACAGCAGTGGCCTACATAAATTGACAAGGCGGCACTCAGTGCAGAGCACTGGTCGCGCAGGCCGAACTGATTTGCCACTGGGCCGAGCTGCATCTTCAGTTTCTGTCGGCAGCTCACATTGCAGGTCAGAACAACGTGCAAGCTGATTATCTAAGCAGGCATCAGATTGATCCAGCAGAATGGGAACTAGCAGACGAAGTATTCCTGCAGATATGTGCCAAATGGGGCAAGCCCGTGATGGATCTAATGGCGACAAGTGCCAATACCAAAGTTCCGTGCTTCTTCAGCAGACGGAGAGATCCTCGCTCGGCGGGGTTGGATGCCTTGGCTCAACCCTGGCCTCCGGGTCTACTATATGTGTTCCCTCTGTGGCCCCTGATAGGGCGCGTGCTCCTGCGGATTCGGCTGCACCCAGGAGAAGTGGTCCTCATCGCCCCGGATTGGCCCAGGAGGCCTTGGTATGCGGACCTCCAACAGATGCTAGTGGAGGCTCCCCTTGCTTTACCTCTGGTACCGAACCTGTTGTCATAGGGCCCGGTAGCTATGGAGGACGCCTGCCGCTTTGGTCTTATGGTATGGCGATTGAGAGGGGGCGCAATTGAGGGACAAAGGCTATTCAAACACAGTCATTTCCACTCTCCTGCAGGCCTGCAAGCGTTCCACTTCTGTGGCTTATGCCAGGATTTGGCGCCAGTTTGAGTCTTGGTGTGCTTCAAAAGCGATCACACCCATGCGGGCTCCTGTCTCGCCGATTCTGGACTTTTTGCAGGATGGTGTACAAATAGGCTTGGCCTATAATTCCCTGCGGGTGCAAGTGGCAGCGTTGGCCTCCTTTCGTGGTAAGGTTGAAGGCGTGTCTTTAGCTGCTCATCCAGATGTGGCACGGTTTCTTAGTGGGGTGCTTCGGCTCCGGCCTTCCGTGCGAGCACCCTGTCCAGCTTGGAACCTGAGGCTAGTTTTGAAGGCCCTGCAGGCTTCTCCTTTTGAGCTGCTTCGGCAAGCATCGGAGAAAGATTTGACACTAAAGGCCGTTTTTCTTGTGGCCATTAGTTCGGCGAGACGTGTATCAGAGCTACAGGCGCTGTCCTGTAGAGACCCATTTCTGTAATTCTCAGAGTCCGGGGTCACGGTTTAGACCGTGCCTTCCTTCATGCCTAAGGTGGTTTCAGTGTTTCACCTAAACCAGCCTATTTTCTTGCCCTCCTTTGATAAGGAGGAGTTTCCAGAATCTTTTGGGCAGTTGCACCTGTTGGATGTGCGCAGGACTCTGCTGCAGTATCTGCGAGTTACTATCTCTTTCAGGATCTATGATCATCTGTTTGTTTTGCTCTCAGGTCCTCGCAGAGGGTCTCCAGTGTCTAAAGCCACTATTGCCCGCTGGCTCAAAGAAACTATCTTTTCAGCTTATCTGCTTGCCGGCTGGTCTCCGCCTGTAGCCTTTAAGGCGCATTCTACCAGAGCGATTTCTTCCTCTTGGGCTGAACCTGGAGCACTCCCTCGTCAAGAGATATGCAGTGCAGCAATATGGGCTTCTAAGCTCTCTTTTGCCCGACATTATAGGCTGGATGTGGCTGCTAGGAGGGGTGCGCGTTTTGGAGCACAAGTGCTAGCGCGTGGTGTGACCTGTTCCCACCCTATATAGGGATTGCTTTGTTACATCCCATACGTAATGGCTTCATCTGCTTGATGACAAGGAAGGGAAAATTAGGTTCTTACCTTGGTAATTTTCTTTCCTTTAGTCATAGCAGATGAAGCCATGAGCCCTCCCTGTATGATTGTCTGTATGCTGTGAATCTGTTTCAGGTTCTGTTCTTGTTTCCTGAAGTTCCTTCCTTGGGAGAAAGTTGGAAACAGTCTTCAGGATTCATGTTCACTTATAGGAGGATGAGTCCATTCTTTCCAGTTTATGTTTTGGAGGATGAGTTTATTCCCTCCAGAAGGTTGCGTTTATCCCCTCCAGTTATACAATAAGGAGGACGAGTTTATTCCCTCCAGGAGGATGTGTTCATTCCCTCCTTTTGAGTTCATGCCATTGTTAAGGGGCCATCGTTCGCTGTGAGGAAAGTTCATGTTATTCCCATTGCGGTTTGCCATACTGCTTTGGAAGCTTCAAATACTGAAGAGGCAGTGGAGCTGGCTGGCCATGAGGCACTGTGAAACGTTGAGTGCTCTCTATCTCCCCCTGCTGTTTGATGGACACAACCCATACGTAATGGCTTCATCTGCTATGACTAAAGGAAAGAAAATTACCAAGGTAAGAACCTAATTTTTCCATACTCAAAAAAACTCCAAACAGCCCAGAACACGACGGCCAGACTAATATTCGGAAAACCAAAATATGAAAGCGCAAAGCCCCTATGTGAGAAACTGCACTGGCTCCCACTGAAAGAACGAATCACGTTCAAAGTATGCACCCTCGTTCATAAAAATATCCATGGAGATGCCCCAGCCTACATGTCAGACCTAATAGACCTGCAACCCAGGAATGCAAAAAAATCTTCTCGAACATTCCTTAATCTTCATTTCCACAACTGCAAAGGTTTGAAATACAAATTAACACACGCCTCCACCTTCTCATACATGAGCACGCAACTCTGGAACGCGCTACCACGCTACTTGAAGGCGACCTATGAACTGACCAACTTCCGTAAACTACTAAAGACACATCTCTTTGAAAAGATATACCACAAAGAATAATATATGTAATATCTCCAAATACACCTACAAACGTCGTAATACGTCTATTGTTTTACAATGTCTCTGCAAACCAGTATCTTGTATTTCTAATGTCTGATAATGTCTTCTGTAATACCATTATCTTGTATTCCTAATGTCTGTCAATGTCTTCTGTAATGCCACTATCTTGAACTTCATGACCATGTAACCCAAAATCCTTCTGTAAAACAAAATGTATATCTTTTGCTATTTCCAGTATCCATGATATATTGTAAGCCACATTGAGCCTGCAAAGAGGTGGGAAAACGTGGGATACAAATACAATAAATATTCATCCCCAATGATCAGTGACCAGCGCGCCAAAGATTGACTCGCTGGCCGTGGCAACCCCTAGCATGCTAGCAGGCCCTCATTTCCCTCAATGCAGCACCCCCCCCCCCCCTCAGTGACAGGGGGCTGGAGGTCTGGCGGACCTCCAGTCCCCCCCACCCGACACAGATTCAGGGGGGCTGGAGATCCAATGGGTCTCCTGCCTCCCCACCTGGTGGTCTAGCAGCCCTTCCCCACACCCTACCTTCAGTTCCCCTACCTAAGCCAGGGTATGGGGAATGTGATCCTAGTCTGTCTAATTTACTGCTAACACTTACCATAGTACTTGCATTGTACCAAAGAAAGCCTCCTTCTGCAGTTCATGTGGTGTTTCTTAAATGTATGTGATAACCTTAAATGTAGGCTATAGGTGCCTGGAAAGGGAATGAAACTTTATATACCACCGTTCTGTGGTTTTTTTTGCAACTACATTCAAAGTGGTTTACATAGTATATACGGGTACTTATTTGTCCCTGGGGCATTGGAGGGTTAAGTGACTTGCCCAGAGTCACAATGAGCTGCAGTGGGACTCGAACCCAGTTCCCTAGGATCAAAGTCTGCTGCACTAACCAGTAGGCTACTCCTCCACTCTGGAAATCTGCGAGGGATGTTTGTGATGCATGTTAAAATAAATTAAATTATGAATTCATCTTTCCCATGCAGTTTATCAGAAGTTCAAAAAGTAATATGCTTGAGCTTAGCTCATAAAAGAAATGAACTTGGGAACTTCACATTAACCATTAACAAGTGCTGAGTTAAACTTGGCAAGAAAGTAATGCTTCAACTTCCATTTTCATCCATCTTACCATTTGGGTGGAGATATAAGCAACACTCCTGAAAGGTTTATCTAGCGTGCTAAGTGTGCTTCGTGGAAATGGTGTGGTTTCTGGCAGCTATCACTGACATTTTGGAGGTTTGTTCATTACAGTGCACCAAATAATTGTTTATACATAAGTATTTGTTATGGAGATTTTCTTAATACAGTAATTGTATGTAAAAGCATGTTTCCCAAAGTTATATACAGTTTGTGTGGACGCCTGTGGGTATGGCATACCAGTTACTTAGTGGAACTGAGTTATGAGAATGGAAAACTCGCTTATGAGAATGAAAAACTCAGGATCCTTAATCATAAAAGCAGGTAAAAGTGGTCTTTGGAAATCACTTTCCACAGGTAGTTATGTTACTGGAGAAGCGGGGGATATACTCTCGCACAGAGAGCAGGATTATTTTCTCTTTTTTTGACCCTTCAGTTTCTGTTGTTTGTAAATAGCTGGGGGAATTTCCTCCCCACTTTAGACCAGTCATCACAGTGATGATCCTTGGCTGGATGCCATGCATCAGGACCCATGCAATACTAAATGGAGCCATTAGATGTTGCCATACTACAACAGCTATGATTTTGTCCTTCTCAGAGGCCGCCTGTGTTGCCTCTTTAGCAACCTATCACTGGCTGGTATAGCAAAATGAAGGTCTAAGCTGGGAACAGAACCCAGGTCACTCTGAAACAGCAGTGCAGAATCACCAGGAGAGAGCCAGAGGGGCAGGGTTCTTCCCTGTGAAAGCAGATATGTAGGATAAGGAGAGATTTGTTAGGGGAGGGTGCACTTAAATGTGTATACCTTACCTTGATTTGTACCTGTCTTTTTCAGGGCACAGACTGTATAAGTCTGCCCAGCACTATCCCCTCCTCCCAACCACCAGCCCCGCCTCCCACCACCAGCTCTGCCTCCCACCACCAACTCTGGCACAGGCTGTATATGTCTGCCCAGCACTATTCCCTGCCTCCCAACCACCAGTCCCGCCTCCCACCACCGGATCTGGCACAGACCGTATAAGTCTGCCCACCACTATCTTCACTTCCCCACCACCAACCCCTCTTCCCCCCACCGGCTCCACCACCCAATTTCGGCTAAGCTTCTGAGGATCACTGAGCTTGATTCACCATAGTCTTGTGAGACCTTTTTTCTCTTGTCACAAAGCCGATGTCTGAACTTCATTGAGCTGATCTGTTCTCTCCATGCCGTGGGTTCTTTGTCATACATAATCTCCCGTCAATACCATTCATTTCCTTGATTCTGCCTATGTGTCTCATCAGTTTCTATAGGACCTGCTCCCTCTGTTTAGTCTGTTGTCAATTTAGTTCCAACTCATAATGTTTTCCATGTGGGTAATGGTATGTAATCATATCTTATCAAAATGGATGATATATGTTTTAAGGAATGCATGCATTGACTTACTGATTTGCTCTAAGGTTTTGTAAAAATATGTGGGCTCTGTTTTCATTAAGAAAGTGTTTAGGTGTCATTTTGTGGTCTCCTGCATGTACAAGCCATAAGGTTCAGGGTTCAGCTGGATTTTATTCAAATTGACAGTTAAATTAAGCATATGCAGGACCTTGATTATGCTTACAGACTTTAAATAGAAAGCATTTCTTTATGGAGGTCTTTTACAAAGCTGCGGTAGTGTTTTTAGCTCACAGTAGAAATCAGCTGGCGGTAAACTCCGAGACACCCATAGGAATATAATGGGTGTCTCAGCATTTACCAGAAGCTGATTTCTACCACGAGCTAAAAACACCACTGCGACTTAGTAAAAGACCCCTTATATGAATTGAAGTTTAGTTACACATATTCAGTCTTGTTTCAGAGGCAACTTATTCAGTAAACCAATAAAACAAAAAAGTTACAAAATTTTCTCAGGGGCTCCTAGCCATCCAGTGGCTAATAAAGCCTTCCTTGCATCCAGCATCCCTTCAGAAGTACTGAGGACCAGTCTGGTTCCTAGATGCAATGTTGCAGCTCTTGCTTCAGAACTCTTGTAGATCTCTTTGTGGCTCACTCTGCTTTGGTTTAACAAATTCTATATATGGTGCTGAAAAAAATGAGCACTAATTGCAATTCTATAAACAGCACTCCGAGTTGGCGCCATTTATAGAATAATGCCTGGCTTTTAGGCATGAGGATTTATACCAAGTGAAACCTGGTATAAATCCCTGTGCCTAAATTAGGTGCAGGTCTGGTGTATTCTGTAACACTGCGTGCAAATCCCTAGAACGCCCATGATCCTCCCATGGCAATGCCTCCTTTTAGGATCCGCACACAAGAATTTACACACACGTCTTTATAGAATAGTGCATACCAAAATGCACATGTAAATTCTAGTTGCCAATTAGCACCGATAATTGATTATTAGCGCCCAATTATCAGTGCTAATTGGTTTGTTACTCAAATTGTGTGCGCAAATTCCACTATTTTACCAGGCACCGACGTCAGGCTTACCAGTCTGTCATTTCCCGGATCACTCCTGGAAACCTTTTCAAAAATCAGCGTCACATTGGCCACCCTCCAATCTTCAGGTACTACTAACGATTTTAATGACAGGTTACAGATTGCTAACAGCAGATCAGCAATTTCATGTTTGAGTTCTTTCAGTACCCTTGGATGCATGCTATCTGGTCCAGGTGATTTACTACTCTTTAATTTGTCGATATGGCTCAGTACATCTTCCAGGTTCACCGAGATTCCTTTCAGTTCCTCCACATCATCACCCTTGAAAACCATTTCTTGTACAGGTAGATCTCTTACATCTTTTTCTGTAAAGACCAAAGCAAAGAATTCATTCAGTTTCTCCACTATGGTCTTGTCCTCCCTGAGTGCCCCTTTTGCTCCTTCATGATCTAATGGTCCCCCAGATTCTCTCACAGGCTTTCTGCTTTTGATGTTCCTGGAAATGTTGTTACTGCGAGTTTTAGCCTCTGCGGCAAGTTTTTCTTTATATTCTGTTTTAGCCTTCTTTATTAATGCTTTGTATCCAACTCGACAGTACTTATGTTGCTATTTTCTTCATTTGGGTCCTTTTTCCATTGAAGGACATTCCTTTTTCTCTAATAGCCGCTTTCACTTCACCTTTTAACCACGATGGCTATTGTTTTCCCTTCTTTTCACCTTTGTGAATACGTGGAATACATCTGGTCTGGGCTTCCAAGATGGTATTTTTAAACAATGCCCATGCCTGATTTAATGTCCTAACCTTTGCAGCAAATCCTTTTAGCTTCTTTTTAACTATTTTCATTATTTTATCGTAGTCACCCTTTTGAAAATGAAATGCTGCTACAATAGATTTTCTTTGTGGCTTCAAACTTGATCATACTATTATCACTGTTTCCCAGTGGACCCAATACTGTTACGTCTAGTACTATGCCCTGCACTCCACCAAGGACTAGAGCTAAAGTGGCTCCCCCTCTTGTCAGTTCCTGGACTAGTTGCTCCAAGAAGTAGTCATTTATTACATCTAGGAATTTATTCCACAGGTGCTTTCTATGCAACATTTATCTAGTCAATATTGGGGTAATTGAAATCACCCATTATTATACTGTCGCCCAGTTTGCCAGCTTTCCTAATTTCTGTAAATATATCTTCATCTGTGTCTTCATTCTGTCCTTGCTGACTGTAGTACAGCCCTACAAGAATACCCCTTCCTTTCACACATGGAATTTCTATCTATGATGATTCAACGCTGCTATCTGTTTCATAGTAACATAGTAACATAGTAGATGACGGCAGAAAAAGACCTGCACAGTCCATCCAGTCTGCCCAAGATAAATTCATATGTGCTACTTTTTTTATTTATACTGTCCTCTTCAGTGCACAGACCGTATAAGTCTGGCCAGCCCTATCCCCGCCTCCCAACCACCAGCTCTGGCACAGACTGAATAAGTCTGCCCAGCACTATCCCTGCCACCCACCACCGGCTCTGGCACAGACCGTATAAGTCTGCCCAGCACTATCCCCGCCGCCCAACCACCAGCCCCGGCACAGACCGTATAAGTCTGCCCAGCACTAGTCCCGCCTACCAACCACCAGCCCCAGCACAGACCGTATATGTCTGCCCAGCACTAGTCCCGCCTACCAACCACCAGCCCCAGCACAGACCGTATATTTCTGCCCACACTAGCCCCGCCTCCCAACCACCAGCTCTGCCACCCATTCTAGGCTAAACTCCTGAGGATCCCTTTCTTCTGCACAGGATTCCTTTATGTTTATCCCACGCATGTTTGAATTCCGTTACCGTTTTCATCTCCACCACTTCCCGCGGGAGGGCATTCCAAGCATCCACCACCCTCTCTGTGAAAAAATACTTCCTGACATTCTTCTTGAGTCTGCCCCCCTTCAATCTCATTTCATGCCCTCTCGTTCTACCGCCTTCCCATCTCCGGAAAAGATTCGTTTGCGGATTAATACCTTTCAAATATTTGAACGTCTGTATCATATCACCCCTGTTCCTCCTTTCCTCCAGGGTATACATGTTCAGGTCCGCAAGTCTCTCCTCATACGTCTTGTAACGCAAATCCCATACCATCCTCGTAGCTTTTCTTTGCACCGCTTCAATTCTTTTTACATCCTTAGCAAGATACGGCCTCCAAAACTGAACACAATACTCCAGGTGGGGCCTCACCAACGACTTGTACAGGGGCATCAACACCTCTTTTCTTCTGCTGGTCACACCTCTCTCTATACAGCCTAGTAACCTTCTAGCTACGGCCACCGCCTTGTCACACTGTTTCATCGCCTTCAGATCCTCAGATACTATCACCCCAAGATCCCTCTCCCCATCCGTACCTAGCAGACTCTCACCGCCTAACACATACGCCTCTCTTGGATTTCTACTCCCTAAGTGCATCACTTTGCATTTCTTCGCATTGAATTTTAATTGCCAAACCTTAGACCATTCTTCTAGCTTTTTCAGATCCTTTTTCATGTTTTCCACTCCCTCCGGGGTGTCCACTGTGTTACAAATCTTTGTATCATCCGCAAATAGGCAAACTTTACCTTCTAACCCTTCGGCAATGTCACTCACAAATATATTGAACAGAATCGGCCCCAGCACCGATCCCTGAGGCACTCCACTACTCACCTTTCCCTCCTCTGAGCGAACTCCATTCACCACCACCCTCTGGGGCCTGTCCGTCAACCAGTTCCTAATCCAGTTCACCACTTTGGGTCCTATCTTCAGCCCATCCAGTTTATTTAAGAGCCTCCTGTGGGGAACCGTGTCAAAAGCCTTGCTGAAATCTAAGTAGATTACGTCTATAGCACGTCCACGGTTCAATTCTCCGGTCACCCAATCAAAGAATTCAATGAGATTCGTTTGGCACGATTTCCCTTTGGTAAAACCATGTTGTCTCGGAACTTGCAACTCATTTTCTTCCAAGAAATTCACTATCCTTTCCTTCAGCATCGCTTCCATTACTTTTCCAATAATCGAAGTGAGGCTTACCGGCCTGTAGTTTCCAGCTTCTTCCCTATCACCACTTTTGTGAAGAGGGACCACCTCCGCTGTTCTCCAATCCCTCGGAACCTCTCCCATTTCTAAGGATTTATTAAACAAATCTTTAAGAGGGACCCGCCAGAACCTCTCTGAGCTCCCTCAATATCCTGGGGTGGATCCCATCCGGTCCCATGGCTTTGTCCACCTTTAGTTTTTCTAGTTGTTGGTACACACTCTCTTCCGTGAACGGTGCTATATCCACTCCATTCTCAAATGAACTTTTGCCAGTCCATCGCGGTCCTTATCCTGGATTTTCTTCAGTAAAACAGAACAAAAGTATCTATTTAGCAAATTTGCCTTTTCTTCATCATTATCTGCATAGCGGTTTGCAGTATCTTTTAGTCTCACAATTCCCTTTTTAGTCATTCTCCTTTCACTAATATACCTGAAGAAATTTTTGTCACTCCTCCTTACCTTTCTAGCCATTTGTTCTTCCGCTTGCGCTTTCGCCAGACGTACCTCTCTCTTGGCTTCTTTCAGTTTCCTCCGGTATTCCTCCCCGTGTTCCTCGTCTTGAGTTTTTTTGTATTTCTGGAATGCGAACTATTTAGCCTTTATTTTCTCAGCCACTTGCTTGGAGAACCATAGCGGTTTCCTTTTTCTCTTGCTTTTATTTACATGATTCATGTAGACTGTTTATTTTGTTTGACTCAATACCCTCCTTAATAGAGCGCATTCCCACCTCCAATTTGATCCCCTCTATCATTGCAATATAATTTGTACTCTAACACAGTGTCTCATTGATTGTCCACCTTCCACCGAGTCTCTGAAATGCCTATTATATCTACAACATCATTTAGTTCCTTCTGCGTTGTCTTACTAGGGCTGTATTCTGTACCTCGGAATAATTTATGTTTTTGTATTCCTTGGAAGGTACCTTGAGTAGGCCACCTAAAAATGACCATAAATCAATTTTGTTGTATGACTTAAGAGAGATGAAAGCACCAGGATTGTAGATAGAGAGACCAAAGGTGAATTCTTTTGCCTACTGTGTGTGGAAGATATCTTGGTTAGGGAGAACCTAGCAAACTTTCAGAACTTCAAGACCTTCAAGAAGCAGAACCTGAGATTTCTTGACTATCCTGCCTGGACAGATGGCCTCTGAAGAAAGATTTGCTGCAGATGCTCAATCTGATGAGGTGGAAATAGGGTTCATTCTGAAGGCTCTCCCCTGGCAAAGCAGGCAAGTATCCCAAGAGAAAAAAAAACTCCCAATGAGTCTGCTCTAGATCTGATATAGTAATTTCAGTGCCAGAAAAGCTTCTACTGGAAAAGGAGTAAATCTAAATACCCTTCTCATCCCTTCTACCATCAAAGCCTATTATGTCATCAGGAAATACTTTGCGCTCTGATTTAAAGGCCTCAAATTCAGATGTTGGATTGTTTTTTGTTTGAAGGTCTTTTTTAATGCATAAATACATTGACAGTTCATTTGGCTTCTAATACCAGATTTGGTTTTTTTTTCCTATTGCGTGCAGTGAGATTTTTCAGAGCAGCAAATCTACACAGGGTTAAGGTGTTGAGGCAGTTTGTTCTCCTCTTTGATTCTGAATATTACTACTACTACTACTACTATTTAGCATTTCTATAGCGCTACAAGGCGTACGCAGCGCTGCACAAACATAGAAGAAAGACAGTCCCTGCTCAAAGAGCTTACAATCTAATAGACAAAATATTATGTTGAATGCTTTCTTAAAACTCCATGGGAAACTGTAGGATCAACATTTCTGCATTTACTTGACCATTCAAGTAGTAGTCCAGAGATTTAGAGCAGAGTTAGTGGTCTCCTGCACAGCTTCCAGAGATTATTAGCTGTTATATTAGCAGCAGCAGTCTCTCCCCTAGGCCTGAGTGCACTTCTGCTGTGGCACACCAAGGCCCAATTGACCCTAATGAACAGAGAATTTGAACCTTATTGTCTGTGTGCTGCAGCCTGAACCAAGGGCTGACACCTTAAAAAAAAAAAAAAAGCAAACCAACCGTTGAGATATAGATTTAGTACCATGTACTCACTGGGTGGGAATGACCACTGTAGGAGGTGAGATAAGAAGTTTCATGATGCACTTCCTGGTTTCATTTATAGTAACAAACTGTAGTGCCCATGAATTACAAGAATTTGAAATAACTGGGAATTTTCTTTTATCTGCAGATTTCTTTTGCTGTTCAGAGAAAAAGTTAATTATGAGTAATGAAATGCTGTTTAGGATTTGAGAAATGAAATTGCAGATACAGTTTGCCTTTCATGTAGTCCTCGTAGAAGTTATGGTTGAATGAACAAATATGCTGCAATTGTGCAAGTCCACATTGCAGATGTATGCATTTGGTTTCTGTAAGGAAGACCAGTCTGTCTCCCACAAGATATAACTGGATGTAGCAACCTTCTGGAATTCTCATGCGTTATTAATTATGCAGGTGGTTTCTTGGGGGTTGAGAAGACTCTTAATACTTGGATCCCTGCACAGAAATTACACACTTGCAGAAAACTCATATCAGTCTCGCACATGGAAAATGCAAACAGATCCTCATCAAGTACAGAGTGAGCGAGCACAAATGAGGAACAGAAATGTGCAGACAAGTAGAAATAGAAACCCCAAGATGCTGGATTGTGCCTGCAGTGCAACTCTGGAGAAACAGAAAATATTTAAACAAAGAAGCGATGCACATTTCCCAGATGCCTTTGGCATAGTTTTTGAGAAAACCATAGCAAATGGACAAAATAAGGTGTAGAACTGAGGTACCATATCATTAGGAACTGTATGCACTAAAATCACCACAGTAACTTAACATGAACCTTATATAATCACTTAATTTGAGATGCACACCATTTTTTTTAGCACACATTCTAAACTGAGCACGCTCAGGCCTCGCTTCCTCATTGCTAATAAAGAGAAGGCTAGAGAGGTTGAGGGAGAACCAGAAAGGTCATAGAAATGGGGAAGTACCCCAGAAATCCATGTGGCTTACGTGGCATTTCCACTGTTCTAAGTTTGTGTGTGAACAGATGAGCTCACATTTCTGTGAGTCTTAAGTGTCTTCAAGCAGTGGAAAAGATGAGGTTGGTGAACGAGTAAAGCAGTGAAGGGACTATTCAATTTTGCGTGGTATGGAAAGGGTATGTGAGGTGACAGTCAGGATAGGTGTAGGTAGGAGGAGGAGGTGGATGGGAATGTTAGGTGTGTAAGTCTACAGGAAGGATGAATGTTACGTTCAGACAGAGGTGGAAAGGAGGAAGGTAATGGTGGGACAGAAGCACCTCCAGCAGCAGGGGCATGACCACACTGACAGATGTACACCATGCAAGGAGAAAACTGGTGCTGATCCTAAAACTACAGTATGTAATTTCAGAGATTTCATAAAGTCCCTGGCATTAATGGAGAACATTTGAATTGGCCTTTATGTTGTAACAGCAGTTAGCATATATGGGTTCACAAAAGGTTTGGAAAAATCTATAATCTGCTATTAAAGTAGACATGGGGAAGCCACTGCTTATCCCTGGGGTTGGTAGCATGGAATGTTGCTATTCTTTGGGATTCTGCAATATTATAAATAGGAACAAAAGAAAAAGTGATGTGGAGAGAAAAAGAGGAAAAAAGGAACCAGAGGCATCAGAGGTAAACCAGTAAACAGGCTATCAGGTCTCTTATAGCACTTAACTATTTCAGACCCCTGAGTCTCCTGAATGTCATTAATCATTTGCCTCTCCGGAACTCAAACCTCTATATACTGTATGTTTTACAATCTTTATTAGTATCTTTATTAATTTCTTTTATTTTCTTTTGTTTTATTTAGCCCATAAGACCTTAAAATATCAAAGACAAAAAATAGTGACTACTTGTCCCTGCATCTGCAGCTTCAGCATTGAATCGAAACTGTTATGACTGCCCGACGCTGATATCTTGGTGGAAACAGTGTTTCGGTCAAAAGACCTGCTTCCGGGGACTACTGAAAGTTGCAATAACTAAAAAACATATAATGAAATGAAACATGAGAGCTAAATATCTTCACATCACTCTAAACAATAACCCATACCCATATGTTGTATGGCATCACTTACTTGCGGCCAGCGTACCGACTCAGATTAGTCAAGATGAACAGGCTCAAGAGGGCAGGACCAACTGTCAATCTAAATTTAAAGGGTCTGACTTATCCCCTAATGACGTCAGTATATTAAAAACTACGTCAATGTATGCAAATGAATTTTACAGGGGCAAAAAACGAACAACAAAAATAAAAATGTGTGAATTTAAATTTTGCCCGAATCCTAACTAGGTGATCTTCAGATCACTATGCCAAAGTTTTTAAAAAGGTTTAAATATCCGTAGTACGATTCAAACCAGATGGAATGATGGAGTTTAGAAAATGAACCCAGCGTTACTCTCTCATGCGTAGCCTAGCATCGATGTCACCTCCACATGGTGATAATGATACTCTTTCCGAGGCTCTTATGTGTGTAACCGCAAATTAGTGTTAATCAGCACCAATGAACTCCAGTTGGTTTATGTCAATTAGGACCTGACTTAACAATTAAGTTAAGTATAGTGGAGGAGTGGCCTAGTGGTTAGGGTGGTGGACTTTGGTCCTGGGGAACTGAAGAACTGAGTTCGATTCCTGGCACAGGCAGCTCCTTGTGACTCTGAGCAAGTCACTTAACCCTCCATTGCCCGCCGCATTGAGCCTGCCATGAGTGGGAAAGCGCGGGGTACAAATGTAACAAAAAAAAAAAAATTAAGTTATGCACATAACTGGCAGTATTCTATAACCATGTGTAATTTTGCACACTAAGCATGAAAATGAGCACATAAGATTATATAATTGGGGATTACATGTACCTGTGTTACCTTTTTGTCACTTTGACGTAAGCATTTCCTTATAAAATTACCCCAGATCTGTTTTTCTTTGGCAAAACATGTACCAATTATTGTTACCTAGTAAAGTAATTTTTTATACTACATGATGAGAATGCTCCATTTCTGTGCAGACACTGATTCATTAGCAGATGATTTCTTTCTCTCTCAGATCTGCTATTTGTTCAGTTGTCTGTGAGTAAACTGGTTTGTCAATCTATATATATTTAGCAGCAGCAAGTTATTTTCCCATAAATAAAAGTACTTATTTATTAACAGGGTGATAATTTTTTATATCAAAAGAAATGTTTATTTGCTTTTCATCTTTCTCTTCTTTGCAGCGGAGACTTATGTGTGGGGAATAAACCCAGAGTTGCAGTGATCGTATTCTTGCAAATGGAAATGTTGACCTGCCTATGCTGAGCACAAGGGTGCAGAGAGGTCAGTGATGCTTAAAATATTTCATAGTGGTTTATGTCGAAGGACTAACTAAGCGTCACAGCAACTTCATAAACCACAGGACAGAGAACAGTGGGTTATTTTCTTACGTGGACTTAATTGCAAGTGGTGGTGTGGAGCGATTTCGCATTTCTCTCTGCTGAACATTTAAATAGCGGCCTGTGAACTCGAAGCTATGTGCTATAAATATGAACAGCCAATGAGTTAGACAAGATGGGCTCTGTTGCTGAGATGGTAGCTGTTCACTAGAAAATGCAATTTTGAAATATATCATTTGGGTCTAAGAAGAAATAAGATTAGCTATCATTTTGTCCTGCTTCCAGGTAAAAGAATGCATTGGTTTTTGCAGGGTTTATGGCTTGAACCATCTAGTATTCCGTTTGAGCCAGTGAATTTATATTTTTGTGTGACAGTGCCATTCGACCTCATTCACATCTTCCTTGGCAGACTTTTCTATAAAGTATCCTTTGCTCTAACTGAGGTCAGAGTAACAGTTTTCAAATCTCTTCCTTAAGAAGTCCACCATGTCTGATTGTTCAGGGTGTCTATGGAGATTATCCCTGAGCTTTTACTGTACTAATTTGTTTGCATATTTTGGTAAGTGTAAACCAGATTTGAAGGAGGTTCTGAAGGGTATGATTCGGGAACTGTTGATCTAGAGACTTGCACTACGCTTTGGGAGTCATGTTTCGCAAGTTAGTGCTTTGCCTTTTGTAGAATAACTACACTACTGAACAGGGATTACCTTCTGCACTGGCAGGAAACTTCTCAGGTGGTTAGAGTTGGCCCCAGGTGCCCCCATCAGCTCTCCGATTCTACTCACTCACCCACCTAAGGTCAGGAGACAGGCACAGTGCCCCCTTGCTCCTGTCTCTGAGGCCTCATTCTTGCAAAATGGCTTTCCTAATCCCTAGCAGTAGGCTCTGATGCACCGATAAGAGTCAGTCTGCCAAATAAGGGAGCACTTCCCAGGGTCACGTGCTGCCAGTTTGCAAGATAACAGAACCACAGGCAGGAGCATATTGGCATCACTTCAGCCTCCTGACCTAAGGTAGATAGAGGGGGTGGGCATGTCCAGAGCCCAATTGAGCAACCAGGGATCTTTGCTGACCACAGTCATCTAGATTTGGGTTGTTACTTTAGTCCTGAGCTGGACTAAATAAGTACATAAGCATCGCCATGCCGGGACAGACCAAGGGTCCATCGAGCCCAGCACCCTGTTTCCGACAGTGGCCAAAAGAACAAACAATTTGTCCCGCCCATCCCAGAAATAGTGGATTATTCCCACATCCATTCAATAACATTCTATGGCCTTTTCCTCCAGGATGGGTTCCTCAAAGTCTCAAACAGGCAGGAGCTCCCCTCCTCTGGACCAGCTGGGAGCCATTATATATTGTGTATGGATCCAGGGAGGCTCTTCTTCCTCAGGGCTGTTCCCTTCGTTAAGCCTTTCCCTGCAAAGTCTCCTGGGCTCCTCCCTTCCCATCTAACTCCAGCCTGGGATTCCCTTGTCTCCTGATATATTCTGTGTTTCAGGAACAACAGCTTTCCTTAGGAAAAGAGTTTTTAGGGCTGGAGCATCCTCCTGACTATGACTATATAATATCAGGAGTGGTTTCAGATTTGGCCTTTTTTGCATGCCTACCATGCTACATTTTAGTAACGCTGGTTTTACTGCAGATTTTTCTGCAGTAAAAACTCATATCAGCAATGAGATTATTGCAGGACAGTTAGAGGTAAATCATCATTCCAAAGGATAGCATAGCTTAACCTTTTAGTACTTTTATTTTATTTTATAGATTGATTGATTGATTAACTACTTTTATGAAGAGATTCACACAAGGAGGTATACTACAGGTATATCTTGATATAAACAACCTCTGTTGCTACACTTAATGCAATGTTAAAATAACCAAATTAAGCATAAAATACAGTTAATGAAGTAGGCAAATTAAATCCTAGTAATAGTGATGATATGATTCAGAATCAGAAATATACACATTAAAGAAACAGTGGATCATTCAAATAACATAGATATGATACTCATGATGTCAGTACAACACATCGAAACATCTCAATAGGCAGCCAAGGGGGCAAATGCAATTGAGACATATATACAGACAGGCTGGGTTCCTACCAGAACCATTAGGAGAAATAAACGAGTGGCTAAATTGAAGACAAATTATATGTATAGTTGAATATGGTATGTGGAACTGGTCTTAGAAAAAAGATGTGTGGTAACTTAGTCCAGATAGAATGAGTGGACAGACACCAAAGACACTGAAAACCTGTGAGAAGAGTCAGGCTTTCACTTACTTCTTGAAGTAGAGGTGGTCTTGAGTTAGGCGCAGCCCCTATGGAAGGGAGATACTTGAGAAGGTTCGCTGGTGGGTTTGGCCATATTCGTTGTTGCTGCTCAAACATTTATTGCCTCTTATGAATATATGAATCACCTGAGCGTTATGTTTTATCAGAAAAAAAAGTGAAATGGCTATGTTTAAAATTTAGATGCCATGTAATAAGGGGTAGATTTTCATCAGGTTTAATTGTCTCATTTCTGGAGGTAGCTAATTTTAATATACCTGGTTAAAAATTCCCTCAATAATCCTGATTTTTAAAGTTAGCTGTCCTATATCTGTCTGCAAACATTTTCTACAATTAGATTTAGGTGGATTTAGGGCTGCAAACCTGGTCTCTTGGCCAGCATATCAGCCAATCCTAGATACAGCAAAATAAAATTACCAGATCATTTTCACATTTGGTAGATTTGAAAAATGAACCTGTAAATATTTACAGTAGAGTCTTGTTATCTACTTAAACGGGACTGACAGGTGGTCAGATAAATGTTGGATAATACAGAAAAAAAGTGGATTAGAGTTGAGAGGCATATTGAATGTGTGTTTCAAATCTTGTTTGTTAACAACTGTATTGTAAATGCATGTGCTGTAGTAAAACGTTTTACAGCAATAGTTCATAAAGAAAAACGTAGTGCACTGTAATACATTCAAGCAGAGTAGTCATTTGAACTACACATTTTAATTAGAACAAATGGAGTAAATCCCAACATTTTACAAGAACATTTTGGTTGATCATTTTGAATTAAAGTTCGTTTTCCTGTTTTACTTCTCTTCTTTGTGGTGAAGTTGCGCCAGTGTCTCAACATATCAGTAGCAGACACTTTCTCTTCTTGTTCAAGGTAAGCCAGTGATCCCTTGACCCCTTCACTGTGACTCAGTTTCTCAGTTTTACCTTCGGTGCAATTGTCTTCTTCATCACCATCTTTATCTTTACTGTCAGTGAGTTCTTATTGCTCATCTTTCTACATCTATTTCTAAATGTAATTTTCACTTGTTTCCTCTTAGCCTTGAATGTCTTGTAACACAGGAAACAGATTATCATCTTCTTGAGCCACTTCATGTTTATTCTCATCTCCTTGTCTATTTTCATCTTCAGCAAGTAACTTTCTCAATGATCTTGCTGTGGTTTGATTTCATCTCATAATTGAGCGATCCAGTAAATAACATCATTAATGTTCACTTTCTTTAGCATTTCTAGCATTCCTTTTCCATCATCCAATGTATAAGCAAACATTGTTAGAAGCTTATGGCGACATTTTGTCTTTATTGTTTCAAGAATACCCTGGTCCATTGGCTGACACAATCATGTAATGTTAATTAGGAGAAAGAATTGCTCTAATGCCATCACTTCTCTGTTCATCGTCCTCGGGATGAGATGGTGCCTTGTCAGCGAGAAGATTGCTTTCCTATGCAAGTTTAGCAAGTTCAAAAACTTTTCTACAGATAGAACAAATTCATTGAAAACCCAGCTTTAGAAAATGTCTGAGTCCATTTAGGTGTTCTTCTAGTTCTTATAAGGGAGCCAGGTTTTTAAATGGCTTTGGGGTTTTTTTTTGTGACTTTCCAGTAAGTGTGAATTGTTGCGTTACTACAGGCAAGAATAGTCACTCTTTATTTATAAGCAGGAGCTGAAGCTTTAAACCAAGAAGCTTCTGGCAATATTTAAAAATTTAATCCAGTTTAAACAAAGTTATATCTCTGCTGTCTTGATATTCCTTCTTTTTTAATAACATGAATTAAAAAAAAATAATCTTATAAATTCCTCAGAATCTGCTGACATGTTTTCCCCAGAAATGTTGAACTCTTTTATTCCAGATCTTTTTTTTTTTTCAATTTCCAGCAATCAAGTCAACCTACACTACCTGTGAAATCAAGATCATCGTCATTATATTCTTTTTGGAAAAACAGAGCCTTCTCTTGCAATATAGAGCTTGATATGGGCATTCCTTTGTCTCTTTGCTGTGTGAACCATAGGAACAAAGCTTCACTCACTTTTTTTCATATTCATAGTTTTTCAGAGTTTTCCTGCCTCCTGATATTCAAAACCATTTCTGGCCAGGAACAGTACCTGGCTGGTTAAATGGTACGTAGCTGGCTATCTCCCGCTGAATATTGCTGGTTAGTGGCTAGCCAGTTATATCGCACGATATGACTGGTTATCTGCTGATTTTACGTGTGGGTTTGGCAACCATCTTTGACCGCGTATACAGCTGGTATATCTTTGGCCAGTTTGAACTTAACCGGCTAGCGTCGAATATCGGCTTGGCCGGTTAAGTTCAAACCGGCCAAAATTAAACCAGTTATTCAATGCTTCACTGGGAATGATACAGCATTGAATATGCAGCATTAGCACCAACAGTGGGGGTGAGCCAGGCTAACTCCTGCAATCTGAATATTGGCCCCCTAATGTTTAATCCATAATTAGAGGCATGATCAGAGCTCGATTTCTCTGACTTGCTTCTTTGCTTCCAGTTGCTCTCCCCACTCCAAGTTCAGTTGCAGTTTTTTGCATGGACTCACCCTTGTCTAGTCTTTTTAAAGCTTCAATTTTCTGTTTAATAGAAAGAACAACTTTTTCTCTTTTTTGACGTGCCATTTCAGGAAAAGCAGACCCACAGATACAGCAGCTGGATGCACTAATTTAAAAGTGGTTGCCAATTTAAAAGTGATCTAAGAATAAGATTAAAATTTAGTGATGAATGCAAATAAAAGAGGATGCAATAACAATTATGCCAATGATGTTACCTAGCAGGGGGATCACGTGATGGCGCTCAGGGATGGATGCGTGAATGAGCAGTTCCTGTCAGCACGTTGTGTTTAATCTTTATAAACAGCCTTTAAATCCTCATATATTACTATTTTTTTAAATCACAAATACCTCTAATGGTGATGTCGTTTAGTTTGTGGAGATTTGACTTCAGTCAGTCTTTGCAGTCTTCTAGCAAAAAGTTAAAACCCTCTGTCCCTGGAAAAGACTGAACTCACTAGGCCCAGAACACCACTTGCAGATGGTAGAGGATATCAAATTACTACATAATGCAACAAAACCTTGAAGCGATGAATGGAATTAAGAGTGAGATTAATAAACTTGCCATAATATAAGGCGCAGGAGGGTCTACCGCGCATGCCAAATTGGCACTACCACCCGGCTACCGCTTGAGCCAGGCGCTAATTCTGAATTTGGTGCACGCTGAATCCTGCGGTAGAAAATATTTTTCTATTTTCTACTGCAGGCTGCTTACCTAGCGGTAAACAGCAGTTGGTGTGCGCTGTATGCTTACCATGCAGGTAGCGTGTGAGATTTAGTGGATGGCGGTAAGGTCTCAGGCCGAAAATGGACGTGTGCTGGATTCAATTTTAGTGCATGTACATTTTCCAGCCCCCTAAAAAAAGGCCCTTTTTCCTAGAAGCGGTAAAAAAAAATGGCCCAATGCACTACTGCAGGCCACTTTTTACCGCAGCTTAGTAATAGGACTCCTAAGTTAGAAAATCTCAGACTTGAGATAGAAGATATGGCAAACCACATGCGGTTTAATAATATAAGAATAATTGGTGTTCCTGAACTTGCTGAAGGTTCAAACATGATATCCTATCTAACGAGCTTTATTCCTAAAATGTTGGACATAGTTTTCAGAAGCCATTAGAAATTGAAAGGGCACATAGGGTCCTGTCAAAACAGGACCCGAAGAAACAATTTCCTAGACCAGTTGTTTGTAAATTACTGAGGTTTCCTCATGTAATTCAAATTCTACAAACATCAAGGAACAAAACTACAATTTTATATGAAGGTAAGAAGATTTTCTTTGTTCCTGACCATTCAAAAACATAACGCGTAAGGCTTTTTTTAGCCATGTGACCAAAACTTAAGAACATTGGAGCTCAATAGGGACTTTTATATCCGGCAGTTATAAGGGTCAAGTATCACAACAATACAAAACATTTTACTGATCCTAATGCTCTTCAACAATTCTTAGAGGATGAATGTAATCAAATGACTTGAGGATTTAAACTAAAGGCTTTTTATTTCCTTCAATTCAGACTGTGTATGACCTTTTTCTGACTTTTAAGTGCTGACTCATTTGTCACTTGTGCTGTGCCTGACTTCATGATCACCCGACTATACAGATTTTAAGCTATTATGTTATATTCCTTTTTTGTGACTATTTTACTTATTTATTATTTTTTTTTTATCAGATCCATTGTTGACATGGATCTGTGGAAAATACAGTGCAACTCAGTTTTAGGTTTTCCACCGTGCCTTAACATGATTATTTTCTATTACCATGCTTTTGCGTTTTTCTTCTTTAAATATTAACGGTATATCACATTCCATAAAACGAAAGAAAATTTTACAATATTTTAAAAACTTAGCACCAGACATCTGTTTTATCCAGGAATCTCATCTGTCCTCAGAGGAAGCTCAAAAACTATCCGGTGGTCATTATAATAATAATAATAATGGAGTGAAGGAGTGGTCTCATGGTTAGAGCTCTGGTCTTGACATCCACAGGTGGCCAGTTCAAATTCCAGTGCTGCTCTTGTGGTCTTGGGCAAGTCATTTAACCCTCCATTGCCTTGGGTACAAATTTAGGGCCCTGTTTACTAAGCTGCACTGTAAGCTCGCTAACCTTTTAGTGTGCGCTAATGATAGAGACACCCATTATATTCCTATGGGTGTGTCTATCAGCGCGTGCTAAAAAGTTTGTGCGCCTATGGCGCGGCTTAGTAAACAGGGCCCTTAGATTGTGAGTCCCCAGGAATGATGATCTGGATTTTTTTTTTTAAACAACCTAGATGTCAGCTGTCATACTTTTTACACTTTAATTGGAAGAGATTTTAATTTTCCTTTAGACCCTTTCTTAGATTGCACATTTCACTGTCATCTAGCTAAATTATGGATCAGATCAGCATTTAATTCCATAATACAGGCTAATGGTTACAGGATACTTGGAGGTTACTCAATCCAGCAGGCAAAGGCTACACTTTCTTTTCTAATACTCACTGAACTTACTCACAGATAGACTATTTTTTTTATATCAAAAGTTTTGGTTACCTTTTTGCTTGACACCAAAATTCATGATATTTCTGTGTCTGACCATGCTGCCATTTCAAGTTCACATCAATGGTCTTCTAATATTGTATCACAGAGATCATGGAGATTAAACCCGTCATTGCTTAGTGATGAGAATTATATTAATCACATTTGTTCAGAATCGATACTTTTTTTAAAAGAATTGTCTTTCTTCTTCTCCTCCCTCATATTTAACTCTATGGGTGTCGTATAAGGCTTGGTTATGAGAAGAATCAGTTAGCTACACAGCACACAAGCAAAAATCCCTGCGCCTACAATTACAAGAACAGGAAGTGGAAATTAAAAGTTTAGAATCTAAATTCTCAAAATCAAACGGTGATATTTTGCAAAACTTATTACAGCTTAAATTCCAATACAATGAAGCATTAAGTAATATTGCAACAGCAATTTGTTTCCGCAAAGCTGCTACATATTATGCAGATGCGAACAAATCTGGTAAAGGTTTGCCATCCCTTTTGAAGGGACGTCATGTAAAGCAAAAAATTACTTAAACCAGCTAATGACCAGCTTATTACATCTTCCAAAGGTATCCTTTCAGAATTTCAAACTTATTATAAATCTATGTATTGAACTGAAAGTAAAGTTTCTTCAAGCATTATATCCAACTTGCTAAGTTCAGTTACTTTAGCTACTATATCACAGGATCATTGTGATCACCTATCGCAACCAATTTCTGAATTGGAAATAAGTTCCGCCATTCAATCGCTGCTAAATCTAAAGCTCCTGGACTAGATGGTTTTCCATTCGAATATTATAAAGCATTTTCTGATCTTCTTGTACCAAAACTTCATCTGCTTTATAAAGAATTATTATGTCATCAAGACAATACAGTTTGATTTTTGGAAGCAGACATTATTGTGACCCCCAGATCTAATAGAGATGTTCAATATGTTCAGAATTATTGACCGATTTCACTCTTGAACATTGCCTACAAAATTATGGTGTTGCTTATGGTCATGCGTTTGGGTTCTGGGTTTTGTGAAGTGCCGTTATCGCTCCAACAGTACTAGACTATTTTGTCATGTTTTGCATTCTGCTCGATTGATGTCTTCTTCCATCCTCGCAGTTTCTCTGGATGCGGAGAAGGCATTTGATCAGGTAGAGTGGAAATATTTATTTTTTGTTTTGAATCATTTAGTTTTCCTGATTATTTTGTTAATATGGTTTGCTTATTGTACTCAGCACCTATTGCAAAAATTGTTGCTAATGATTGTTGTTCTGCTACTTTCCAGCTTCATAGAGGAACCAGGCAGGATGTCCTATGTCCCCTTTACTTTTTAATTTGGCTTTAGAATGTTTGCTTGCATCTATTCAGCAATCTAACACGATTAAAGATATCAGTATTTCAGAAGTAGACATAAAATTGTCACCATACTGATGATGTGATTCTTTATATGTCTGACCCTTACAATTCTATTAAGCATTTAATAACTTCAATCATAAATGTATCTTCTTTCTCTGGATATAAGATAAATTGGGAAAAGATGGAATTAATGCCTCTAAAGTCAACATGAACTCCATTTCATATACCCCATTTTAATCTTAAATGGGTGTCCATACCTTTCTTATACAGTTAATATGAACAAAAATCTTAGAAAATTAAAGATCTTATTAAAGTCTGGTCTCCCTTACATTTGCTTGGAGAGATTTGACACCATGAAAAGTTGATTGTGCCTAAAATCACTTATATATTAAGTATGTTCCCAGTACTTTTCCCACATTATTTTTATCACTCATTAGAAAAACAATTGGTTCAGTTTTTATGGACTAATAAATCACCTACAATAGAATTAAGTAAATTAAAATTGACTAAATCTAAGGGTGGAGTTTATTTTCTAGATCTTGTTAATACCATAAGCTTTTATTTTGAGACAAGCTGCTTGTTGATTATATATGGTTGATAATATAGACCAGTGATGGCGAACCTTTCAGAGACCGAGTGCCCAAACAGCAACCCAAAATCTAATTATCTATCGCAAAGTGCCGGTACTCATTATGGGCGGGGTCACCACATATGACTCCATCCCTATGATAGCCACACCCCTTACCCCAGCCATGGCGCATATAAACAGACATCATTGAAAATATTATACTAGTATAGGAGAAAAAAATAACATAATTTTTTTTCATAATAAATCATTTCTGTAAGCTGTTACAGCTCCAGTATACCTAGTGCAAAATAAGACAGCAGATGTAAGTTCTCAAATTGGACATATTCCAAACACTAAAATGAAAATAAATTGATTTTTTCTACCTCTGTTGTCTGGTGATTTTGTTTTTCTATCCATATTGGTCCTAGTCTCTGATTCTGCTGCTCTCTATCTGTTCTCTTAACTCCGTTTCCAGGGCTTCCTTTCCATTTATTTCTTTACTTTCCTCCTTTCTTTTCATTTCTTGCCCTCCATCCATGTCCAGCAACCCTCCTCTCCCCTCCAGCCACAAATGTCCAGCCACCCTCCTCTCCCCTCCAGCCACCCATGTCCAGCCACCCTCCTCTCCCCCCTGCCCTCCCTCACAGCACCAGGCAGCCCTCCCTCCCCTCAAGCACCAGGCCTCCCTCCCACCCAGCACCCAGCATCAGGCATCCCTCCCTCCCACCCAGCACCAGGCCTCCCTCCCATCCAGCACGCAGCATCAGGCCTGCCTCCCTCCCTCACAGCGCCAGGTCGCCTGCCTCCCTCCCTCCCTCCCTCCCACCAACCAAGCACCAGGCCGCCCGCCCTTGCTCCCTCCAACCAACCAAGGAAGCACCAGGCCGCCCGCCCGCGCTCCCTCCCAGCACCAGGGCTCCCCTCCTCCGAAATTTAAAAGGCGTACCTCCGGGTTAAGGCGGCTGAGCAAAGAACACGTGAACACGCTTTTCGCAGCCGACACCGCCTTAACCCGGAGGTATGCCTTTTAAATTTAGGAGGAGGGGGGACCCTGGTGCTGGGAGGGAGAGAGCGCGGGCGGGCGGCCTGCTGCTTCCTTGGTTCGTTGGAGGGAGGGCGGACGGCCTGGTGCTTGGTTGGTGGGAGGGAGATAGGGAGAGAGGCCGGCCTGGTGCTCTGAGGGAGGGAGTTTGGGCGGACCAGCGGCGGCGCGTGTGCCAACAGAGAGGGCTCTGCGTGCCCTCTCTGGCACGCGTGCCATAGGTTCGCCATCACTGATATAGACATTCCCATATGGCTCAAGGTAGAATCTCTAATAATCCTATTTTATTTCATACTTCAAAAACTTTGTCCTCCTTAGATAATCTACAATATCCATGGTCGAATACATTTCATATACAGGTATGGAATAACACCAAATTTCAAATTAATAAACAAGTTAAAAGTTGGATGTCATGGCAGAAACAAGATATGTGGGATGTGAATGCTCTATTCTCCGAGGACAAGCAGGCTGCTTGTTCTCACTGATGGGTGACGTCCACGGCAGCTCCTCCAATCGGAAAACTTTACTAGCAAAGGCCTTTGCTAGTCCTCGTGCGCAGATGCACACCGCGCATGCGCGGCCGTCTTCCCGCCCGAACCAGCTCGTGTTCGTCAGTCTTCTTTTGTCCGCGCTCGGGACGGTCGTGTTTTGCGCCGTTTCGCGCCCCTCAAAGTCGACCCTCGCGCGTCTTCGTGTTTTTCGCTAAAAAAAAAAAATAGAAGACCTTTACGGTCTTTATCCCTTTCCCGTGCTTCCAGCTTTTGCCCCGTGTAAGTTTCCTTTCGCTTTCGGGGTAGGCCTTTTTTGAGGCCTCGGTTCGGGTTTTTCTCTCCCTCTTTCTGGTGCCTATATCGCCATTACGAGTTTTGATTTCGCCGGCGTGATTTTTCCGCCCATGTCATCGAAGTCTCCCAGCGGCTTCAAGAAGTGCACCCAGTGCGCCCGGGTAATCTCGCTCACTGATAGGCAAGCGTCGTGTCTTCAGTGTCTGGGGGCTGGGCACCGCCTGCAGGCCTGTAGTCTTTGCGCCCTTTTACAGAAGAGGACTCAGGTAGCAAGATTGGCCCAGTGAAACGTGTTGTTCTCGGGCTTTTCGTCGTCAACAGCACCGGGGGGCATCGAGTGCATTGACGTCGACAGCTTCAAGACCTTCGACCTCGGCATCAACTGCATCGAGGCATCGACCCTCTGCATCGTCGGTACCGAGACATCGAAAGGCTGCCTCGGCGTCGGTGGTACCGGGACCTCCACTAGTGCTGATGTCGTCGGATGGTGGTGCTTCGACTGGAGTGCAGGTGAGGGCTGTCCATTCCCCTGCTGGTGGCGGTGAGCCTTCGGGTGGGTCTCCCCCTACCCTGAGAGCTCCTGCGGTACAGCCCCCCCGAGACCGACCTTCTTCGGCCTCGGCCCCGAGGAAGCGACGGCTGGATTCTACGTCCTCCTCGACGGTACCGGGAAGTTCCGGTGACATGCTTCGTTTGAAAAAGTCAAAGAAGCATCGACACCGGTCTCCTTCCCGCATCGGTACCGAGAGCTCTGGGTCGCCGAGCAGTTGGCACCCAGTAGGCATCGGCACCGGGGAGGACCGCTCACCCTCTGTTCAGGAGGTGTCGATGCGCTCCACCTTGGACAGCCTGGAACAGCCTCCACGCCCGGAGCAGACTCTGACCTCGACGCCTGCATCGGCTTCATGTCTTTCTCCACAGCCGCTCTGCACGAGAGTCTCTGGGCCGTTCTCACAGAGATCCTGGAGAGCTGTTGCGCCCTTCCCCTCCGGTACCCGGGGGTGCTTGCGCCACCGGTACCGTCGAGTGAGGCGCCGGCTGGCCCTTGCCCGGGGTGAGGTCTCCGACATCGGTGCCGCTTGCGGTACCGACTGCGGTCGCCTCCCAGGAAGGCTCCCCGACGACGTCGGCGAAGGGAGCTTCGCCGGTGCTGGCGAGGGAGTCTACCTCTCGACGCTCCCCGACCGTGGCCGTGTTTCCACCGGAGTCGAGCCGGGCATGGCTTCAGACACAGGTTCATGAACTTGTGTCTGATACCGATGGTGAGGCCTCGTGGGAGGAGGAGGAGGACATCAGATATTTCTCTGACGAGGAGTCTGATGGCCTTCCTCTGATCCCACTCCCATCCCCCTGAAAAGGCAGCTTTCTCCTCCCGAGAGGCCTGTCTTTTGCGGCCTTTGTCCGGGAGATGTCTACGGCCATCCCCTTCCCGGTGGTTGTGGAGGATGAGCCCAGGACTGAAATGTTTGAGCTCCTGGACTATCCTTCTCCACCTAAGGAAGCGTCCACAGTACCCATGCATCATGTCCTAAAAAAGACATTGCTGGCGAACTGGACCAAGCCTCTAAGTAATCCCCACATTCCCAAGAAGATCGAGTCCCCAGTACCGGATCCATGGGGACCCAGAGCTGATGCGCACTCAGTTGCCTCATGACTCTGGTGTTTTGGATCTGGCCCTAAGAAGGCTAAGAGTTCTAGGGAGCATGCTTCGGCGCCCCCGGGCAAGGACTCTAGAACCTTAGACTCCTTTGGGAGGAAGGCCTACCATTCTTCTATGCTCGTGGCCAAAATCCAGTCTTACCAGCTCTACACGAGCATCCATATGCGGAACAATGTGCGGCAGTTGGCGGGCTTGGTGGACAAGCTCCCTCCTGAGCAAGCCAAGCCATTTCAGGAGGTGGTCAGGCAGCTGAAGGCGTGCAGAAAATTCCTGGCCAGAGGGGTATATGATACCTTTGATGTGCGTCCAGGGCCGCTGCTCAAGGTTGGTGATGCGGCAGACTCTCATGGCTGCGTGCCTCCGACCTGGAGAATAGGATCCAGCAGCGGATTGCGACGTCCCCTTGCCGAGAGGACAACATTTTTGGAGAGAAAGTCGAACAGGTGGTAGAGCATCTCCACCAGCGGGATACCGCTTTCGACAAGTTCTCCCGCCGGCAGCCTTCAGCATCTACCTGCACAGGTAGACGTTTTTATGGGGGAAGGAAGACTGTTCCCTACTCTTCTGGTAAGCGTAGGTACAATCCTCCTTCTCGACAGCCTGCGGCCCAGGCTAAGCCCCAGCGCGCTCGCTCTCGTCAGCAGCATGCGCCTCAGCAAGGTCCCACGGCTCCCCAGCAAAAGCAGGGGCGAGCTTTTGACTGGCTCCAACAGAGCATAGCCGACATCCACGTGTCAGTGTCGGGCGATCTGCCGGTTGGGGGGAGGTTGAAAGTTTTTCACCAAAGGTGGCCTCTTATAACCTCCGACCGTTGGGTTCTTCAAATAGTCCGGCAAGGATACACCCTCAATTTGGCCTCCAAACCTCCAAATTGCCCACCGGGAGCTCAATCTTACAGCTTCCAGCACAAGCAGGTACTTGTAGAGGAACTCTCCGCCCTTCTCAGCGCCAATGCGGTCGAGCCCGTGCCATCCGGGCAAGAAGGGCTGGGATTCTATTCCAGGTACTTCTTTGTGGAAAAGAAAACAGGGGGGATGCGTCCCATCCTAGACCTAAGGGCCCTGAACAAATATCTGGTCAAGGAAAAGTTCAGGATGCTTTCTCTGGGCACCCTCCTTCCCATGATTCAGGAAAACGACTGGCTATGCTCTCTGGACTTGAAGGACGCCTACACGCACATCCCGATACTGCTAGCTCACAGACAGTATCTGCGATTTCAGCTGGCACACGTCACTTCCAGTACTGTGTGCTACCCTTTGGGCTCGCCTCTGCGCCCAGAGTGTTCACGAAGTGCTTGGCTGAAGTAGCAGCGGCGCTTCGCAGGCTGGGAGTACACGTGTTCCCCTATCTCGACGATTGGCTGGTGAAGAACACATCCGAGGCAGGAGCTCTACAGTCCATGCAGATGGCTATTCGCCTCCTGGAGCTACTGGGGTTTGTGATAAATTATCCAAAGTCCCATCTTCTCCCAGTACAGAGACTCGAATTCATAGGAGCTCTGCTGGATTCTCGGACGGCTCGTGCCTATCTCCCAGAGACGAGAGCCAACAACTTGTTGTCCCTCGTCTCGCGGGTGTGAGCATCCCAGCAGATCACAGCTCGGCAGATATTGAGATTGCTGGGCCACATGGCCTCCACAGTTCATGTGACTCCCATGGCCCGCCTTCACATGCGATCTGCTCAATGGACCCTAGCTTCCCAGTGGTTTCAGGCTGCGGGGATCTAGAAGACGTGATCCACCTGTCCACGAGTTTCTCAACTCCCCTGCACTGGTGGACGATTTGGTCCAATTTGACTCTGGGACGTCCTTCCAAATTCCTCAGCCACAAAAAGTGCTGACTACGGATGCGTCTCTCCTGGGGTGGGGAGCTCATGTCGATGGGCTTCACACCCAGGGAAGCTGGTCCCTCCAGGACGCGATCTACAGATCAATCTTCTGGAGTTACGAGCGGTCTGGAACGCTCTGAAGGCTTTCAGAGATCGGCTGTCCCCACCAAATTATCCAAATTCAGACAGACAACCAGGTTGCCATGTATTACATCAACAAACAGGGGGGCACCGGATCTCGCCTCCTGTGTCAGGAAGCCGTCAGCATGTGGCTCTGGACTCGCCGTCACGGCATGTTGCTCCAAGCCACATATCTGGCAGGCGTAAACAACAGTCTGGCCGACAGACTGAGCAGGATTATGCAACCTCACGAGTGGTTGCTCAACTCCCGAGTAGTGCGCCAGATCTTCCAGGTGTGGGGCACCCCCTTGGTAGATCTCTTTGCATCTCGAGCCAACCACAAAGTCCCTCAGTTCTGTTCCAGACTTCAGGCCTCCGGCAGACTGGCATCGGATGCCTTCCTCCTGGACTGGGGGAAGGTCTGCTGTATGCTTATCCTCCCATACCTCTGGTGGGGAAGACTTTGTTGAAACTCAAGCAAGACCGAGGCACCATGATTCTGATTGCTCCGTTTTGGCCGCGTCAGATCTGGTTCCCTCTTCTTCTGGAGTTGTCCTCCGAAGAACCGTGGAGATTGGAGGGTTTTCCGACCCTCATCACACAGGACGAAGGGGCGCTTCTGCATCCCAACCTCCAGTCTCTGGCTCTCACGGCCTGGATGTTGAGAGCGTAGACTTTGCATCTTTGGGTCTGTCAGAGAGTGTCTCCCGCATCTTGCTTGCTTCAGGAAAGATTCCACTAAGGAGGTGTTACTCTTTCAATGGAGGAGGTTTGCCGTCTGGTGTGTAGCAAGGCCCTAGATCCTCGCTCTTGTCCTACACAACCCGGCTGAATACCTTCTGCACTTGTCTGGGTCTGGTCTCAAGACCAACTCTGTAAGGGTTCACCTTAGCGCAATCAGTGCATACCATTACCGTGTGGAAGGTAAGCCGATCTCAGGACAGCCTTTAGTTGTTCGCTTCATGAGAGGTTTGCTTTTGTCAAAGCACCCCGTCAAACCTCCTACAGTGTCATGGGATCGGAATGTCGTTCTCACCAGCTGATGAAACCTCCTTTTGAGCCACTGAACTCCTGCCATCTGAAGTACTGACCTGGAAGGTCATTTCTTGGTGGCAGTTACTTCAGCTCGTAGAGTCAGTGAGCTTCAGGCCCTGGTAGCCCAGGCCCCTTACACCAAATTTCATCATAACAGAGTAGTCCTCCGCACTCACCCTAAGTTCTTGCCAAAGGTTGTGTCGGAGTTCCATCTGAACCAGTCAATTGTCTTGCCAACATTCTTTTCCCGTCCTCATTCCTGCCCTGCTGAACGTCAGCTGCACACATTGGACTGCAAGAGAGCATTGGCCTTCTACCTGGAGCGGACACAGCCCAACAGACAGTCCACCCAATTGTTTGTTTCTTTTGATCCCAACAGGAGGGGAGTGGCTGTGGGGAAACGCACCATATCCAATTGGCTAGCAGATTGCATTTCCTTCACTTACGCCCAGGCTGGGCTGGCTCTTGAGGGTCATGTCACGGCTCATAATGTTAGAGCCATGGCAGCGTCGTGGCCCACTTGAAGTCAGCCACTATTGAAGAGATCTGCAAAGCTGCGACGTGGTCATCTGTCCACACATTCACATCTCATTACTGCCTGCAGCAGGATACCCGACGCGGACAGTCGGTTCGGGCAAGTCATTGCTTCAGAATCTGTTCGGGGTTTAGAATCCAACTCCACCCCCCTAGGCCCATGTTTATTCTGTTCCAGCTACGCTCTCAGTTAGTTGGATAAATTGTTAGGTCCATCTCAGTTATGTCCTCGCCGTTGCGAGGCCCATTGACCATGTTTGTTGTTTTGACTGAGCCTGGGGGCTAGGGATACCCCATCAGTGAAGAACAAGCAGCCTGCTTGTTCCTCGGAGAAAGCGAATGCTACATACCTGTAGAAGGTATTCTCCGAGGACAGCAGGCTGATTGTTCTCACAAACCCGCCCGCCTCCCCTTTGGAGTTGTGTCTTCCCTTGTTTTATCTTGCTACATATGGGACTGACGAACACGAGCCAGTTCGGGCGGGAAGACGGCCGCGCATGTGCGGTGCGCGTCTGCGCGCGAGGACTAGCAAAGTCCTATGCTAGTAAAGTTTTCCGATTGGAGGGGCTGCCGTGGAAGTCACCCATCAGTGAGAACAATCAGCCTGCTGTCCTCGGAGAATACCTTCTACAGGTATGTAGCATTCGCTTTACATGAAGATAAATCCTCTTGACTCACTTTTAGTACATTTCAGGCTTAGTTTTCTTTGAGTGATTCACAATTTTATTAGATGGCTACATCTTAAATCTGTATAATCTATTCTTTCTTTGTGTAAGAATTTTTCTATTACTGTCCATACTGCCTCTAAATTTTATAACATACTTAGGTCCCTGTTTACTAAGCACTGCTAAAGGTGCGTTAGTGTTTTTTAGCGCATGCTAAACGCTAAGGTGCCCATAGGAACATATGGACTGCTCTAGCATTTACCATGGCTTAGTAAACAGGGCCTTTAAACAAGAATAGAAGAAAAAGCTTTCTTCTGTGAAAAAAGACTTGGGAAGCTGAGTTGAATTTATCTTTCCTTGATACATTGTTCTCACTTGGATTTCAGGGCTCTATTCTTTCTTGGTTTCTTCTTATCTCTGTCATCGTATTTGTAGTGTATATTCTTGTGGATCCTCCTCCACTTCTATCCCACTGTCAGTTGGTGTACCTCAGGGATCTGTCCTGGGACCTTCTCCATCTGTACTTCTTCCATGGGTACTCTGATCTCATCCCATGGTTTTCAGTATCACCTTCATGCTGATGACTCCAGATCTACCCCTCCACACCAGAAATTTCAGCAGGAATCCAGGCCAAAGTATCAGCCTGCTGTCTGACATTGCTGCCCTGGATGTCTCGCCACCATCTGAAACTAAACATGACCAAGACTGAGCTTCTATCTTTCCACCTAAACCAACCTCTCCTCTTCCCCATTCTCTATTTCTGTGGATAACACTCATCCTTCCTGTCTCATCAGCTCGTAACCTTGGTGGGGTCATCTTCAACTCCTCCCTCTCCTTCTCTGCACATATTCAGCAGACTGCTAAAACCTGTCGTTTCTTTCTCTATAATATCAGCAAAATTCGCCCTTTCCTTTCTGAGCACACTCCAGAACCCTCATCAACACGCTTATCACCCTCTCGCTTAGACTATTGCAACTTGCTTCTCACAGGTCTCCCACTTAGCCATCTCTCTCTCCTCTTCAATCTGTTCAAATTCTGCTGTACGACTTATATTCACCAGTGTCACTATGCTCATATTAGCCCTCTCCTCATGTCACTTCACTGGCTCCCTATCCATTTCTGCATACAGTTCAAACTCCTGTTGTTGACTTACAAGTGCATTCACTCTGCAGCTCCTCAGTACCTCTCCGCTTTTATCTCTCCCCACACTTCTCCCTGGGAACTGAGTTCACTGGGTAAATCTCTCTTATCTGCACCCTTCTCCTCCACTGCTATCTCCAGACTCTGTTCTTTTGATCTTGCTGCACCATATGCCTAGAATAGTCATCCTGAGCTGTACGTCAAGCGCCATCTCGGACCATCTTTCAAATCTAGGTTAAAACCTGCAAAAATTAATGTCTTCACTTCCTGTCAGATAAGAGAATGTCTTTTAATATTGAAAGGTAATACATTGCAATACTGGAGTGCAACCAGTGGAAAACCCTAGAACATATTGCACTTTTTCCTTATACAGTAGTTCTCACAGTAGCCAGAACAAATGCACCCCAAGAACATGGTCTCCTCAGATGACCAGACTGATAAGGCGATAGCAAAGTTGACAGGCATTGCATTAAACCTCACCATTTATAGTTTATACCTAAATCTGGTAATCAATAAGCAGTTCAGTACCTTTAGACTGCCAGACGCTCAAGAGAATATAAACACCTTATTGTTTATTTATTTATTTACTCTACTATACCGTCGCTTTTTGCATAAAGCAAATAAGAACAGTTCACAAAATGGAGTTATTTGCTTACTATTAGTTCTTTACTTCCATGTTTCAAGACAGCAACAGCATCCTTTTGATAAAATGTACCACTGGCAAAATTGTTTATTGAATATTATGATTGGTAGACCCACATTTGACTTGTCAACTTAACCATTAGCAAAATTAGGCATTGCCTAGGGCAGCATTCAAAACAAAACAATAGGACCTAATAGCCACAGAGATGCAAGTTAGAAGTCCGAAAGTTAATTAGGGTATAAAGCTGAAGGTTTGCCTAGAGATCACCCTCTACCCTTGCATTGGCCCTGCTTTGGTCAGTGAATGTTTCTCCCAGAAACTTGTTAGAATGCATTGTTAGTCCAACAAAAAGTTATAATCCCTTTTATGGGAGGGGATTATTATCTTTCACTTCTTGCATTCAAGTGGACAAACATGAACAGTACAATACTTCATCCAGGAAGTAATGGAGTGAAACTTATTCTAGATAATAAACTTGGCAATCTACACAAACATTCTGCCTTCAAAGGGCTGGAGGCTATTCTTTTAAGAATAGAGTTGTCTAAAAGGCAAACACAAGCTTCATGCTGAAAAAGTTAACCTTACCACACTCCCCCCCCCCCCCCCCCTTTGATTGTCAAGAACAGACATTGTTTTCCTTCCTGACAAAGGTGCCAATTTACTGAGAGCAGGCCTTCCACATTTTCATTGGAGATTTCTGTTATTTCTTTTGCTTTTCTTTTAAAGTGAAGGTGAATTCTGCAAGTTTGGCTGGTATAAAAGCCTAGATTAGTCTGAGAGGAAACAAAGGCAATAAATTTATGAATGAGGAGGAGGCGCAGGACAAGTGTTTGCCTGTCCTCTGCCTTGACTCAAACAGGTTGCACAGACATCATCGTGGCGTCACAGACTGGGGAATATGAAAGAATGCTGCTTATCTCAGAATTAGATCCAAACCCGATATATGGTTTTGAGCAAATTGTCTGCTCAGATGAGGAGATTGGCTGTACAGTCTGTTTGGTGACACCATTTAACATTCAGCTAGACCAATGGTTCCCAAACTTTATTCTATCACAGCGCCCTTAGGCTACATATTTCCACTCGTCTCCTCTCTCTCCTCCCTCCCTCCCCCCACTAGTATTGAGTCCTAAATTCCATCCAGCTTCAGCCCACCTTCTCTCCCTCCCTCCTCCATCCAGCTTCAGCTCACCTTCTCTCCCCCCTTCCATCTAGCTGCAGCCCCGCCTTCTCTCCCTCCTCCATCCAGCCTCTGTCTGCTCTGCCATCCATCTTCTGCCTTGTTCCTCTCCCCACAATCCAGCATCTGCCCCCACACCCCCACACCCCAGCCACTGCTGGTTCTCTGGACCAGCAGCATTGGCAAAGCAAGCTTAAAAGTTCCCCCCTTAATAGGAAACTAACCTTCTTGTTCCGGGTTTCAGGGTGTTTTTTTTATGCTGTGGCTCCAGCTCTCAGTAGTGCACTTCAGTTACACTGCTACTGAGAGCTGGAGCCACAGCATAACAAACCACCCTGCAACCCAGAAGGTTATTATTAAGGTGGGGGAGGGGCATTTTAAAGAGGAACAACCGCAGACAGCTTGTTTTGCCGCTGCTGCTTCTCATCTAGAGAAGCGCAGCAGCGGCGGCTTGGGTGTGGCGGAGGGAGGTGCAGAAAATATGCCGCAGCACCCCTGTGAGTTTGCTGCTGTGCCCTGGGGTTCCACGGCACACAGTTTGGGAACTTCTGAACTAGACTCTTCCATGGTTTTGTATGGACTGGATACACACAAATTTAAAGTGACACCTCTGGGCTACAAGAATTGATGCTACCAGTCACAGGCTTCAAACTTGAGCTGATTCAACCTTTGAGGATTTTGTACATGTAATCTTATCTTCATAAACATAGAGATTTTAAATTTAGGGTATCTTCTGTGTGCCAGCCCAATGCAAAGAGCACAGAGGACTCTGAGGGCTAGACTTACTAAAAGCATACTCGCGTGCATTAACGTGTGTTATTTATCACAGGCTGCATTTTATGCAGTGGGACCTATTTACTGATAACACACACTGTAGTAATCAAGCCCTGAGTTCTCTGTTAGAGGAAAGATGCTGTTTTACTTCAGTACTTGTGGTAAATTATCAAAGCACAATGGAATACAAACGAATAAGGTTTTTTTTTTTCCTAGGGCTGCATTTCAATTAAAATCTCTAATCTCAATTAAGAATTTTAATTACACAATTAAATGCATGGGTGTAGCCGACAGTCCATTGGGAGTGGCATGGGGTGGACGGGGAGGGGCATGCATTTCTTCCCCCCCCCCCCCCCCCCCCCCCCCCCCCCCGCATTAGGTATCATACCTTTGCTGGTATAGAATAGTGCTTAAGCGGTTTTTTTTTTCAGGGCTGTTTTTTTTTTAGGTGCAATTTTATAGAATCACCGCTAAGTTATCCTAGTTCTGGAATTTGGTAACTTAAGTCTAGGTTTGTAAGAACAGCTTGTCTGGAGCCCGCCTTTAATGAGAGGACGAGCCAACTCGCCTTCGGTGCTCTGTGCTCAGGCCGGGTCTTCCACAACCTGAAAGGGAAGGTGAACCTTGATTTGGCCTGAGTTCAGTGCGCGGGGACAGGGTTGACCCCTATTGGTTGGTCCTTCTGAACAGGGCCTTAATGTCACTTAGCGGTGGTTCATTGGGCCATAGTACAATTACAGAGTGAGGTCCACGTCTTGATGGGTTAACCTTGCTGGTATGGCGGGTTAAGGTATTGCGCTTAAGGCAGGGCCTCAGGTTTACTTGGCAGTGTACTTTGGGCCCCAACTCACTACAGATGTGGTGGTCCACGTCTTGAGGGTTAAGCCTTGCTGAACACACCAACACCATGATCCTTTATTTAAAAAACTAGGGCCCTGATGCAGAAAGGGAGCCGTAAAATACGGTTACCTTGCTAAAATTTAGCAAATTGGTAACAGCCAGCAATGCACAAAGGGGATTGCATGCAAATTAGCTGCACGGATCCCACTTTGTGCATCCTCACTGTTTGCGAGTTTGAGCTGTCAAATCTATTTGACAGCTCTGATGCACTGGACTGCAACTGTTACTCCGGAGGTCCAGTGCACCCTGACCCCCAAATCCTTTTTTTAACTTTCCCTGGAGGTCCAGTGGACCACAATCCCCCCCTCCCCCGTGACCCCAAAACTCCTTCCCCTGTGCAGGCACTCCCACCTGACCCACACCCCCACCCTTCCCTATATCTTACAACAAGGTAGAGGCAGGAAGGCAGGAGCAACGGCTCCCCCCTCCTACCTTGGGCCCTCCCAGAACAAAATGGCGGCGCCCAGGCCCTGCCTAGTGCATTCTGGGATTGCACTGGGCTGGGCTAAACAGCATATATGGAATTTTTGAGATTGCGCCACACGCACCCTCCTAAAAGGATTTTTAATATGGGGCTCGCGATGGCGTGTTTTTTTGGCGGGCTTATCGGCATCCAACTTGTTTCTCTGCATCTTAAACGGTTTATTGATCATCACTTGTACTATTCTGCACTCATATTTTGTGATTTTCAACAATAAGTGTCAGACCCCTGAAGCAGACGGTTTTTCAGTCGAAACATTACCTCGTGTCAGGTCGTACAGTTGCTTTTATCGACCTCTGGCAGTGAAGAATTTTTGGTCCACCCCTACTTCTTGGATTTTTGCTTGGACTATATGTAGAGTGTTGTTTTACCTTTACCTTTGGGTTTGGTTTTGTGTACTTTGGATAGAAGCAAAACATGGTGTAGAAGAATTGCGCGTTTAGTACTGCAACCACAACTTTCTAACCGGGGTGGGGGTGGGTGTGGGTGTGGATATCTCTTGCATTCTATTGCATATGGAAAAAAATTGATATATTCTTGGAATACAGTTGAACCTTGTCATTTGAATCGGGAGGTAGAATGGGGTGCAGTTATCTAAGGTTATACACCTGTCTGTGCACCTTTAAATAAGGAATGGGTTTTACCCTGTGATATTGTTACACTCATTTGTTGGCCTTTATGGCATGCCAAGCGACAAATATTGGTAGGGACTTGGTAGTCCCGGTGCTTTTCCTTTGCTGTCATTTACATTTATATGGTTAGGTAAGATTGGGTTATGTATGTAAGTTTAGATTTTGATATTTGTATATTTTTCATATTTATAAATGTATTTTCTACTGTGCATGTAGATATACAGCTCCCGAAGACGCCATGTTGGCGAAACACAGCACTGTGTTGGGCTGAATGGAATAAGCTGATTGTTTTTGCAATATTCTTATTTGAATATCATCGTTCTGGATGTTTCTGGGTTAAGGAGATGGAAGATATGCCACTTTAATGTGGTTTATTCAAGAACATTTGGAAAGGACTTTCCAAATGTTCTTGAATAAACTTTATATAGAAGTGTGAGGGGTATGGGTTTGGATATTTTTTTACATGTATGCACATTTTTAATAGAGATCCACTGAAAGGGATGTTTAAAAATATTGGAAGATTATAATAAAGTTTGTAGTGTTTGAACTGTTGTTTATAAATTATATACTTTGTGTGAGTTCTATATTGTGTAGTTTAAAAATGTTGTTAAACTGAGAGAGCTATTGATATTTAGTACCTACTTTTTTGTTCTGATAGAGGAGTATCAGGCAGCCAAGAGGAACTGCACTTGTGAAAATATCTGAATTCAGTCCAGGTCTGAGAGGTAAAGTGAAAAGAGTCTCCAGGGTATTGGAGAGTCCTGGGAGAATTAAGCTGCTATGCTCTGAGTTGTTGGTTTTTTTTTTTTGTTTGTTTGTTTTGGCTCTCTGTGTATTGTTATTGTTATAGTCTCTCTTTTTTTCTTTTTAGTGAACTTCTTGGTTCAGAAGCTGAATTCTGGCCTGAACTGAATTACTTACTGCTGATGAAGAATGAGGAGAGTAGATTAATAGGTCCACAGCCACCCCCGCTCCCTCCCTTGTTAAACTTGTCTCGACCTGGACCCAAGTACAATATCCAGTATCCAGCGAGAATAACCCTGAAAATCAGTGTTACCTCCCTGAAGGTGTGATCCCAGTCTTACCAAGCAGCATATACAAAACCCTGTGAGGATTACTCCAGTCTGGCAGTATCATGACATACTTCTCCAGGCTGTTTGTTTGATTCACATATAAGCAGGGCTTTTTTTGAGGGGGTACTTAGGGGTACTGAGTACCGGCACCTTTTCCATTGTCTGCTAAAATTGACCCATGGTCCCCAAGTTTTAATCAAAGAGCTCAGGTTCTACACATCAATTCTGCCTTGTCATAGATTCTGTGACTGGTTGCAGGGGGTCTGGCTATTGTGGGGTGGGTCCCTCAGTAATCACACCATCCCTGAAGAGTGGCCCGGCATTTGAGTACTGGCACCTCTTTTGCTAGAAAAAATGCACTGCATAAAACCAATCACTTTGGGGAAAGTTCTGATTATTCTTAAGGTTATTTAAAGTGCAGAATTGAAAATAACTTAGTGGACCTGAGAGAAATAGTCAAAAACAGGGGTGATCAAATCCTCTCTGTGATGGCACTGATTTATTAGTCAAGACCTGAACCGACTGCTGACAGCACCAATAGTTGTGGTTTCAAATAGTCTGACTTTTATTTACAAGCAGAGTATTTATACACTGCTGTACAGGTACAGTCTGGGTGCACACAGGTTTAAATGATCTCTGCTGACCATACTGGGTTCCAGTTCAGCATTCCACTTCAAAGGTCACCAATTTCAACTAATTCCTTCTCTCTGATCTATGTTCTTTAGTGCAAGGCCCGGGGGGGGGGGGGGGGGGGGCAAGCAATGGTGGCCAATGGAGACATCTGGGGTGACTCCCATTGTCTGTTTTTTTTCCCTGCTACTTTGCCTCTCTACCCAGGCTCAGAACAGAAAGGGGAACATGGATGGGGGTGGGGGGAGGAACTGCATGCTTGAAGAACAAGGCATTTCTCAATAAACAAGAGATGGCGTTTGGAAATACTCACTATCTTGAGGATAACCTACCCCCCCCCCCCCCCCCTCATGAAGTTGGGCTGGTGGGAATGGTTGTCATTAATACACACTGGTGGTTCTCCTTCAGCTCATTAGAATCCAAAGTGTCCCCAGATTAAAAATTAATGGAGACCGCTTTTCTAATATGAGTTTAACTTTGAGTTTAGGGAACATGGATCTCAGTCCAATATGCAATTTCACTAATACCTGCTACTCAAACTTTGGACATGCTACTCAAAATGGGATTTTATGTGTAAAGCATCTTCTCAGATTACATAATGAAACAGTAAAGAAGGCATAAAAGAGGTTGTTTGGAGCCAATAAGTTTGTAAATCTTCATTGAGATGCACCACCATTGATTCAGTAAGCCCCTCCTCCCCCCCCCCCCCCTCCCCCCCCCCCCCCCCCCCCCCCCCCCCCCCCCCCCCCCCCGATGCACACACTCAGCTTGAAGAATCTAAGTACAGAAGGAACAAGTTGGCCTTTGCTGGTGCAGTGGCTGTTTTACCTGGTACCTGGCTTTTGGATTCCCTGTCCTGGTTTGCAGGGCTGGCATGAGATGTGAGCAAACAGAGCATGGCACAGGGAACCCTAATTCTGGTGAAAACTGAAGAAGGCATAGCTTGCAGATGGGTTTTGGGCCCCTTTATGCCCAACTTTGGCCCTTCTGGTTTGTGACTCCTGGATCATCTTGCTTGTTTCCTGAACCCTGCCCCTGGTTTCTGTATTTCTAGCCTCTTGATGGCACATCATTCTGTTCCATCCTCCATTCCACCCATTGGACCCAAGTTCTGACATTTCTTCATAGAAGCACAGTAAATGCAATTGCTACCCAGAAACTATCTGACTCAGATGAGCTCCAATAGTTTGACTGGATGACTCATTTTCCACTTTTTTAATGACTAGACTGTTTCAAACCATGTACCAGTGAATTAATTCGGCTTTTTTTTTCGCATTTATGAAAGTATTTTTCCACTTCCCATCTCTCCTCCCTCATCCACACACAAAATTATTTCCTATAAGTAACATGTTGATAATTTATCTGTTCAATAAGAGTCCTTCATTTTAAATAATGGTATGACCTTTTTCTAAATTGGATAGTGTTAACAGACAGCCTTGTATCTAATCACAATATAAAACATTTTCTGTCTTCTTTATAATTAAAAAAAACCCCTTTATCAGTAGAGGAAGAGTATGTCTGGTTTTCAAAAGAACCACATTCTTTGAGATCAGAAACCAGAACATGTGAAATACACTTCATATATTTAAAAATAAAAAGCAAACCCAACCTTTGGTCATTTCTCACTTAACGATCGATATGCATCGACTTGCAGGCTGTGGAGATGAAAGGTTGCCTAGAAACAAGTGCTGTCAGAGATGGACGCCCAAGGCTGACCCCACTTTCTTCTCTTGGTATTGGTTGGTGATAGAAGGCAGCTTTTCAGGCTGCAGAATGATAAATGTTCTGCCAAAAGGAAGTGGGTAAAATGTGAGTAACTGACCTGTTCACAGCTGCAGAACAAAAGTTCTGCTCTTCAGCTTGGTGTTTAATATGCATGCAGTATTATGGCTAGGCAGTCTTTCTGCTTGCACTCATGCCATCTTTGAAAGCACGAAGCTTCAACTGGAATAGCTAGGTAGCTGTTCGACTATACTGCCCTGCAATGGCAGCAGAAAGTAAGCCCACTTATGCTCAAAAATAAAGTGACTACTTGTAATCTATGTCCCATCATAACGTACATTGGGCTTCTGCAGAGCCACTTCAGGATCCACAGTATTTTGGAGACAAAAGCAGTAAGTTCATTGCAGAAAAACAAGACATTTTTTTTCCATTGTCCCACAAATCAGCCAGAATGGACTTACATCCTTCTGCTATTGCAGGGCAGCATAATTGACATGTTTTGGAGTTACTGGAAGAAAGAGAGAAAAAAAATATTCAAGTATTTGATAGACTTCAGTGAATTGGAGGTATTTCAAGGACAAAGGTTATATGATCTGGGGAATGAGAAAAGTTCAGAGGGAAATGCACGAAAGCAGAAGTGGTGAAAAGTAGTCTATATGTGCATATACCATGTTTCTCTTACTGCCCTCATATCTCAAAGGCTAAACATATTGTACCTGAATATAAAAAGAAATATGTTTTGTTATATTGCATAATGCTGGCTTGCGCTTGGTGTTTACCTATTGTCAGGGATAGAAAAATTATGTAAAAACCTGGGTCCCTGCCAAAATTTGTAGGTATAGAGTAAAATGGATTATATTCCCTTATTTTTAGTCATTTGTGTTTTGTGTGTGTGTGTTTTCTTCAGTGTCTCCACCTCCCTTCAGCCTCCTCAGATTTTTCCTTGGCTTGCAGAAGCATCACTGTCTTGCCCATTCCTGCAGAGTTAAAATTTGTGGTGGTGCATCTCCCCAAGCTGGACCTGCAGGGGTCGGCGCAGCACAATGTCATACTAGTTCTTAGTGCCAGGCGTGGCATTTTTTTTTCTCTGGGGCCTAGAGCCAGGCAATGTCTGTGTCCGACCCAAGCTTGGGATGGTCAGGCACCAGACCCCAAATTCTAAGCACATACGAAACCTGTTTGTTATGCTATGGTTTTGTTCAAAAAGTTAAAAGCATTTTCGATCCTGTTACATTGGTGCTTTGCAAGGTGTTTATGTGTCATTTTGCTATTGATGTAGTTTGCCTGCTTACTTTGGGGAGACAAAGAATAAGAAAGTAATAGCAGCAGAAAAAGGAGGACCATTTTCTGCAACATACTGGGGGGGGGGGGGGGGGCACAGAGTGGAGAGTGCTGCCCACCTATGCATCTTACCAGTCAACATTAATATGGAGTTGAACTCATCAGACCCAATATTCAAAGAATCTATGGTACTAACTCAGGGGCCCTTTTACTAAACCATGGGAATATATCATGCAGTAGCTGTAAATTTTATGTGGCACATAGTGGTCTTGCATTAAAGTGACAATTAATGCATGTACTTGGCCACAGTTAATGCAGAAGCACTTACCACCTCCTATTTAGGAGCTCAGCTGTTTTTGAATATTGGGCCCAATTTCATTTCTCTTTGGATTTAATTGTTTATACCTGATATTCCTCATCCTGGTGATGGCCGTCTCTTCCTATGCGTTTGCTTTGAATTAGCTTTCTGTTTGGGGTGCTTCTTAGGGTCGCCTGTGTCATCTCTGTTTGTTTTTGATACGAGCAATCTTTTGTTTTTATCCTTATTTTTATTTTTTTGCTCCCATGTAACCTGTGACCTCTGGTAGGAATGTTATAGTGGATTACCATCAACTAGGTATTCAGCTCATAGGCACACTTCTTGCTGAGCACTGGTAGAGAGGCTGGGATTTAATCCAAGTCATCACAGACTTGGATTATGACAGTTTAGGGTAACTCAGATTTGAGCTACTGCATGGTGTCAGACAGATTTGTCTAAAGATTTCTGTAGAAGGCAAATACCATTTTCAGTAGCAATACATGTTAGTGAATCTTACAGTACTATATATATTTTTTTCTACAAATAACACATATTCCCAAGTGAGGGGGGGTGGAGGTCAAATATCTGTCATGTAATGTTTTATTATGGTATTTTGTTCTTTTCTTTTGGCTGAGATGGTTTATTTTTTGGCCATTTTATAGAGCATCTTTACTTGGGGTGTAGAAATCCAAAGGAGACGTACGAGATTGGAGACAAGAGACTGATAAGCACAGTTCAGGAGAGAACCATTGGGTGATGGTTTCTGAGGATTCCAAGGGGGGAAAACAATGTAATGAGGCAGCGGCTGTAGCCAGAAGGATGCTAGGCTGCATAGAGAGAGGTTGGCGAGACCCCAGTTGGAGTGTTGTGTTCAGTTTTGAAGGCTGTATCTTCAAGGACATAAGAAGTGATTCAGAGAAAAGCGACAAAAATGATGGGTTTGTGCTAAAAGATGTATGAGAAGAGACTCGAGTACCTGACTTATGTATACCCCAGAGGAAAGGAGGGATAGGGGTGATATGATAGACATTTAAATATTTGAAAGGTATGAATGCGCAAACGAATCTTTTCCAGAGAAGAAAAAGCAGTAGAACTAGAGGACATGAATTGAGGTTACAGGGAGGTCTCTTTCTCTCTCGCTCTCTGAACACTCTTCTTTTTTTTTTTTTTTTTTTTTGTACCCCGCGCTTTCCCACTCATGGCAGGCTCAATGCGGCTTAGGTACTTATTTGTACCTGGGGCAATGGAGGGTTAAGTGACTTGCCCAGAGTCACAAGGAGCTGCCTGTGCCTGAAGTGGGAATTGAACTCAGTTCCCCAGGACCAAAGTCCACCACCCTAACCACTAGGCCACTCCTCCACTGAGCTTTTTTATTGTGAACTGCCCAGATGCCACATGACGATTGGTAGTATAATAAATATTTAGTGAGTTCTAGGTAAACAGGCATGTTAGGCACTTTAGTAAGATATAATAAATACATTTTACAACTCCTACAAATGGGGGAAAGTATCGGGTAATAAGTTCATCTCACCAGCTCTTCCTGTTGGTTGTAGGGCAATGAATTGAGGGTGAGGGGAATGGATAGACCTTTGGGCAGAGGTGATTTTGGTCTCAACTGCACGCTTCTTTCTGAAGCAAGCTGCCTTACCAGGGCAAAAATCTGCCTTGGGAGCCTGCGCATTAATATATCTGAGAGGGCTCTTCCTAAACATTTGGGCCCTAGACGCATATCTAGTTTGCCTGTGCTTTAATCTTGCCCTGGTTCTGCATACAAAAAGTAAGATGCTAATGTATAGATTTGGTTTTATTTCTTTACATCTGCATGCTGCCTGATTACCCTGAGCCCCTACTTCCAAGTAAATAGGTGGTGGTAAGGGCTAAGGCAGTAAATAAGTGTACCCTACTTTTTACAGTAAAAGGGCCCCTAAGGGAAATTCAGAGCTTCCCAAGGTGACTCAGAGGTACATGACATGATTTGGCAGAGTTTTCCCAAGGTGCTTGGAAAATATTTCAGACTGAGGCCTAGAGGGCATCTCTTTCCCCTCCTCCTTCCAGTCATCCCTTCCTTCCCATTCCTGGCCCTGAGTTTATTTTGCTCTGTGCTTTGTTTATTTTCCTTTCCCACAGATCTTGGGTTTCTTGTTTTTCTGCTGGAAACTCCTATTTTCTTTTGTTGTGAAGCAATGGATTGGAAATCATGTGGTTTATCTTTTTTATGGTAGCTAAATTGCTTCTATGCATGGTATTACCTGAGACTTTAAGCTGAAAGTGCATTCCCCTCACCCTATAGTAAAACAAACACAGTTGTTTCCTAAGTACTTAGTTAATTATGCGGTTTCTGGTTGACATTGTCATGCTTCTAAAGAAATCTTTCCTTGGTTCCATTCTCAATGGATCCTTCCTGGATGAGGAAGGAGTCCTGATTGTCTCACATGTGGCCCCTGGTGGCTGCTGCACACTTGTCGCTGCTATTCAACTGGTGAAGTATGTAGTCTTCCCAGACAAACCTGCCTATGTAAGTGCCTGTCTTTCACTGTATGTGCAACCTTGCCAGACAGACGCAGCTGCTAGGTTAATTCTGTCATTGCAGCCTGATTAAAATATCTACCAGTACTAACATAGTTGTCTTGCCTTCTTAGTCTGTCAGATCACATGTCTACTCAAGACCCAACCTCCACATATAATATAGTTAAGCTCAGTTTAGTGGAAAACAGTAGGGGTGGACCAATGGACATATAGTAGAAAAGAAAGTTGAAGAAATCGTTCGTAAGTAACCTTTCTCCTTTTTTGTGGTTTTCAGCTCAGTTTAGCCATTTAAAAGTTGTTAGTGGGGAGACGCACAGATGTTCACTATCATTTGACAAGTCCATTTTATTTGGATGATAATTAAAGCCAGAGGGGATATGTTTTTCAGGATGATTGACTATGCTGTTCTGTAGCCTAGAATGTGCTTCAAAATCTGTTGCACATCAATACCTTCCAACACGTCTTGATCGAGATATTTTACATCTGTTGCTAAAGATTGCATACAAATGGAAGTGAAGTTGATCTGGAATGTGACACTTTCTATGGTGTTATAAAAGCAATAATAATCCTGCTAGCAGCTCAAGTGTAATTATGCAACTTGATCTCGGGTCAGGGCATGCCGCTCCCCAGGTGCTGATATTAGTACTCTTTCAGACTGATGCTTACATAAAGCACACATGAATTAAAAAGATAAATCAACAAACAAGTCTTGTAATTATTAAAACCTGGTTCAATAACTTTGTCCTTGAATCATGTGGGCAAGGGAATATGACCTTGCATCTCATTAGATACTCTAAATGTGTTCATCAGGCAATGTATAACGCATGAAAATGTGTTTCCCTTGTGACTTCAAATGTTGAGTAGAGGTAATAAGTCAGAAAATGTCCACCTTATTTTTGTGTTCTTACCTGCACCATGGAGAAACAGAATAAAGAAAAATAAGGACAAACAAAATTTGCTACTTATAGGAAGGAAAAAAATCACATTCCTAAACCAATGCTGAGAAAAAGTTAGTGGACCTCCTCAGGTGGTCTGTATTTTAGCACAGTTTATACTTAAAACATGATTACATCAAATGTAAACTGTGATATGATAGGATAGAAGGAGAGAACCCTGCTGAATAAATAGGATATATTTTGATTATTCAAGTAAAAGATCCAATAATAAGTATATTTGTGTGAAAATGTGAACCTTTGAGCAGCAATAATTTAATTGAAACAATTCATGTAATTGTTGGTCAGTCTCTCATGTTGCCTTTGAGAAATTTTAGCCCATTTTGCCATGCAGAACTGTTCCAACTCTATGGCATTTATGGATTTCTTCATATGAGCAGTTCTCTTTGCAATATTTCAGTATGATTTAGGTCAGGACGTTGACTTGGCTATTCTGAAGAATGCACAAATAATTCTTCAGTCCAACTTAGTAGATTTACTTGAACATATAGGGTCTTTTTTGCTGCATGACCCTCTTTCAATTTTGCTTTTGTTCATAAATAGCCTGATATTCTCCTTTAAAATGTTGTGATATAAAGCAGAATTTGTAACTCCTTAAATGACAGCAAGCTGTCCAAGTTTTGATTCATAAAACAGCCTCACAATGGAATACCTCCACCACTATGCTTGATAATTTTGTCTGAGAAAAACCAAAATAAGAACCTCATCCAAATACTTGCTGTTGTGACTGAAAAGTTCAATTTTTGACGCCTCTGTCATCTTGCTGGTCATTCGGATGCTCTTTGGCAAACCTTAGGTGGGCAGCAGTGGTTCTCCGTATCTAGTCTCCCATGAATACTGTTCCCATTCAGTTTTTCCCTCATAATTGTCGCATGAGCTCCCAGCCACAGCAGGAGATGCCTGCAGATCCATTAGCCCCAGGAATCTATATATGGCGCTGAAATCTTGATGTGGTTCCAAGATGTGCACACAACGGGAGGCTTGGTGTATCCCCCCCCCCCCCCCCCCCCAAGGTCCGCTGGTTTGGCTGGTGGGGGTCCCCAAGCCCCGCCAGCAGACGTTTTTCAACAGCAATATTCACCTCTGCGCTGCCTGCCTTGCTTCCCCCTCCCCTGTGCGGATGCTGGTTTTTAATGAAATTGAACAAGTTTTGAGCATGCTCAATTTCACTAAAATCTAGCATGCAAGTCGGCGCAGGAAATCAGGCAGGCAGCGCAGTACCGAATATCACCACACGAAGGCTTCTGCCCCCCCCCCCCCCCCCACCATCAAGGTCTGTCTATGCCTCTGAACTAAAGTAATTAATGATCCTTCAATTATGAATTAATTGGCCTTAACTATTGAAGTTAATTGGCACTAATTTGGATTTGCATGTGCATCTGCCTACACGCTATTCTGTAACACCGGGTGCCTAAATTCTATAGTGTGCAACTCAAGAGGGGTGTGGCCAAGGGACATGGACAGGTCTTGGGCGTTCAGAAAATTTACGTACAGTTTTATAGAATAGGGCTATTTATGGGCCGACATGCCATTAGTTGGGGGCTGGCATTTACACCAGGTTTCAGCTGGCGTAAATTGTGGCGCTCACATTTGGGCATGGGAATTGGCTGTAAGCTCTATTCTATAAGGGGGCTCATTCTGGAGTGCCCTTTATAAAATAGTGCTTGGCACCAATTTCTGAGCATCATTTATAGAAGTCCCCCCTAGATGCTTTTCTGGGGTTGTGTATTTCTGGATTATATTCTGTGTTCTTCACAGGATGAAGTCCACTATACCCTTTTTGCATTTGTGGGCTATTTGTCTGACAGTGGATGAATGGAGCTCCAAGGGGTCGTTTTACTAAGGTGCGCTGAAAAATGACCTGCAGTAGTGTAGGCACATGTTTTGGGCGTTCAGAATCATTTCTTTTTAAAACATTTTTGCCGAAAATGGATGTGTGGCAAAATCAAAATTGCCGTGTGTCAATTTTGGGTCTCAGACCTTACTGCCAGTCATTGACCTGGCGGTAAAGACTCATACGGTAACTGGGTGGTAATCACCTACGTGCATCAAATGCCACTTGGTGTGCGTCTGTTATGCGCTTCCAAAAATAAAAAATATTTTTTGGACGCGCGTATCGGACACCCACCAAAAATGAAATTACCGCAAGAGCCACGCGGTAACTCCATTTTGGCGCATGTAGATACTTACACAGCTTAGTAAAAGGGCCCCCAAATGTTTAGAAGTTATCTTGTAACTCTGTCCAGACAGATGAACATGAAGTGCTCTTTCTGGAGCGCACCAGAAATGAAAGCAGATGAAGCACCACTGCAACTGAGAACAAGTGAATGGAGATTGCAACTCTTGTAAAAAAAAATATTTATGTGTTAATCATATTATGTACATATTGTATACCCTAGTTTTTTGTGATATGTATATTTTATTGTTTATCACCTAGTAATTTTGATAGGCATTTTATAAGAAAAGAAACACAAATTCAAATAATCCACAGATAGCGGATATAGCTATCCATCTTTCTTCATTTGGAGGTGGTAAGACTCAATATAAACTATATCTATTTATTTGGATTTTGCTCAAGACGTTACATTTGGGTACACTGAGTATTTCCGTGTCCCCTGGAGGGCTCATAATGTAATTTTGTACTTGCCCAAGATCACAAGGAGCAGGAGTGGGATTTGAACCAGCCACCTCTGGATGTTAAGATTGGTGCTTTAACTACTAAGTCACTCCTCCACTCCGCATGAGGCTATTCCTGCACTCCTAGGATAAGCAAGTAGCAGTGGTGGATAAGAAAACCCATTGGAAGGGAAATGGGACTCGATATATTGCCTTCCTGTGGTTTTTGTAACTACATTCAAAGCAGTTTATACAGGTACTTATTTGTACCTGGGGCAGTAGAGTCACAAAGAGCTGCAGTAAGGATCGAACCCACTTCCCCAGGTTCAAAGGCCGCTGCACTAACCACTAGGCCACTCCTTCACTCCTACTTGTTTCTTCTTCGTCAGATCCAATTGTATCTATCAGAGTTTGATTTGAGAATGGTATTATAAGTGGTTGTGGTGTCACAAATAGATTGTTGCAACTTGGCTTATGTAAGTATTGTAGTCTGGCAATTATAATTGATCCAGAATAATGCAGCTAAGATTATTAAAAGAACTCGGAGGAGATGGAGCATCTTGTATTCTAATAGAACTGCATTGGTTTCCTATTCCATATCGAGTGAGGTTTGAAGTTTTGACTGATTCATAAGACATTATGGGGAAGTAGTCTAGCTTATCTTAATAAGCATGTAATGAAGATCGGTGCAAGATGTGCTGGTAAGAATTCCATCAAGAAAAAATGTTAAATGGCAGTTGCATAGCAGCAGACTCTGAAAGGTATATTTTTCCAGGCCTGGTATAAAGTACCTAGGATATTAAAGACTGGAAATGAATCCTTGGTTGTTCTAAAAACAAAAAAAACAAAAAAAAACTTGGTTGTTTGCACAGTGGTTACAGCAAAGTAATATTCATTGAACTAGTAGGCTAGTATTCTGAAAGTGATAATTGGAAAAGAATAATAGTTATATTATGGATGGCTTATTCATGATTTGCACATTGAAATTCCAGCATTTACTGTACACATGTAAACACATTCGTGTATGTATATAGCAATTTTTTAAAAAAGACTCAATTCATACATGGATGTCCCTTAAACTTAGAAATTGCAAGGGTATTGGTTTGGGTGTGACCTAGTCAGGTCAAAAATCTATACATATATATTCTTCAATTTGGAAAGGGAATGTACACATATGACCTAGTATTTCCACATTGAGATTTACAGCTGTTTAGCAGGGTCTCTAGACAGAAATATTTGGGACATCAATAGGAGGGCAAGCCAGAGTGACTTTTGTGCACATCATGCCCACCACCTTTTGACACTACATGCTTGGTTTTGCTTTTTTGAAGAAAGTCAGACTCTATAAAAAATGCATTTTCTCCTGTACACTGCAAAATATAAAAATAGAAAAGATTTTCCAAAGTAGACGCATCTCAATACAAATAATAGCAGTATTTATCTTTTCTCCTTTTGCTTTTTATAATTGGACTGGTCCCGATCTCTCTTCCATTTCCATTGTCTCGGTCTTCTCCCAAATCTTTTTCCAGGTTTGTCTTTTCATTTCTTCTCTGTCGTCGCTACATCTGCCTGGCACTAATCTTTCTTTTTATTTTTCCTTTTCACTTTTTTCTTCACTTATACACGCCCATTTCATTTTACCCTCATTCTCTCTTTCTCTCACCCTCTAGTCCTTAGTCCTCTCCTTTTCCCCTCTCATCTACCAACCGGCATTTCCCATCTCCCTCTCATCCCCTCTCCAACATTCCCATTGCCCGTTTTATCTCCCTCCCTCCTCAGTCTCTTATTCTCTCCCCCCTCCACTGCTTTCATTCATTCCCTAGTCCTCCATTTCCATCCCCTGTTCTCACCCTCTTATGCCCCACTGACTCTCCACTGCCTTTTATGTTGTAACTAGCCCTAGCTGCATTCCTGTCTTCTGTTGCCTCTTTCAGCATCTTTTAAACCTTAGTCGGCGCTGAAGTTAGTGCCGACTGAGCGTATTCTAGAATCAACACCTACATTTAGGTGCTGATTATAGAATATGTTTAGTTGATATTTCAGTGCTGATATCTGCGCGCATCAAATTACGCCAACGAAAACCTGGTGTAAATCTCAGCATGTAGATTTAGGCACACTGGGCCATATTCTATAACAAGTTGCCTAAATTTTGGAACACCCATGAATCACCCATTTCCCCACCCATAACCATGCCACTTTTTGCCTCTGTGTGTTAGACGTTCAGCGCACATCATTACGGAACACACTTAGTGAGTTGTGCGCCTAAATTCTAATCAGTGCCAATTAGTGCTCATTATTGCTTGTTAAGTGCTCTTACTACTACTACTACTACTTAGCATTTCTATAGCGCTGCCAGGGTTACGCAGCGCTGTACAAGTTTAAACATGGGAAGGACAGTCCCTGATCAAGAGAGCTTACAATCTAAAGGTAACAAACTATGTAGTCAGTGTAGGTATCATGAATGGGGAAGGTGGTTAGGCGCTAAAAGCAAGGGAGAAGAGATGGGCTTTCAGTAAGGACTTGAAGATGGGCAGGGAGGGCGCATGGCGTATGGGCTCAGGAAGTCTGTTCCAGGCATAAGCTGATGCGAGGCAGAAGGGGCGGAGTCTGGAGTTAGCAGTGGTGGAGAAGGGTACAGAGAGGAGTGATTTGTTCTGAGAGCGGAGGTTACGGGTGGGAACATACGGGGAGAGGAGGGTAGAGAGGTAAAGGGGGGCTGCAGATTGAGTGCACTTGAAGGTCAGTAGGAGAAGCTTGAACTGTATACGGTAGCGGATCGGGAGCCAGTGAAGCGACTTGAGGAGAGGGGGTGATATGAGAGTATTGGTTCACGCGGTAGATAAGGCGTGCGGCGGAATTTTGGACAGATTGAAGGGGGGATAGGTGGCTAAGCGGGAGGCCAGCGAGGAGAAGGTTGCAATAGTCAAGACGAGAGGTAACGAGTGAGTGGATGAGGGTTCGGGTGGTCTGTTCAGAGAGGAATGGGCGAATTTTGCTAATATTATAGAGGAAGAAGCGACAGGTCTTAGCTGTCTGCTGGATATGGGCAGAGAAGGAGAGGGAGGAGTCGAAAATGACTCCGAGATTGCGGGCTGAAGAGACGGGGAGGAATAGGGTGTTGTCAACAGAGACGGAAAGTGGGGGAAGAGGAGAAGAGGGTTTGGGTGGAAAGACAAGGAGCTCAGTCTTTGCCATGTTCAGTTTCAGATGCCGGTTGGACATCCAGGCAGCGATGTCTGAAAGGCAGGCCGAAACTTTGGCCTGGGTTTCGACTGTGATGTCGGGAGAGGACAGGTAAAGCTGAGTGTCATCAGCATAGAGATGGTACTGGAAACCATGTGATGAGATCAGCGAGCCCAGGGAAGAGGTGTATATCGAGAAAAGAAAAGGTCCAAGGACAGATCCTTGAGGAACCCCAACAGAAAGCGGGACAGGGGTGGAAGAAGAGCCATTAGAAAATACTCTGAAGGTGCGTTGGGCAAGATAAGAGGAAAACCAGGAGAGGACGGAGCCCTGGAACCCGGATGAGGACAGTGTGTCAAGAAGTAAATTATGATTGACGGTGTCAAAGGCGGTGGATAGGTCAAGGAGGATGAGGATGGAGTAGTGACCTTTGGATTTGGCAAGGAACAGGTCATTGCAGACTTTAGACAGTGCTGTTTCTGTCGAGTGTAGTGGGCGAAAACCGGATTGAAGCGGATCGAGGACGGCCTGAGAGGAGAGGAAATCAAGGCAGCGGCTGTGGACAGCGCGTTCAAGTAATTTGGAGAGGAAGGGTAGGAGAGAGATGGGGCGGTAGTTGGAGGGACAGGTGGGGTCAAGTGATGGTTTTTTGAGAAGTGGTGTGACTACAGCGTGCTTGAATGTGTCAGAGACAGTAGCAGTGGAGAGAGAGAGGTTGAGGATGTGACAGATTGAGGGGTTAACTGTAGGAGAGATGTTGGTAAGCAGATTGGTGGGAATGGGATCAGAGGAACAGGTGGTGCACTTAGAGGAAGAAAGAAGGCGAGCAGTTTTCTCTTCCTTTTAGCAGCGCTCATTGCCTAAGTTACGATCGGTGTTATAGAATCCATGCCAATTTTGGCACCTAAATCTAAGCACACTATAAAGAGTCCAGGGGAGTATGCCAAATATGCTTAGTTGATATCTCAACATCTAAAGCTACATGTGTCCATTTACACCATCGAAAACATGGCGTAACTCCCGGCACGTAGATTTAGGCGCACTGGGCCATATTTTATAACTACGTGCTGAAATTTTGGAACACCCACGAAATGACCATTTCCCCGCACATAACCACACCCATTTTTGCCTGCATTCATTAGAAGTTAGGCACACTGCATTACAAAATATGCTTAGCAATTTGTGTGCGTAAATTCCAGATATTGCCAATTAGTGCTCTTAATTGCTTAAATGCTGTTAACACTGATTGGCTCGTTAAGCCGATTAAGTTACACACGTTGTTACAGAATATGCTTGGATTTTGGTGCGGAACGTTTTCTTCCATTAATTTTTTACACTCGTGTATTGGTAAAATGGATGCTCTGACAGTACGTACTGGCAAATATACTAGCTCTTCTACAGGTCTTTTAGAAAAGGTTGGCAGATCCTTTTCTAAAATACCACCAGAACTGAGCTTGTCCTGACCTGGACATCTCAATTCCGATATTCTATGTGATAAATAGAAATAAAACAAAAGAAAGAAAAAACAAAAGAAAGAAAAGAAAATAAGATGATACCTTTTTTATTGGACTGACGTAATACTTAGTTTTTTTTTATGAGCTTTCGAAGGTAACTCTTCTTCAGATCAGAAATTCAGATAGTCTATGTAAAATGGGGCTCAGTATATATTAGTAAGATGGACATGCAAGATCATATAATGTGATTAGTTGTAATATTATTTTAAATTATTGCAGACTCCCTCAAACGTCTTGGTGATAGAAACCAGTATACAGTAAATTATGTTTAAATTAAAATTAAACCAAGAACACCATTCTCCACTCAACAGTCTCCGAGGGGAAAGCCTACCAGCCCTCTAAGTGATTTGAAATGTTCAATATATATAGTGAAGTGGAGGAGTGGCCTAGTGGTTAGGGTGGTGGACTTTGGTCCTGAGGAACTGAGTTCGATTCCCACTTCAGGCACAGGCAGCTCCTTGTGACTCTGGGCAAGTCACTTAACCCTCCATTGCCCCATGTAAGCTGCATTGAGCATGCCATGAGTGGGAAAGTGCAGGGTACAAATGTAGCAAAAAAAATAAAACAAAAAAATATATATAGTTTATTGAAATTTACTATACCTCTCAACTGATGAGCAGAGCGGTGTACAGGCTATAGTCCTTTTCATGAAAGGTTGGGGACCCCTGGCACAGAGTCTACAGTTCAGCAGCATGAACATACATAGCTTCCAGTGTCCTGTAACACGATTGGCTTAAGAACCTGTAGCAAAACTATAGGCAGGATATAGACTGTTGGAAGTCTTTTTTTTTTTTTTTTGTGCTTCTTCCATGCAAAATAATCTTTGATGTATTTAAAGGACTTCCTTCCTCTTTCAGAGAGACTGCTGCATGAAAAAAGGAAGATTTCGGAAGACACATGAGCAGTTTGTGAGAAACCATGTGGCAAGCGTGAAATGTCCCATTGACTTGTGCTTGTTTGCCAGCCAGGAAGTGTCATTCTGATAAGCGAAAGCCCTCATCACAGTGTTGGTTGCAGTACTTCAAGAAGTTGAATACCCATGTTGTAAATGACTTGGTCGGAGTAAACTCATTCTCTCTGCTGACCTAGTTTCTTGTTGGTGCTGTCACGTCACTACCTGAGATCAAGGATATTTTAACATGGCTCTGAGCATTCTGTATCTGGTATTTGATTTATTACTCGGGGTAACAGCGTTTAGCCCAGAACCAAGGGTCACATGGGAACTTTCAGGTAAGTCTTGTCTTCTGCTTTTTATGGAGTTAATTATTTGTGATCAAGACTTTGGTAACCTGCTTCCCTCTGAAATCAGGTGAAATATGTTGCAAGAAAATGCTTCCTTTTTCAGGCTAAAGAACAAATGCTACTAAAGTAAAGTTTCTTGGATCAATTTCAGTATGACTTGTAGAGCATTTTGTGTAAAGTATAGCATTATGATTAATGACGGTAACTTATATAGTTCAGAATATTCATTGTTGGTATTTCCTATAAGGGACACCAGTTTAAAAAATGTCTGAAAACACATTTATTTTTACTTGCTTTTCCTGATGTTTAAGTGGTTTGGGTACTGAGATAAATGATGATAATGCAGCATATTTTTCAGTCCAGTAGAAGGGATGTGTGTGTTATGTTTTTGCTGTATGTAATTTATTTTTTATGAACGTTTGTATTGTAACCCACTTAGATATAGGTGGAAAACATGAAAAAATAAATATATATTAATTAGGACCAGGAAAATAGGTGCAAAGTTTCAGTATCTTTGTTCTTTATGGCAGTAATTGGGGAAAAAACAAAGTGTTCTAACGTAAACAGATAATATTTAACACTGTTTATGTAGAAGAAGATACAACATTTAAATAAGCACTCGCTCAAGCCTCCAGTGCCTGGCTTCTTTCTCACTATGGACCCATTTTACTAAGCACTTTTCCTATAGACACAGACTAGGAGAAACCTTTAGGGGTCCTATTACGAAGCTGTAGAAAGCACTAATGCGTGCTTACCACAGCTTAAAAGGGCATATCACAGGGCACACTGAGGTGTCCCGTGGTAAATATCAAATTTGCGTGCGCTACCCATGTGCTAAAAAATATTTTTGACTAAGGGGGTGTGTCTGGGGGGGCAGAGAATTGGTGTTTCTGTTCTAATCACCGCTGGATTAAGCCCTTAATCACCTACAAAATAGGTGGCAGTAAGAGCTCATGTACTAATTTTTGTTAATGGCTGTGTGCTAATGGCAACATTAGTACATGGAGAGAACAACCACCAAAGTGGAAGAATAGGAAACACTACCACGATATTGATCAGAGGAGTAGTATAGAAAAAAGGCACTTCCAAACTTCCAAATGCGTGGGGAATTTTCTTAACATACACAGATTTTATTCTGAAAAACACCTGATAGACTCAACACAGCGCTGTGTTTCACTGCTGAGTACGCCTGCCTCAGGAGTCTGAATAGATGTGGAATGTAAAACTCTGTATAGGGGGACAGAATAAAAGAATCTACGTGGCTTTTTTTTTTTTTTTACTATGTTGTGCTTTCCAGATAAACTGCAAGAGAGATTACACTTCACACATTGTTTTATTCACTACATCAGACATTCGAGCCAAAAAAAATAATCCCCTTTGGAACAGGAGCTGTTGTCCCCAGGAGGGGAACTTAGGCACGAAGAGGACAGTTTCAGCTTTGCTAGATCTGCAACCCTGTCCACCCCTATCTACAACCTTCCAGTACCCGATCCGATTATGCAAGATTTCAACAGTCACTCGCAAAAAGTATTACAGCACCATCTGGTGATGGACAGAAGAGAGTCCAACCCATATCCCTTCTGCAAAAGCAATGCAGTCTACCACAGATATGCAGTCCACACCGGTTCCCATGGATCCAGATCTCGCCATAGATCCAATTCCCACTCTAGATGTCGCAGATCCTGGTCCTGCACCGGATGTCACAGATCTCCAATCAGACACCACAGAGCCAGGTCTTCCAACAAGCACCGCATATCCAAGCCACGAACCAGACAATGAAGATTCAAGTCTCGCTCTGGACAATGTCAATCCAGATCACACAGTAAAAGGGTTCAGAGGGGCGCTAAAAGGATGATCCCACCACAGCAAAATGACAGAGTAAGTGGCCAGAGTGCCAGGGATCCTCCCACCTTGACCTCCAAGCAATCATTGCCCCCAGGATTCCAGACACCACCTCTGCAGCTACATGCAGTGCTCCCACTGAACCCTCAGGACGCAGCATAGTCTTTACACCAGGAGTGGTAGCTCTGCTGGACCGGTTACTGACAAAACAGCTGTACCCACCCACCAGACAGCCTGCCATCACCACTACACCTCATACATCTACCAGACCCCTTAAGTAAAATTCAGCTGATATCCAATCAACACAGTGGAAAAAAAAGGGTAAGAAGCATACGGTTCAGACTAGGCTAGTTCCACATCTTCCTTCTCTTCTTCCTCCTCCTCCTCAGCTGTTTCTTCTTCTTCCTCCCCTTCCCCGATCTGTGAACCACAAGCTCAACTCACCACACCTGCTCCGACCTGTTCATATGGCATGCCACCTGAGCAGTTGCGGCAGAAAGTGATTTGCTAAGAGAACTTCGACATCTTTAAACTAGCAGAGGGCAGACACATGTGAAACTCCCGGAAGTGCTCCGAAAAGAGAGACTTACCAGTTGACCATAACAAGCAGATCCCATCCTGCAAAACATCATTTGCTGGTCATATGCAGGCATGATTTATTTTTATTTTATTACATTTGTACCCCGCGCTTTCCCACTCATGGCAGGCTCAATGCGGCTTACATATTATATACAGGTACTTATTTGTACCTGGGGCAATAGAGGGTTAAGTGACTTGCCCAGAGTCACAAGGAGCTGCCTGTGCCTGCAGTGGGAATTGAACTCAGTTCCTCAGTTCCCCAGGACCAAAGTCCACCACCCTAACCACTAGGCCACTCCTCCGTAATATGCAGGAAAAGGCCCAATCAGTTTGACCCCAATGCTCTGCTACTTGTAGACTGTCATAGGCTTCTGTCAGGAGCATGAGGGTCACACCTGGCTCACATTTGATGAGCACTTCAGGGACAAAATGGAATCCAACCTGAACATGACATGGACGATGGGGGTCTCTGGCTTCAGAGTTTCTTCACATGGAGCAGGTGTGCCTGCACCCGACCTTTCAAAGACCATCGTTACCAGGAACCAAAATGGGGAGGCCTTCCACGTTATCATGAGAGGTGTGCTGGAAACACAACAAAGGTGCCTGTTCTGTCCCAAATATGTGCTTAAGCCATGCTTCCCTGATTGCAACAATATCCCCCCCCCCCCCCCCAAAAAAAAAAAAAGGTGCACACCTTCGTGGTTTCACATCAGGCTTCATTATACCATTATGTGAATCCATTCCACCAGCTCCCATAGCAGGAAAACCTTTGCTCAGGTGATAGCTGCTAAACTGGCAGTCAAGTTGTCACTGGGCCGCATCGTAGGACCATTCTCAGAGCCTCCTTTACCAAACTTGCACCAGGGGTGAACTGCACCTCGACGATATTACTATCAAACAAGAAACAATCGGCCAGGTCGAAAATGGACCAAAGAGGAAGGGGTCACATGGTTACCTTGCCCATTAACCAACCTCCAGTCCTACCTGGCAACTAGCCCAACCCCAGGGGCAGGCTCTACTTCCTCACCAAGATGCCAGCCCACTTACCAAATTTCAGTTTGCGGCTGTGTTCCACAAGACTCTCCAAGAGACAGAACAGCATACTGAGGACTACGGCATGCATTTCTTCCGAATTGGCACGGCTACTGTCACCTCTCAACATGGACCCCACCCCCCCCCCCCCACGCCTGCCATTCAGAGACTAGGATGTGGGAAGTCTGCTTGTACCACAGCTATGTCCAACCTCCTGGTGGGAGTGGGGGTTCATTTTCAGGACTCCAGGAACACCAGCGGACAGTATGGATCATCAGCCATTCTTACATCCTGAGGGTGGGCAGGCACCTGATGGCCCATCCCCTGGGTACCCACCTTGAACTGGATGCTAGAAATACATCCGTGATCTGGCTGGGGATTCCAGGGGTGAGATGACACCAACTCCTCCCTTATATCAAGGACTTATTGGATGCCGCATCCCCTACGGACACGCTGCTCATCTACTAGGGGGACAGCGATATCGGCAAATTATCGTGCAGCCATCTCATCTCGGCAGCAAAGAGAGACCTTTTTGAGTTATCTACTTCTGTGGTCTGATATCATACCACATCTGCAAGGGGCAGACTCTCAGCTGGGGTCCTTGGGCATATCAAAGGTAAATCGTCAGATAGGACTGTGGATAGAACACCTTGGCTGGGAAAAGATCTGGCATGACTGGGCTACTCCTCCCATTCCAGGAAACTACTACCTGGACATGGTGCACCTTTCGGACATTGTGGAAGACCTGCTCACCAATGACTTCCAATAGACCTTGGAGCGACACTTCTGATAGTGCTGCCTATGATGTAAGATGGGGATTTGAGGGGCCCCAAGGCATGTTTTGCTGCCTCAGGTTATGGTGGAGGCACCCAAGCCTGGAAACATCCAGAGGTGCAGGAACAGCTCCTCAGTACCTCTCCACTCTTATTTCTCCCTACTTTCATGCCCGGGAACTCGTTCATCTAGTAAATCTCTCTTGTCTGTACCCTTGTCCTCCTCTGCCAACTCCAGACTCTGTTCTTTTTATCTTGCTGCACTATATGCCTGGAATAGACTTCCTGAGCCAGTACGCCAAGCCCCATCTCTGGCTGTCTTCAAATCTAGGTTAAAAGCCCACCTTTTTGAGGCTTCATTTAACTCTTAACTCTTATCCACTTGTTCAGTACCCATATTTTATCATTCCCACCTTAAGTAATTCTCTTAACCTTATTTGTCTGTCTTGATTAGATTGTAAGCTCTGTCAAGCAAGGACTGTCTCTTATATGTTTAGTGTACAGCGCTGTGTACGTCTAGTAGTGTTGTAGAAATGATAAGTAGTAGCAACAGCAGAAGAAAGAGAGTTTGTCCTCACAAGACCCTGTGCACCCATTTGCAACGGACCAATCACCTAGCTGCCATTTTCACAACAGGTGCAATTAAAGTGTGCTAAGCACCTTAGCAGAGAAAACAACATATAAAACAAATTGACAAAGATTTTCCTTGTTGATGGTTCTCTGTCCTGTGCTGTCTGGACTTTCTCTTTGCTTCAGGATTGCTGTAGAAATCCACGATACAGAGGTTCTGGAGAGCTGCAGGTTTATCATGGGCCAGAATTAAGCTTTTTTCATTCTTTTCATCCAGATGGTGCATGGCATGGTGGTATTATGACCCTTAGTAGGAGCAGCTCAGTATTGGTGGTGTTTTGTGCTTAAATTCATAGAATAAATTAATTTACAAGAAATGATCATCTGCCCATCTTTTGTTTTGTTTTACAGAAGTAAATCTAACACATTTTCATGAGCCAGAAGTTTTCAACTATTCTGTTTTATTACTAAGTGAAGATGAAAATGTTTTATACGTGGGAGCTCGAGAAGCAATCTTTGCTGTAAATTCATTAGATATTTCTGAAAAACAGCATGAGGTAAGCAAGTTCATTCCTGTAGTCATGAGTCTTTGCTTCACAAATACAGACCTGGGAATGAAACAAGAAGCTATATGTTCCGTTCTGCTTCAGTTAGACTTTAACTCTAATTTCATCTCATATGACAGGATGATGAATCCTTTATACCTGCTATTAGGAGACAGAGGTGCCATTGACTTTAGAGCAAATATCTTGGTCTTCCTCATAGCTTATTCTGTAACTTTAGGGTACACCGCAAGTTAGAAAGAATGCCAGACCCTAAGAACAGCACAAAGAAGGCTAGATATTTAATTATGGTACCATTAGTGTCCAGTTGAAGTATTCTGGTTATTGTGGGCTGAGATCATTATAGACAGTCTGGTTAAATAAGTAGACAGTGGTCCATGAGGATCTTTCCTGTGAAACCAATGGTAGAAAAATATCCCAGTAATAACACAAATCTTTACTTGCCTTCTTATGAATATAAATCCATGACTATAACCTGCACAGAATAGTGGATATGGCTCTGACTGCCTTATTGGGCAAACTGGATGGACTGTGCAGGTCTTTTATCTGCCTGAGCACGTTCTGCAGGAAGCCATTTTAAGCTGTGTTAAGTGCGTGCTAGCTCTTACCACAGTTTAGTAAAAGGACCCCCTGTATGATTTATTTATTTATTTGCTGCATTTGTATCCCACATTTTCCCACCTATTTGCAGGCTCAATGTGGCTTACATTATTTTGCAATGGCATCACCATTAACAGAGTAAGAGGTTCAACATATTGTTACAATTAATGTGCAAGAATATCAGGTAAATAGGGTAAATAAAATGATAATACATAACATATAAGCGAGAGCAGAATAGGATATAATGTTCAATGATGATAATATGATTAAAATAATCAGATTAGAAGGGATCAGTATTAGTTGGTTCTGGTATAGATTGGAATCAAATCGTTAAGGAGGATTCTTTTTGTAAGCCTCTTTGAACAGGTGCGTCTTCAATAATTTCCGGAAGGTTGTCAAGTCGTGTACTGTTTTTAGTATTCGGTAGTTTATTCCATAATTGTGTACAGAGATATGTGAAGTTAGATGCGTGTATTGATAAAGGATAAAGGTTTGTTAGTTATGGAATGAAGAAATGGGGAAAAATGCTGGAGGAGATTGTCCCGGAGGAAAAAAGTAATGAGAAAGTGAAATGTTCAGTACCATGGTTCTCAAAGGAGCTTAAGAGCTTGAAGCAGGAAGCTTAAGAGAAGTGAGCAGTATTGGCTGTAAAACCAAAAATAGTTTAAGACCCAGGCCAGGCGATGAAGCCAAAAATTAGTTTTGGTAACACATGACTGCTCAGAGGCTGAGTAGATTGAGGGAGATAATTATGGTAGTAAGTTTCATTTCTCATGTGACTAACAGAGTAAGCTGGACACACTTATTGCGTTATGTGGTTGCTCTGCTGAGTTCAGTTAGGAAAGAATATACAAGTTACCTTCAGGTTCTGAGTTCTGTGATTATACTGCCTGAGATGGTGACATAAGAGGGTAGATAAACTTTAATAAGGAACCTGATGCTATGCAAATTTGCTTACATTTATGCTTCTATACAAAAAGATGACAAAATCTAGGGCGTACCTTTTTTGCCTCGGTCATCATACAGAGGGAAAATAGGAGTTCTTGTAGAAAGAATTAAAAAGATTCCTTGGCTAAAAGTGCTGATAATCAGCTAGAAGTTTTCAGGTTGTACTGGGGGGGGGGGGGGGGGGGGGGGTGGTTATGATGTAGAGAGTTTTACAGTGATAGACTGATGATTGTATTTTAGTGTGATCTATTTTAGGATTTTGCTTATGCAATAGGTGGGAAAATGTGGGGTACAAATGTAACAAATAAATAAATAAAACACATATGCCTTGGATTTCCATTTGTTATGATGATTATAAAGCACCTTGCCTTTAAATAAAAGATTGACCTAAGGACCCTATGTACAGAAGATTTTGCCACATGTACGTTCCCAGTTCAGGCAAGGCTTTTATTCTGTATTTATACCACATCTTTGCTATGTAGTAAGGTGGAGAGCTACATTCTGAATTCAGCCTTGTATTTATATTTTGTTATTTATATAAGTAAACTTGATATACTCCCAGATTATACAAGTGCTGCTAGGTGGTTAAAATAAAGTGAATTTAGGAGGAGATAAAAATTACATTTAATACCAGAGGAAGATACACAAAGGCATCTCTTTAAGGAAAGGAGAGGGGAAAAGAATGGAGGAGAATAGTAGCAAAAAGGAGGGGAGGAAGGAGGGGTGGGAGTGAGATTGCGAGGAAAGGGAAGGGATGAGAATTATCTGAAGGTCAAGTGATACAGCTAGGTCTAAGAGTTTAAAATTTTTTGAAAGAACTGACCAGCTAAACATAGAACTTACTGTAAGATATTTGAATAATTGTACAATCTCTCTGGAGTTTTACAGCTGTTTGAATTTTTAATAGAATACTTCAGTTAGTTGCACTGCAGAATGACAGTGGACCTCTTTGGCTGGTGGGACTTTGGCATCCCTGCCAGTAATGGTATCATTTTTAATGTGGTGGTAGGGAGCAGAATAGTAGAGAGAAGATGCAAGACCTCCCCTAGTTTATCCCCCTGTCCTCCCCCTCCCCTCCCCCCAAAATGGACTGCTAGCTACACAACTGGTCCCTAGTAGGCTCACCATCTAAGTTTTGTTTACCATTTGCCTAATCAACTCAAGAACTTTGTATCCTTGATGCCAGAATAGTCATGAATGATTTCTGTGACCAGCTGTCTGAATTGCCAAAGCTTTACAGGAGCTAAGGTACCTATACAGTGCAAGAACACATATAGAGCTACACATGCTTTGAGGAGGCATTCTTGGGGTCAAAAAATGAGCCTACACATTTTGAAGCTTAAGTATGTACAAATAACTTTTCCTTCTACAGCTTTCAAAGCAAAATGTGTATTGACCCACCTACTATTGAAGCTATGCAGGTATTTGGAGAATGGTCCCCTGAATATATGTATGCATATATTGTGACTACGTACTACTTGCCTTATCACACTGATACTCAAGCAAGGTACAATATAATGCAACAACATTTTATAACTGCCTTACAAGAAAAACAAAATATATACTCTATACTTCAATAATAAAAAAGCTAAACTTTTCTTAAATGTACTATTTAAGCTGAATTATACATGTAAATCAAAAAATCCCAAGTTGAACTAACTCTAAAGCATTAATAATCAAATAGTATTAGAGTACGTAAGCCCCAGACAGTGATAGTAATGATTATGATATCGCATGATAGCTAGATTACTATGGCTCAGTGGTGGCCAGCATAGGCGGTCCGTGGCCCAACTGTTTGGGGAGGCTAAAGGGGGTGGGGTTAGGGGTGGGGCCAGCACACAATCCCTCAACTGCAAAACACTATGGACAAACTTGTGGAAAAATACACTCAGAACCTTACTGTACCATAAATATTACACTGGGCAGACCCTAATACACCAATATACCACCCATACGGAAAACACAGACCGTCAACAATATGAAACAAGGGATCATAATATCACAATTCTCATGTACAGCCACAAAATATCCTTTTAGGGTGGATAATGTTCACAATGAGTTCCTTTTATTAACAACCAAACAGAGATAAGTTTTCAAATTTCAATTTTGGTACAGTACAAGTCATCACACAAACAAAATATAAGAAAACCAATGGACTGCACTAGGGGCTTATAGCCCATTTAGTTATGTTTAAACAAAAGAGATCTGCATGAATCAAAATATTGATTTTTATTTTGACTTATAAAACCTCTCTCTCTCTCTCTGCCCCAATTCAACATCGCCCCATTATGCCATTAAACTGGTACCTGGACAAAGTGTAAACAGTAACATATCCAATCTGTTCCTTTTACCAAAATCCATATAATAATATCAAAGTGTCTCACTGCATATTCTAATCTGAAATACACAACCAGCGTTACAAAAAGGTGTAAACCCAGCGACTGCTCACCTCCGCTCCAGCCTTTCCCTTCTCGCTTCTCGCTCAGTGTCCCGCCTTCCTCTGATGAGGTATTTCCTGTTTCTGCGAGGGCGGGACACTGAGCGAGAAGCGAGAAGGGAAAGGCTGGAGTGGAGGTGAGCCCTCACTGCGACTTAAAAAGGTTTAAACGCCAGGCGGCCACGGCAGGAATGGAAAGGTCGGGGAGCTGAGGGCGGGCTCAGCGGGGGGGGGGGGGGGGGCAGCGGCGGCAGCTTTTGTCAAGCTTCTTATACGGGGCGCCTATGGTGGCCAGTGAAATGTTAAACTGGGTAGCAAATGCAGTTGTAGTTTGAAGGAACCAGGTGACCGTGTCCCCTCTGTAGCCCTCTCTTTATCATAGGGGTCCTCCTTTTCAGCAACATTATGCAGTCCTGTTGTACAACCAAAAGTCTTTGCTCATGGCTGAGTCAAATTATGGAGAGAAGAAACTTGATGTATTAATAAGTCAGGCAGACATAGCACGAGTTTGCTTTCTTAGGTTTTGGCTTTTGGGCAGTCTAGCCTGCTCTGGTGATTTTATTGTATATACCTGTAAGAGGCTGAAGCACTTTTAGAAAGGGCACAGTAGCTGAAAAAAACCCCATCACTACTGGGAACAAATTCAGACATGAATTAAGATTTGTAAAAAAAAAAAAAAAAAGTTTATACAGAATTTATGGTGATGTCATTTCCCGTGAGATCTGTAAATTTGTATTTCAAATCAAGGAAGTTATTTTAAAATGGTTGTGTGACACATATAGTTGAGTTGGCAGTTTTGCAGCGGTGCTGTTTATATGTGTAGATGCCATGGGATGCAAAGAGTTATTTTAAATCTTTTTATCGAGAAAAGCAACAGATAAACAGAGCAGTAAATGGTACACTTCCTCATGTACAATACATCCAACAATTAACAAACATCCCCAAGCAATCCTCCCTCCTCCTCCGAAGAACACCCACCCACCAAAGCCAGTACCAAGTTATAGAAAAGAATTCAACAGTGACTACAGGATCTTGACTTTTATGACCCTATAGTACCTATCCATATCCACCCAGCACTGGCCCTGCACCTTACTCAAACACCCCCCCTTTCCCCAGAGCCATAGAAACTCTAACAATGTCAATGCTGTGCATCTTGACATCCATTTAGCACCTGAAAAGATGGACTGGAGGTATGCCTCCCATGTAGAGAAAAAAACCTTTTGTTGCTTAGGCTGATATGTACCCCATATGATTCCCAAATCATCAAAGCCTGTAGCTTATTCCTCCAATACCAGAAGGATGGAGGTTGATCTTGAAGCCAGTCTTTGAGGATATATTTTTTCTCCATTGCGACCCTGAGCCCCATAGAAGCTAGGTTCATTAAAGAGAATCCCAACACATGACAATTTTAATTGAGACCCTAAGATCTGTTGTAAAAAATTGACTAAAGCTCCCCAGAAGACCCTGATCCTTCTACAGCTCCACAGTGCATGAAAATGCGTCAGAGTGTTATCAGGATCCTGACACTTTAAACCTTGAGAGGCACTCACACAACCCGTATGAAAAGCTTGCCTTTGGGAAAAATATGCTTGATAGATAATACAAAATTGACATTCCTGCAACTCAGTGCTGTGTACTATCTCCAGAATGGCTTTAATTAAAGTTTTAAATTGAATGCAGTCTAAGAGAAACCCCATTTCCCCAGCCCAGTTCACCTTCAAAGAGTCATATTGCTTAGCTGGTTGGACACTATTTAGTGCTTTATGTAGCCATGAGATAGAAGCCCTGCTCAAAGCATCTCCCTGCAAAAAATCCCTTAATGTATTACCCAGATTAGTAAACCTGTGAATCCAATGACGAAATATAATGAGATAATTGCAAGTAAGCATAACCATCTGCTGGCCACAAAGCAACTCTCTGCTGCAAATCTGCAAAAGATAAAATAGAACCATCTTCTCGCAGCAAGTGTTCTATGAGAGAAAGATACCCAGTGTGTTTCAATGTTGGAATACCGCATTATCCATCCCAGAGGAAACGTCTGTATTGGCCACAATCAGAAGGAGGTCACTATTAGGATTTTGCCTCTATAGGCTTAAAAGAGCTCTCCATGAATAACACAGGGACCAGAAAAGAATACTACCCTGAAATTCCATAGGAATTCTTGAAGACTGGTCAAAGAATAAATAGTTTAGGTGCCAAGGCTGAAAATAATGCTTTTCAAAGTGCAAGGCTGTAGCTGCACTAATCCCCAGCAACCAATCACAAAGATATGAAAATGTCATATCAAACATGCCTGATTATACAATTTTAAATCGTCTCTGACCCCAGTTCCCATCAAATAACCCCATCTCATTTTAGCTCCCCCCCCACCGCTCCCAGAAGAACTTCCCCACTATGCTCCTTAGGGCTAATACATCCTTTCCAAGAAGTTGAATGGGGAGTGTTTGAAGCACATACAACCAAAGAGGGAAAATGATCGTATGGAATAAATTTATTCTCCCCAGTAATGATAGAGGAAGATGAGTCCAACAGTCTAATTGGCTCTTAGCTTCCTTTAATAATTTAACCACATTTATCCTTTTTTTTAAATTTTATTTATAACAACGTAATTTTACAAGCACTAAAATAACTTGCCAGAAATACAGAGAAAATTCAATCAGGTAATTCTATACTCTTCCTTAGACCACAAAATAGGAAGAGTGAAACAAGACAAGGAGATCAATTAAACAACAATAAACAAAGAAAAACAAAGAAAACGTGGTATTAACCTGATTATCCCCAGTTATTTATCTGAATCATTATTCCACATTGAACATCTGGTTGGCTTCTTCAAACCCAAAACGGTGTATAGTCAATTTATTTCGTTGGAAACATACTTATTGTCCAATATTAGTGGAAGTAATACACCTGATTTCATTTTTTTCTCTTTTAAAACCAGAAATTATTTAACAATACAAACACTTGAGTCTCTAATCCAATTCCCACTGATTAAGGTAATCCCAGTTTCACAGGCTTCACTCCTTTTGAATTAATATACTAAGAGGAATCATTTCAGAGGAAAAAACTTTAGGAGTCATACCCGGAACTCTGGGAAAACAACAATCTCGATATTAATCATCTGTAATAATAATCATTTTGTTCAAATTTTTCTGGCCTATTATCATTTTCAAAATCTTAACCGTTTCCTACTCCTGTACAACTTCATTTGCTGTATCAATTTTTCATTCTCAAAGGATTCGATTAGATTATCCATGTGGCTCACTAATAAGATTATATCTGAAGCAAAATTATTTACTACCTCTGTTAGGTCCTGGAGCGCCTTCCAGATGATATTCAATGTAACCTCCACGGGAGCCAAAATACTCCAAGCTGATAGCTCTTACGGGTTTAGGAGTGGCACCGTCGACATGGGTTCAGCTGTAAACGACTTCCGTTTCAGCATACATTCCTAACTCACTCCTCCACTCCTTTGGACATGGTGGTTAAATGATTTGGGAGTGATGAAGTTGTTTCCAGTTCCAAGAGCGTTGACGCTCCTTCACTGGTGCTAATCAAAGGACTCACCAACCCAGTCATCTGTGGGCAGCTCATCGCACAGCGGTCCCACACTTGCTGCACAGGGGACAAAACGCTGGCCATCGGCGGCTGACCCCCCATTGTCTCCTTCCTCTCAGTTAAAGTAGCTACAAATGCAGAGAGGAAATTTCAAGTAAACAAAGACAGAACTTCAGAGGACAGCTGGGCCGTTGAGCGTACAAGCTTCAGGTCACCATCTTTTCACTCTCCCTAGTTTGGGGCACACTTTGTCTGGTTTCTCCTCAGAGACCTGTCTGATATGGGTAACCCTTCAGCATAGCCCTCTGAGTCACTGAAACACAGAAGCCCCTCCACCACAAGGTGGTGTCCCTTCGGAGGGGTTCATTTATCCTATATAAAGATTCATAGGCAGCAAGATACCCAAATAACGAAAATGTCCAGCTGCCCATTTCTGTGATAAGGAGCCTCCCCAAGGCCTCTGGAAAGAGAATCTGTCAAGACTTCAGATTTTGACAAATTCAGTCTGAAACCAGAAAAATTGCCATACTCCTGAAAACATTCCTGCAGCACTGGAAAAGACTTGCAAGGTTCTATGAGATAGACCAACAAGTCATCCACAAAAGCAGCTACTTAAAGACCTGTTGCCCAATCTCAACACCTTGAATTCCTGGGTTACTCTGAATATCCCATATCAGTGTATCTAAGGTTAACACAGAGAGCAATGGAGATAATGGACAGCCTCGTTTGGTGCCTCTGTGAATGGAAAAGAGTCGGATAAGATCCCATTGACCCATATTTGAGCCTTTGAATCCTGATATAATGCCCTACTTGCTTTAGAGAAGAAGCCTTGAAACCTGTAAGCTTCCAAAATCCCATACAGAAAAGACGAAAAACACAATCAAAGGCTTTGTCTGCATCAAAGCTAATTAGTAGGGAAGACATGTTTCTAAATTTTGCTCTCTCCATTGATGCCAGAGTCTCACCCATATTTTTCACCATGGCCCGGCTGCTCACAAAGCCTACTTGAGGCTCAGCTATTAGAGATGGTAATACATGGAACAACCTATTGGCCAATATTTTTGCAAATAATTTAGCCTCATAGTCAAGTAATGAGAGAGGGCAATAGGATTCTGGTAGTTCAGGGCCCTTCCCCAGCTTCAATAGAACTTTAATCTGAGCATTTGTGAGTGAAAAAGGTAAAAAGCCTTGGTCTATGATAGCATTAAAAAGTGCAGTAAAAGGAGACACAATTTCATCCTTCAGCAGTTTATAAAATTCACTCCGATACCCGTCTGCACCAAGTGCCTAATCCAAAAGGTTCTACTGGATGTTCCATGCAGTCTCTTCTGGGACCATCTTAGCATAGCCAAATCTTCTTCTTGCACTTCAATTATTGTGTCTTATAAGATAATGTATGATGTTGCCCGTATAAACGTTGCAACTGAGTTACGCTACTCTTCAGTTTTATTTATTTTTATTTCATTTGTACCCCACACTTTCCCACTCATGGCAGGCTCAATGTGGTCATGGGGCAATGGAGGGTTAAGTGACTTGCCCAGAGTCACAAGGAGCTGCCTGTGCCTGAAGTGGGAATTGAACTGAGTTCCTCAGGACCAAAGTCCACCACCCTAACCACTAGGCCACTCCTCCACAACCTCATGATTTCTCATTCTCCTGTGGAAACTCAAGTAGGCTAAAATTTCACCTCTCAAAACTGCCTTAGCAGCTTCCCAAAAAAGAATCAGTTTGCTCCTGTGTTCGTCATTGCAAGCTGCATAACTTTTCCATTTGGTCATCAAAATCTCAAGAAATTTTCCATTCCTATATAGATGTGTTGGGAATTGCCAGCAATAAGGATTTACGGGACGGGTGTCAAAGGTAAGGCACACTTCCACTCGAGCGTGATCCAGTATCTCTATTGGACCAATCTCAGAGGCAGCAGTCACAGTAAAGTGACTCAAGTAAGCAGTATATAGTCGATCCTGGACATGGTGAAGTGTGCTCTTGAAATAATATAATCCTGTTCTATAGGATGTAAAGTTCTCCACACATCCACCATGTCCAGTTCACTACACAACAAGGGGATATCTCTAGTATCCTCATTGCCTCTCTTTCTGTGGAGTGAGATCTATCCAGATGTATGTAATGCACCTCATTTAAATCCCCCCTACCTTCCAGCACTATTGGTGTGTTGCCAAAACTTGCTAGGTGGCATGTAATTTGTTTATAAAAATTTTTGGCATGGGTGTTGGGGGCATACACGTTACAAAGTACCAAAGCTGTACAATGTATGGTAGCTGATGCAATAACAAAACAACCCCCAACATCCTGGTTAACCTGAATCTCCACCTGATTGCACTTTTTAACTAATGCAATCACTCTCGCTTTTTTCCCAACCACTGGAGAGTTGAACTAGGTACCTTACTATGCTTACTGTGTTCTTGAGCATCTAGATGTGTCCTGTAAATAAGCAATTGTTGTTGTACTCTTGCTCAGAGCATGAAGTATTTCATACTGTTTTATAGCAAATTAATGCCCCCACATGCCAGGTAACAACTTTTAAAGACACAACAAGGTCGATACAACAATCCCAACTAAAGGGATTCTTCAACCTCCCTCCCCCCCCCCCCCCCGGGTCTACGTCACACACAGGTTTTGAAATTTTACCTCTTGCAATGTAGTAGAGTGCATCTGTATTGTAAAACCTATGGCTTTGTTTAATCCTTCCCCAACACCCAGTTCATTCTGCTTTCAAAGAGTTACCCCACTTTATCCCTCTTCCCCCCCCCCCCCTCCATCTTCCTCCCCCCCCATCTCCACTCTTGTGTAGCACACAAAATGATGCTACCGCCCCCAGTACCTCAGTTCTCCCACGACCCAATAACTTAAACACAGCTCTTTAAAGCCTTTGTTGAGTCAGGCAACCCATCTCCTCTCTCAAAAAAAAAAAAAACAGCTTAAAAGGAATGTCTATAAATCAGGAGTAGAAGAGTAGACGGTTAGTGCAGTGGGCTGAAATCCTGAGGAACTGGGTTCAATTTCCACTGTTACTCTGGGCAAGTCACTTAACCCTCCATTGCCCCAGGTACAAAACTTGGATTGTGAGTCCAATAGGGACAGATAAAGTTCCTGCACATAAAGAGCTAGATTCTATATATGGCACCTGAAAAATCTGAGCTAAAAAAAGTGCGCCTAGGTATATTCAGTAAAGTACGCCTAAATTAAGATGTATTATATAGAATAAGCCTAAATTTCCATGTGGATTATAGAATATGCCAAGCCCCCATTCATGTGGTAATCCCAGTTTCAGAGGGCAGTTATGCCAAGTAAAGCTTGGTGTAAATCCTGAAGCCTAAATTAGGCGCATACCATGTGTATTCTGTAACACCATCCCCCCCACCGCTGTCTGCCTCTATCCCTCTGAAGCATCCCCCCCCCCCCCCCCCCCGGCGGTCCATGTCTAACCCTCTGAAGCACACTCACCCCCCCCCCCCCCCACAGTCCAGATCTATCTATTCCTGCTATCCCCACCCCCACACGATCCGCATCTCTTTCTCTCATCAGATTACCTCTACCTGCTCTTCTCATTCCTTTGACCTTGCCTTTAACGCTGAAGGCAGGCTGCTTCTCTCATCCGTCCAAGCCTCTCTCCTTAGTGTCCACCTGAAAACAGAAAGCTCTGTCAGAAGAGGCAGGACGCTATGCAGAGAGGCTTGGGCTTATGAGAGAAGCAGCCTGCCTTCAGCATTAAAGACAAGGTTAGAGGAATGAGAAGAGCAGGTAGAGACAGTGGAGGAGTGAGAGAATACGGACCACCTCTTCTGGGCCCCAACGCCGCTACCAGAGCCTCTCCTGTCTTGCAAGTTGCACCGGTCCCAATAATTCTGTGGGCTCGTGCCTCTGCAGTCACTTCTGTGTCGCAGGTGCATGGCCCTTCTTCCTTGCTCCAAACGTCCACCGACAGCTGCCTCTTCCTAGGAGGGCCGACCCGGTGAGCCCCAGTTTTTTTATTTATTTATTTATTATTATTTATTCATTTATTCAAAAAAGAATTTACAAGAAACCTCTTGATTGGAAAGTCTCTACAATCATAATAAAATTTAAAGGAAAAGATTAATACAATGAAATTAAAACAATTCACTTTTAAAGAATAGAGACTCAAGTCCATAATGTAAGGAATCCAAAATGTAGGAAATCAACTGGAGAAAAACGAAGGAATTATTAAAAACAAACAGATATCACACATTCATTAAGTGGAGTTGCATTACTCTTTTCGCTTTCCCTTATTTACCGAGGCTATGAGTGCAGACAGATGAGCTGGTTCCATAAATACATATTTTTTCCCCTCAAGTCTTATTATACACTTGCAGGGGTATCTTAAAAAAAAGGTACCCCCCAAGTGCAAAACTTCCGGCCTGAGGAGTAAGAATTGTTTCCTCCGCCGTCTAGTCTCCTTAGAGACATCAGGAAATAGTAGGATTTTAAAGCCTAAAAAAGACTTTTCTTTATTACGAAAAAACAGGCAGAAGATCCAATTCTTATCCGGTAATAGTGCCACAGTCGCTACCAAAGTAGCCGCTGTAGCAAGTTCAGAATCAGTGGTTTCAAGCAAAAGAGAAATATCTATCGGCTTTTCATTTGACTGGTTCAATTCTTTCCCAGGTACATAATATGCCAAAGTAAAAGGTGGAATATTTTGTTCAGGTATGTTCAAAATTTCGCGCATATAGCGCTTTAACATATCAAGAGGAGCTACATTATATATTCTAGGAAAATTAACAAATCTCAAATTATAAGCTTTAGTATAATTATCAAATATTCAGATCTCATCCTGAGATTGGTCAAGTCTTTTATAATTATTGATTGAGCTGTTTCAAATTTCAGAACTTTTTGGTCAAATTTCTCTTCCAGTTTTTCAATCTTTTCATCTAGGGCTTTAAGCTTCTCTCCTTTTTCTTGTATATCAATTTCCAAGGATTTTATTTTAGGTAACATCTCATTACTTTGTTTTAGAAAAAGCTGTCCCAAATTAGATACCAAGTCCCATAACGTTTCTAAAGTTACTTCTTTCGGTTTTTCCACTAACAATTTAGGTAATTCAAACCTTATGGCCACTTGTTCAGGAGTCCCACTCATTTCTTCGGTTCCTCTCCCCGCATTCCGTGGCGTCTCTGTGGGCAAATTGCCCTCCATTCCTTGCTCCGTTGTTATTTGAGCTTCCTCTCGATGCTCTTCTGGGTCCTCTAAACCTTCCGGGGTAGACCCTATCGATCCAAGGAGGAAGGAGCTCGCGCCAATCGGCTGGGGAGGTGGTGAGCGCATGGCGGGGCTTAGTGTAACCTCAAGGCCAACGGAATCCGAGTTCTCCAGATCGTCGGAGTTCCTAGCTGGCAGCGTTCCGCTATCCAAAGCAGCTCCCGACGGTCTCACAAACCTATCCATAGGTCCCGGCAATGAGGAAGGCAACGGGGAAGCTCTAGCCGTCACTCTACCTCGGCGTTTCGGCATTTTCTCCAACAGGTAAAAGTGAGAACCGCCGCGTCTTAATGAAGTGTGTCCATCTTGGATTCAGGTCGTGTGTCCCCAGTTTTTTTTTTTTTTTTTTTAATGCTCAATGCTTGCGGGTGGGCAAGGGAGCCCTGGAATTAATGTGCGTTAAAATTTTTAAAACACATTAACCATTAAATGTACAGCCCTACTTAAAAGTAGGCACTATCTCTCTGTGCACCTACTTTGTACTCTTATATACCAAGTGCGGTTTTATAAGAACCATTCTTTGTGTAGAAAATGCTTTATAAAATTACCAGTGGTATTAGTCTGTCTTTGTAGATGTTTACCCCCCCGGATTTTATATATGGTGCCAATTCAAGATGGATGCCCAACTTAATTGGCTAAGAAGCCAGTTAATGCCCATAATGAACTGCTAATTGGCTCCAATTTGAATTTGGACGCACATCTTGCTATGCACTATTCTATAACAACGTGCGCCCAAATCCCATAGTTTGTAACCCAAATGTTGGTGTGGCCACTGTAGGTGTATGGGTAGGACTGGGGCGTTCGTAGAATTTGCGCACAGTGTTACAAAGGATGTGCGCCCAAATTGGGTGCCAGGAATTACACTGAATTTGGTGCTGAAATCGGCACACAATGTTATTCTGTAATAGGTGCTCATCTTTGAGTGTCTATCATGGAATAGCATTGAGTGCTGATTTTTGTGTGCCATTTATTGAATTTAGCCTTCAGTGGGTTCTGAGACCTATAAGGGGCCAACGCAAAAGCTATTGTTGCACACAAACTTTTCAGAGTTTTGATATTGAATGCTTATGGGCTGTAGCTTAGGATGTGCAGTCATTTTACATATGGTATGGAAAACATCAGTGGCATTCATTTTATATGATTTATAATGAGGAACAGAAAAAAAACCCACAAGATTTTAATTTTGTTTCATGTTGTATGCTAAAACACAAAATGATCATATTAATGCGCACTAAAACAGATAAATGAAACAAGAAAGAAAAAGGAAAACACTAACTAGCTTGTAACTAAGAGTGTGCAGGCCAAAATTATGTTTGGTTTTTCTTGGTGTTTACAGGATTTTTATGTCAGGACAATATCAGTAGTGTGCACTATTGCTCCGATAGCATTGTGTATTGTACAATAGTGTGTCTTAATGAGCAATAGGGCGAGCAATTTTTGCAATGATGTGCATTATTGATGAAATATCAAAAAGGAAAATAAAAAGTCCAGAGGTTGTGTTTTTCCTGTAGTTTGGGTTTATAGATGATGAGAAATGACATGGGAATATTGTTTCAAACAAATGGACAGACCTAGCTGTAATGTCTCTTTTTGTTGGTCCTTTAGAAAATCTCACAACACACAGGCTTCAGTTTTTCCTTGAACCAGAATGGCAGTTAGATTGTGCTCTCTCCCAGTGTACCTGAATGTACCTTGCCTTGAGCTACTACTTGAGCTGCTACTGTAGAGCTCCTCATTCCTGTATATGTGGAAATACAAGGGAGAATCACAGAGTGGATTATGATGAAATTAACCATTTTCCTTTTTTCTAGCTGTACTGGAAGGCCAGTGAAGACCAAAAAAATGAATGTGCCAAAAAAGGCAAATCCAAACAGGTAATATAACCTCGGTGTGATTTCCACTTAAACATTGTGAAACCAAGAATGTACTGTAATGTCAGACTAGAAACCTAACAAATAGCACTGTTCCCTCTAAGGAGCGACCTGTTACGTGCAATGAGTGCTGAAAATAGCTGACAGCCAAAAAAGAACAGGGGTGGGGGTCCTTAGTTTTAATTATTTAAATAAAATTATTTCAAATAATAATTTCACTGCTAGTAATGGGAAAAGAGGGATCTAGAGATAGCGAGGGTAAGGGTGATATACAGAGGGAAAGATTCAGAGATAGACAGAAAGAGTGAATGAGGGAAAACAAATGACGCAGAGACAGACAGGGAGACCTACACCTCCTCTCCTCCCTGTGTCCCTCCCTCTGCCATGTCACCTGCAATTGCCTCTCGCAGGTGAACAGTTTCTCACTTATTAATCTGTTTATTTTCCTCATGGAAGATTTCAGTCTTCAAGAATAGTTCAAGTTGGGTTTATAATAACATCAGATATAAATGTAGAAACACAGAATATAACGCAAATAAAGACCCTCAGGTCCATCAAGTTTGCCTAATTTCTTTTCGTATTGTAATAATACAGCCCACTTACCATAAATAAATAGATATGAGAATCAGGTGCTCAATATTCAGAGTCTCTGACATGATGTCTATTTTAGTGGTCCTTTACCGGGAGAAAAAAAATCTCTGCACAAATATAATACGTGCCAGGATGTCCTTATAACTAGCCCCTCCAAATCACACACTGATTACGATTTATATCAAATTACTACTCTACCTATGAAAAATTATTCCATTATTATACTTCCTCTGTGTACATCCGTGTGCTGCACAAGCCGACATGTTTAAAAATATAAGTGAGATTAAATTTTAAAAATGCTACCAGCAATAAAGAGCGACAGCATGGTTGTGGCAGCTCATAGGTTTGTTTTGTTTTGAGTATACAGGAATGACAGCTGTGTGGGGCAGGGGAAACAGAGACTGACCTAATTGACTTCAGCTTTTTGACATCATCCCATCTCCTGTTTTTATCCAACCTTCTTGGGTTCCTGCAGCCGGCAGCTATTAACAGTCAGAGGCTGTCTCTGTGATTTTCCTTCTTCCGCGTCCCACCTTCTCTACTGCAACTTCCTGTTTTGACGCTAAACAGGAAGTTGCAGTAGAGAGGGCGGGACGCGGAAGAAGGAAAACCACGGAGACAGCCTCTTACTGTGAATGGCTGCAGGATCCTGAACGTGAGACCTGCGGGGAAGAAGATGGGAAGGGAGGAAAAGGTTTTATTACTGCAGGAACAAAACTTTGTACCATAACCACGGGGCAGTAAAAAGATTTGTTCCCGCATCCTTCTGAAGTGAGCTAATATTGATCCTAAGTGAGCAATGCTCTCGGTTTGTATGAGTGATCGCTCATGCACTCACCTTAGAGGGAACACTTGTCTTCAGTGTCTATTCTAAGTGTCTGGTAATCAGGCACCCATGATGTATTGAGCAGCCAGCTTACAAGAGGAACTTGGCAGCACATGTACTAAAATTGGAATGATACAGAGATTAGCATGGCCCCCATGCAAAGATGACATGCAAATCTGTGAAGCAGTCCATGTTTTTTGGAGTGGAAGAGTAGCCAAATGGTTAGAGTAGCAGCTTGAGAAGGTACAAACTTAGGGCTTCTTTTACAAAGCCACTCTAGCAATTCTGGTGCAGTGAATGCAACAATGCCCATTCAATTCCTTTGGACTTTGTCGCACTTGCCATGTGAGAATCATCAGTGCAGCTCTTTAAAAGGAGCCCTTAGAATGTGAGTCCACTAGGGTCAGAGAAATATCTGCTATATCTGAATGTAACTTGTCTTGGTAAAAGCTTGAGCCGAGGAAATAATTCTCTAGAGGCATTTACATTCATAATCGCCGTTATATAATATGGTATTTATGCCTCAGCATTTAGGTGTGACTGCTTATACCATGTCAATGGATGTGTAAATATCTACAACTAAATGTCACAGTTGTGCGCGCAACTGTCAGTATTCTATAACCTTAATAGATAAGTTCTAGGCATGCCCCTCCCTCATCCATATCCCCTTGTAATTATATGCAATAGAATTTGCACGCTAAGGGTATAGAATACTAAGTGCAGTTATGAGCATAACTGCAAGTTAGTGTCAATACTAGTTATCACCAATAATTCAATTACGTGCATAACTAGGTATTCTATAACCTGTGTGTATAATTGTACACACAATTTTATTCTTTGTGTGCATAAGATCTTTGAATGAGGGGGTTAACACTTAAAAGGCCAGATTCTATATATGGTGCCAAAAAAAAATCAGTGCCGAGAAAAACCTGTGGTTAGCAGTATTCTATAAACCTCGCTTGAAGTTAGGCATGGTTTACAGAATATGCATAGTGGCCATTCACGACTAAAATTTAGGCACAGCCATTTATGCTGGTATAAATACCCATGTCTTATTTAGGAGCAGATTGGGCATATTCTGTAACAGTGTGCTTAATTTTCAGGAATGCCCATGATCCGCCCATGGCCACACCCTTTTTGTAATCCTGACCACTTTACAGAATACGTTTAGAAAGTTGCTTACATAAATTCTAGCTAGTTCCAATTAATGCCAATAATTGTTTGTTACTGTCCAATTATTGCTGATTAGTTTGTTAAGTTGTGCGTGCAAATTGGCTGCACAATCAGATTTATGCACGCAACTTTAGTCGCTGTTTATAGAATCAGGGGAAAATGCCTAAATTGTGACTAATACAAAACTGTTACACGCTTGCTCATCTGCATCTTGAATTTGTTGAAAATTCCAGGAAACAGCTAGAATTGTAGTTTTGCTAAAATTATTTACAGTAAAGTATTCTAGTGTTAGAGACCTAGTTGATGATATTCTCTTAATCTTCTCTTTCTGATTATTTAATTCCAGACTGAGTGCTTCAACTATGTTCGTGTCTTACAACCACTGAATAAGGATGTTCTGTATGTATGTGGGACAAATGCTTTTCAGCCCACCTGTGACCATCTGGTAAGTGTGATTCTATGAGTAAATAGAATTCTAAAGCGATGGTCTAAACTTGAGGCTTATTAAGAATAACACGTTAATCAGATGTTGACAGTCCCCTAAGGTGGTGAAGAGTGTAGGGTCTGTTCCCAGCACTGCTGAGGCCCGCCTGCAACTGGGCACGTGCTCTATACTATCACCCTCCTCCCACTGACTGGGTTCCATTTGCCTCTGGGCGAGTCTCCTACTCTCAAGTTATTCGCTGGTGATTTCTAGGACACTGAGACCACACTCTAATGGTCCCACAGTTCCCAGAAAGCACCTACAGACCCCAAAATACGAACCAGGTTTCTTAGTCAATCCAGAACAGCAGAGTCAAAAAACTAAATAAGGCTTATTATCACAGAACTTGAACAGTGAACAGAAAAAGGTGAATTCAATAAGCAATAACGGGTAACTGAATATGGATCAATCATAAAACTATCTAAATATTTGTTTACTGCCTGGGTAGTACCTGGGGAGATCAGGAAATATAGCTGCTCACCGGTTATATCATATAACTGGCTCACAGGGTCTCAGTATAGAGATCTTTCTCTCTCTCCTCCCTGGCTGAAACTGGGGAAGATCTAGTACCTTCAGGCTAGATTTGAAATCCAGGGCCAATCGGAGCCCAGGGCATCAATTTTTAAAGTTGCTGCCCAGTGATACTGCAGATTGCCTTTCCATAAGATGAAACTGGAAGAAAGTCTTTTCCTGCAATAGCTGTAAAACTCAAAATAAGCGCCATCTGCTGGCCAAGTAGGAGAAATACACTTCATGAAATAATCAGTTTTCAGGCTCAGAAACCCATTGTTTCATCACTGACCCAAACTTCTACTGCTGACAAACATCAAAGATGACTTGACTCATGACATGCATTACCCAAGGTAAAAGCTAGTGTAACAGTGATATCATCTGCACAGATGAAAGACTACAGCTTAAGACTGTCTAAATAATTAGCTAATGGCTGCATTAAAACGTTGAACAATGAAGGGGAAAGAGGGGGAGCCCTGAGGCACCCTGCAAACAGTGGTCCAAGGGTCAGACAGATCACTCTCGGGCTACTTCAGCATTTTCTAGTCAGGTATCGTCTCTAGGAGAGGCCTTGACAAATTGTTTTTGGATTTAAGGGCCCGTTCACTACTACTACTTAACATACAAAACCTTAGGAGCCATCTAAGCCTCCCCACCCCAACAGAAGAAAGGAAGTGTTGCTGCCCCTGTACATGTCGTTTATAAGGCACCACCTGGAGTAATGTGTTCAGAATTTGGAGTCTGTATCTTGCTAAGGATGTAAAAAGACTTGAAGCGGTTCAGAGGAGGGCAACAAAAATGGTATGAGGCTTGCACCAATAGACGTATGAAAAGAGACTTGAAGACCTGAATATGTAAACCCTAGAGGCAAGAAGGGATGGGGAGAACTGATATAGACATTTAAATATTTGAAAGGTATTAATATAGAAACAAATCTTCTCTAGAAAAAAGGAAACAGTAAAACTAGAGGATATGAATTGAGGTTGCAAGATGGTAGGCTGAGGAGTAATGTCAGGAAATTCTTTTTCACGGAAAGAGTAGTTGATTCTTGGAATGCCCTACTGAGGGAGGTGGAATAGACAAAAACAGTGACGGTATTGAAAAAGACCTGGGATGAACACAGAGGATCTCTAATTAGAAAATGGATGGTATAAAAAAACCATCCTAGAAACTTAAAAGACTGCATGTTTCTGAACGTGTCGAGTGACACTTAAATGGCAACTCCAGCTGTGAATGACTAAGGCTAGTGCCGGGTAGACTTGTACTGTCTGTCCCGTATATGGTAATCCAGTTCAGGATGGGCTGGAAAGGGCTTTGACAGTAACTTCAGTAGCTAGAACATGAGGATGGTGCCAGGCAGACGTTTATGGTCTACTAGTAAAAAAGGCCCGTTTCTGACACAAATGAAACGGGCGCTAGCAAGGTTTTCCTTGGAGTGTGTATGTTTGGGAGAGTGTATGTGAGAGTGACTGTTTGAGAGTCAGAGTGAAAGTGTGAGTGTGTGAGAGAGAGAGTGAGTCTGGGTGTGAGTGTGTTTGTGAGAGAGTGTGTGTGTGAGAATGAGAGTGTGTGCAAGTGTGTATGTGAGACACAGTGTGAGAGAGAGAGTGTGTGTGTGTGGGCGAGAGAGAGAGAGTGTGTGTGAGACACAGATTCTCTGTGAGAGTGAGTGTATGAGACCAAGCGAGTGTGTGAGTGACTGTGTGGCACATAGAGAGTGAATGTGATACAGTGTGAGACAGAGTGTGTGAGAGTGAGAGTCAGAAAGACATTGTATATGAGAGAGAGAGTGTGAGCCGTGCCCTCCCAATCCATGGCCATCTGTCCCCTGCCCCCTCCATTCATCCTTTTCCAGCAATTCCCCTCTCTCCCTGAGCCCTGCCCTCCCAATCCATGGCCATCCATGTTTCTCTGTCACCTGCCCCCTCCATTCATCCCTATCCAGCATTTCCCCTCTCTGCCTGAGCCCTGCCCTGCAATCCATATCCATCCATGCCCATCTGTCCCCTCCATTCATCCCTATCCAGCAATTCCCCTCTCCCTGAGTCCTGCCCTTCCAATCCATGCCCATCCATGCTCCTCTGTCACCTGGCCCCTCCATTTTTCCCTATCCAGCATTTCCCCTCTCTGCCTGAGGCCTGCCCTGCAATCCATATCCATCCATGCCCATCTGTCCCCTCCATTCATCCCTATCCAGCAATTCCCCTCTCCCTGAGTCCTGCCCTTCCAATCCATGCCCATCCATGCTCCTCTGTCACCTGGCCCCTCCATTTTTCCCTATCCAGCATTTCCCCTCTCTGCCTGAGGCCTGCCCTGCAATCCATATCCATCCATGCCCATCTGTCCCCTCCATTCATCCCTATCCAGCAATTCCCCTCTCCCCGAGTCCTGCCCTTCCAATCCATGCCCATCCATGCTCCTCTGTCACCTGGCCCCTCCATTTTTCCCTATCCAGCATTTCCCCTCTCTGCCTGAGGCCTGCCCTGCAATCCATATCCATCCATGCCCATCTGTCCCCTCCATTCATCCCTATCCAGCAATTTCCCTCTCCCTGAGTCCTGCCCTTCCAATCCATGCTCATCTGTCACCTGGCCCCTCCATTTTTCCCTATCCAGCAATTGCCCTCTCTCCCTGAGGCCTGCCCTGCAATCCATATCCATCCATGCCCATCTGTCCCCTCTATTCATCCCTATCCAGCAATTTCCCTCTCTCCCTTAGTCCTGCCCTCCCAATCCATGCCCATCCATGCTCCTCTGTCCCCTGCCCCCTCCATTCATCCATTTCCAGTAATTCCCCTCTCTCCCTGAGCCCTGTCCTCCCAATCCATGCCCATCCATGCTCCTCTGTCCCCTGCCGCCTCCATTCATCCTTTTCCAGCAAGTCCCCTCTCTCCCTTCCATGACCCCCCCTTGCATCCATGCTCCTCTCTCTCCCATGTCCCAGCCTGGCCCGCCCTCTTCTCCCCCCCCCCCCCTTCGCATCCATGCCCCCCCCCCTTCGCATCCATGCCCCCCCCCCTTCGCATCCATGCATCCCTTTTTTTTTTTTTCTTCTTTTTAACTTTACCTCTGTGGCGGTTCGTGCAGTGAAGCATCAGGGAAGGAGGCGGCGCTCCCGACGTCTAGCTTTCCCTTCGCTGTGTTCTGCCTTCTTTTGAAGGCGGAACACAGCGAAGGGAAGGCTAGACGTCGGGAGCGCCGCCTCCTTCCCTGACGCTTCCGGATTTGTTTGGTTTGAGGCGAGGGCGGGGCAGAGACGGCTGGCTGGCTTGAAGGCTTCACACCACGAATCCACGAACCCTTCAGCCTGGGAGTGACGTCAGATGGCTTCATGGCTTCACGGCTTCACGGCTTCACAGAACGTTGTCCTCAGAACGTTGAGGGTGCGTTTTATTATATTAGATGTCCCACAAGTGACAAGACAAATTGGGATAGGCTGGAGTGGACTTCGACGGCAACTCCAGTAGTTAGAACGTAAAGCCAGTGCCAGGTAGACTTCTACAGCTGATGTCCCAGAAACGCCAAAGAAAGACCAGGATCAGGTATTTTATATCAGATTCATTGTTGATGTAATCATGAATAGATCATGAATGTGACTGTTGAGCCGGTTGTATGGACCATTCAGGTCTTTATCTGCCATTATTTACTATGGTGCTATGTCTCCATGGAGGTTGAGGGGAGGGAGGAGGGGAGGCAATAACTTCTGAGATCCAGTGGCGTGCCAAGGGGGGGCGGTGGGGGCGGTCCGCCCCGGGTGCACGCCGCTGGGGGTGCTGCGGCGCGTGCCTGTCAAAAGGTCCAATTCCAATTATTTTCAGTTAATATGAAGATCAGTATCAATCAATACTTGTCAAATTGGTGTTTATTGAGCATGGCAATAGTTTATTTGAGCCTGCTTTCCATGTTGTTCTTTCATATTTACATAAGTACATAAGTGTTCCCATACTGGGACAGACCGAAGGTCCATCAAGCGCACTACAATACATTTTATGTTGCTTATCCTAGAAATAAGCAGTGAATTTTCTCGTCTATCTTAATAATGGCTTATGGACTTTTCTTTTAGGAAGCTATCCAAACCTTTTTTAAACCCTTCTACTATAACTGCTTTTACCATATTCTCTGGCAGCGAATACAAGAATTTAATTACACGTTGAGTAAAGAAATATTTTCTCAGATTTGTTTTAAATTTACTACTTTGTAGCTTCATTGCGTGCCCCATAGTACTAGTATTTTTGGAAATAGTAAAGAAGTAATTCATGTCTACCCATTCCACTCAACTCATTATTTTATTGACCTCTATCATATCTCCCCTCAGCCATCTTTTCTCCAAACTGAAGAGCCCTAGTCACTTTAGCCTTTCCTCATAGAGAAGTTGTCCCATCTCTGTTATCATTTTCGTCGCCTTTCCCTGTACCTTTTCTAATTCCACTATATCTTTTTTTCAAATGGGGTGACCAGAATTGCACATACTATTTGAGGTGCGGTCACAGCAAGGAGCGATACAAAGGCATTATAATGTCCTAATTTTTGTTTTCCATTCCTAATAATACCTAACATTCTGTTCGCTTTCTTAGCCATCGCCGCACACTGAGCAGAGGGTTTCAATGTGTCATCAATGATGACATCTAGATCTCTTTGCTGGACTGTGACTCCAGTGTGGAAAGTTGCATCATGTAACTATAGTTCGAGTTCCTCTTTCCCACATGCATCACTTTGCACTTGCTCACATTAAACGTCATCTGCCATTTAGTCTCCCAGTCTCATAAGGTCTTCTTGTAATTTTTCACAATCCTCTTGCAATATAACAACTTTGAATAACTTTGTGTCATCAGCAAATTTAATTACCTCATTACTCCCATCTCTAGATCATTTATAAATATGTTAAAAAGCAGTGGTCCCCAGCACAGATCCCTGGGGAACCCCACTATCCTTCTCCATTGAGAATACTGATCATTTAACCTTACTCGTTGTTTTCTATGTTTTAACCAGTTTTTAATCCACAATAGAACACTACCTCCTATCCCATGACTCTCCAATTTCCTATGAAGTGTTTCATGAGGTGAGGTACTTTGTCAAATGCCTTTTGAAAATCCAGATACACAATATTAACCGGCTCATCCTTATCCACGTTTGATTACCCCTTCAAAAAATGTAGTAGATTGGTGAGACAAGATTTCCCTTCACTAAGTCCATGTTGGCCTTGTTTCATTAATCCATGCTTTTGAATAGCTCAGTAATTTTGTACTTTATAATAGTCTCTACCATTTTGCCCAGCGCCGACGTCAGACTCACCAGCCTATAATTTCCTGGCTCACCTCTGGAACCTTTTTTTAAAAATGGGCATTACATTGGCCACCCTCCAATCTTCTGGTACCATGCTTGATTTTAAAGATAAATTACATGTTACTAACAATAGTTCTGCAAGCTTATTTTTCATTTCTATCAATACTCTGGAATGAATACCATCCATTCTCCGAGGACAAGCAGGCTGCTTGTTCTCACAAGTGGGTCGACGTCTGCGTTGGCCCAGGAAGCAGCAAACTTTTTCCCAGCAAAAATATAAAACTTTGTCAGAGTCTTCTGGCGTGCGAGCAGCGCTCACCACGCATGCGCGGACGACTTCCTACCCGTCGCGAACGTGACTCCTCAGTTCTTTTTTGTCCGGATGAGGTAAAAGCATTTTTTTCTGCTCTCCTCATTTTTTGGCCCAGGAGCGAAAGTCTGACGACTTTTTTCTCTCTCTTTTTTTTTTTCTATTTCTTTTAATTTTTTACTCCCGTAGTTTCCTTTAGTGTTTGGCTTGTTTTTAAGTTTACTTTCTTTTCGACGCGGCCAGCATTTAGGCTACGCAGTCGCGTTTTCCCCCTTTTTTGTGCCCTTCACTTTTTCGGCACAATCGCGTCGTTTGATTTTTCCAAAGCTGTTTTTCCTTCCATGTCATCGAGGACACCCAGCGGCTTCAAACATTGTACTCGGTGCAACGGGACCATCTCAGGTACCGATACCCATGCCTGGTGTATCCAGTGCCTTGGGCCTGACCATATCCCAGCCGCTTATAGTTTGTGTCTTCGTATTAAGAAATGGACTCAAGCATCTCAAGAAGCCCAGCGAGAAAAGCTTTTTGGGGCTCGGTTTGGTCCCTTGATGTCGACAACGACATCGGTACCGAGGTCAGCGGCGTCGACATCGAGAGGAGCATCGACGTTGGAAGGAGAGGTAATGGCTGCCCCGAGACCAACTCATGCTGGAAGCAGTGAGGCGTCGAGTGGATCTCCACCTGCCTCGAGGCCTCCTGTTATGCAGGCTCCCCGGGATCAACCTTCATTGGACCCGGCCCCGAGGAGACGTGAGGATTCCACGTCCTCCTCATTGGTACCGGGGAGTCTCGATGACGGGCATCAGGCGAAGGCTAAGAAGCACCATCATTGTTCTCCTTCGACACACAGTGCCAGGAGCTCCTGGGACGTCGAGAGAGTCGGCACCTGAGAAGCGTCAAGAGGACCGCTCCCCCTCTATACAGGAGGTGCCGATGCGTCAATCTCTTGGTAGCCCGATACCTCCTTCAGAGTCTCGACAAATTCTGCCACCGGCTGCTCTACCGACCCCGCAGCCTTCTCCGATGGCAGCTCTCGACGAATGCATCCGGGCCTTGCTTCCAGAGCTTCTGGAGGGATTGCGCCAGTCTCCGGTGTCAGGGGTGCTTGCGCCTTCTGTGCCGCCGGCTGCAGCGATGTCTGGCCCTTCTTCTGCGGTGAGGTCCTCGGTCTCGGTGCCGCCTGCGGCATCGACTTCAGCTGCCACCCAGGTTGACTCCCCTTCGATGTCTGTGGAGGAAGCTTCACCGCAGTCTAGGCAGGCGTCGACTTCTCAACATTGCCATTGAGGACGTTCCTCAGCATCGAGGCAGGCTCAGTCTCGGAGTGCCCTGAGAGGGAGGTCTTATCTGATACTGAAGAGGAGCGTTCGTGGGAGTCAGAGGAAGATCCCAGGTACTTTTCTTCTGACAAGTCCTTTGGGATTCCCTCAGAACCTTCCCCTCCACCAGAAAGGAGACTATCTCCACCGGAGAGTCTGTCCTTTACATCTTTTGTCCGGGAAATGGCTACTACTACTACTACTTATCATTTCTAAAGCGCTACTAGACGTACGCAGTGCTGTACACTTGAACATGAAGGGACAGTCCCTGCTCGACAGAGCTTACAATCTAATTAGGACAGACAAACAGGACAAACAAGAGATAAGGGAATATTAAAGTGAGGATGATAAAATAAGGGTTCTGAACAAGTGAATAAGGGTTAGGAGTTAAAATCTGCATCAAAAAGGTGGGCTTTTAGCCTAGATTTGAAGACTGCCAGAGATGGAGCTTGACGTATCTATTAGATTGTAAGCTCTTTGAGCAGGGACTGTCTTTCTTCTATGTTTGTGCAGCGCTGCATACGCCTTGTAGCGCTATAGAAATGCTAAATAGTAGTAGTAGTAGTACCGGCTCAGAAAGTCTATTCCAGGCATATGGTGCAGCAAGATAAAAGGAACGGAGTCTGGAGTTAGCAGTGGAGGAGAAGGGTGCAGATAAGAGAGATTTACCCAGTGAACGGAGTTCCCGGGGAGGAATGTAGGGAGAGATGAGAGTGGAGAGATACTGAGGAGCTGCAGAGTGAATGCACTTATAGGTCAATAAGAGGAGTTTGAACTGTATGCGGAAACGGATAGGAAGCCAGTGAAGTGACTTGAGGAGAGGGCTAATATGAGCATAACGACACTGGCGGAATATTAGTCGTGCAGCAGAATTTTGAACAGATTGAAGAGGAGAGAGATGGCTAAGTGGGAGACCTGTGAGAAGCAAGTTGCAATAGTCTAAGCGAGAGGTGATGAGAGTGTGGTTGAAGGTTCTGGTAGTGTGCTCAGAAAGGAAAGGGCGAATTTTGCTGATATTTTAGAGAAAGAAACGACAGGTTTTAGCAGTCTGCTGAATATGTGCAGAGAAGGAGAGGGAGGAGTCGAAGATGACCCCAAGATTACGAGCTGATGAGACGGCTATTCCTTTCCCTATGGAAGTTGAGGATGAGCCTAGGGCTGAGATGTTCGAGGTCCTGGATTATCCTTCTCCACCTAGAGAGACTGTGACGGCTCCTCTACATAACTTATGCGGAACTGGTCGTTCCCTCTGTCTGGCCCCGTGATCCCGAAGAAAACTACTGCTACTAAACATTTATAAAGCGCTACCAGGGTTACACAGCGCTGTACAATTTAACACAGAGGACAGCCCCTGCTCGAAGGAGCTTACAATCTAAAGGACAAAGAAGTGCAGTCAATCAAATTGGGGCAGTCTAGATTTCCTGAATAGATGTATAATGGTTAGGTGCCAGTATCGGGTCCACAGTGAATCTGGATTGATGAGGTCTCAGTTACCCCACAAGGACTCCGCCCTCAAGAGAGCCAAGAGTACTAGGAACTATTCTTCGGTGCCCCCAGGCAGGGAAGCTAGGACTCTTGATTCTTTTGGGAGGAAAACGTATCGGGCCGCTATGCTCGCTGCCAAAATCCAATCTTACCAGCTCTTCACGAGCATCCACTTGCGGAACTCGGTGAGGCAACTGTCCTTCTTGGTTGATGCACTCCCTCCAGAGCAGGCCGAGCCTTTTCGCCAGGTGGTCAGGCAGCAGAGGCGTGTCAAATTCCTGGCCGGGGGTACGTTCGACACTTTTGATGTAGCATCCAGGATCGCTGCCCAAGGTATAGTGACGCGTAGACTCTCGTGGCTGCGTGTCTCTGACCTTGATCATTCGGTCCAGCAGCGGATGGCGGATGTTCCTTGCCGGGGGGGGGGGGGGGGGGGGGGGATAACCTTTTTGGTGAGAAAGTAGAGGATCTAGTTGACCAGATCAAGAAGCATAATGATGCTATGGCTTCTCTCTCTCGCCGGGCGTCTTCTGCTACTACCTCCTCATCCAGGAGGTTTTTTGGAGGGAAGAGGATTGCTCTCTATTCCTATGCTAGGCGTAGGTACACTCCTGCTTCTTGGCAGTCTGCCCAGGCTCAGTCCCAGCACGCTTGTTCTCGTCAACAGCGTGCGCCTAAGGCCATTGCGGCTCCCCAGCAAAAGCAAGGGACGGGCTTTTGTCTGACTCCAGTTCAGCATAGCCTCAGTAAACGTGTTTGTACCGGACAAACTTTCCGGTTGGGGGGAGGTTAATGTTTTTTCACCAAAGGTGGCCTCTTATAACCTCCGACAAGTGGGTTCTTCAAATAGTTCGGTTAGGATACACCCTCAATCTGGAATCCAAGCCTCCAAATTGCCCACCGGGAGCTCAGTCCTACAGCTCACAGTCAAAGCAGTACTTGCAGAGGAACTCTCCGCCCTTCTAAACGCCCAAGCAGTTGAACCTGTTCCATCAGGGGAAGAAGGGCTGGGATTCTATTCCAGGTATTTCCTTGTGCAAAAGAAAACAGGGGGGATGCGTCCCATCCTAGACCTAAGGGCCCTGAACAAATTTCTTATCCGAGAAAAGTTCAGGATGGTTTCCCTAGGTACCCTTCTTCCCATGATTCAGGAAAACGATTGGCTATGCTCTCTGGACTTAAAGGATGCTTACACCCACATATCGATACTTCAAGCTCACAGGAAGTATCTTTGATTTCTTCTGGGAACACAGCACTTTCAGTACTGTGTACTGCCCTTTGGCCTGGCGTCTGCGCCCAGAGTGTTTACAAAATGCCAAGCTGTAGTTGCAGCGTCGCTCCGTAGACTGGGAGTGCATGTGTTTCCTTATCCCGACGATTGGCTGGTGAAGAGCACCTCGAAGGAAGGTGCTCTGGAGTCCATGTGAATGACTATTCAGGTGCTGGAGCTACTGGGGTTCGTCATAAATTATCCCAAGTCCCATCTCACCCCAGTCCAAAAATTGGAATTCATTGGAGCTCTGCTGAACACTCAGACAGCTCGAGTTTATCTCCCCGAGGCAAGGGCAGATAACCTTCTGTCCCTGGTGTCCATGGTTCGGGTGTCTCAGCAGGTCACGGCTCGGCAGATGTTGAGACTTCTGGGGCACATGGCCTCCACTGTTCATGTAACGCCCATGGCACATCTACATATGAGATCAGCTCAATGGATCCTAGCTTCCCAGTGGTTTCAAGCTGCGGGGGATCTAGAGGATGTAATCCAACTGTCCACCGACTTTCAGAATTCTCTTTAGTGGTGGACGACTCGATCCAATTTGACCATGGGGGCGACCATTCCAAATTCTCCTGGGGTGGGGAGCTCATGTAGATGGGCTCCACACTCAGGGAGCCTGGTCCTTTTAGGAAAAAGGTCTGCAGATCAACCTCCTGGAATTAAGAGCGATGTGGAGCGCTATTAAGGCTTTCAGAGATCGGCTGTCCAACTAAGTAATCTTAATTCAGACAGACAATCAGGTGCCCCAACAAGCAGGGGGGCACCGGATCTCGCCCTTTGTGTCAGGAAGCCGTTCAGATGTGGCTTTGGGCTCGTCGTCACGGCATGTTTCTCCAAGCCACTTATCTGGCAGGCATAAAGCAGCAGTCTGGCCGATAGGCTGAGCAGGATAATGCAACCTCACAAGTGGTCTCTGAACATGGGCATAGTCCGCAAGATCTTCCAAGTGTGGGGCACCCCCTCGGTGGATCTTTTTGCCACTCAGATCAATCACAAGGTCCCTCAGTTTTGTTCCAGGCTTCAGGCCCACGACAGACTAGCGTCAGATGCCTTTCTCTTACATTGGGGAACAGGCCTTCTGTACATGTATCCTTCCATACCTCTAGTAGGGAAGACTTTGCTGAAACTCAAGCAAGACCGAGGGACCATGATTCTGATAGCGCCCTTTTGGCCCCGTCAGATCTGGTTCCCTCTTCTTCTGGAGTTGTCCTCCGAAGATCCGTGAAGATTGGAGTGTTTTCCGACCCTCGTCACTCAGAAGGAGGGGTCGCTTCTGCATCTCAACCTCCAGTCTCTGGCTCTCACGGCCTGGATGTTGAGAGCATAGAATTCGCCTCCTTGGGTCTTTCAGAGGGTGTCTCCCGAGTCTTGCTTGCTTCCAGGAAAGATTCCACAAAGAGGTGTTACTATTTCAAATGGAGGAGGTTTGCCGTCTGGTGTGACTGCAAGGCCCTAGATCCTCTTTCTTGTCCTACACAGACCCTGCTTGAATACCTTCTACGCTTATCAGAGTCTGACCTCAAAACTAACTCAGTAAGGGTTCCTCTTAGTGCGATTAGTGCCTATCATCGCCTTGTAGAGGGTAAGCCTATCTCTGGGCAGCCTTTAGTTGTTCGCTTCATGGGAGGTTTGCTTTGTCAAAGCCCCCTGTCAAACCTCCACCAGTATCATGGGATCCAAAGTCGTTCTCACCCAGCTGATGAAAGCTCCTTTTGAGCCACTGAATTCCTGCCATCTGAAGTACTTGACCTGGAAGGTCATTTTCTTGGTGGCTGTTACTTCAGCTCGTAGAGTCAGTGAGCTTCAGGCCTTGGTGGTGCATGCACCTTATACTAAGTTTCATCATAACAGAGTAGTCCTCTGCACACACCCTAAGTTCCTTCCTAAAGTGGTGTCGGAGTTCCATTTGAACCAGTCAGTTGTCTTGCCCATGTTTTTTCCCCGTCCTCATACCCACCCTGACGAAGGCTGTTTGCACACCTTGGACTGTAAGAGAGCATTGGCCTTTTACGTGGAGTGGACGAAGCCCTTCAGACAGTCAGCCCAGTTGTTTGTTTTTTTTCGATCCCAACAGGAGGGGAGTCGCCATCGGAAAACACTCAATCTCAAACTGGCTAGCAGACTGCATTTCCTTTACTTATGCCCAAGCTGGGCTGACTCTGGAGGGCCATGTCATGAATCATAATGTTAGAGCCATGGCTGCGTCAGTGGCTCACTAAAATCAGCCTCCATTGAAGAGATTTGCAAGGCTGAAACGTGGTCATCAGTCCACACATTCACATCTCACTACTGCCTTTAGCAGGATACCTGACGCGATAGTCGGTTTGGGCAGTCAGTGCTGCAGAATCTGTTCGGGGTTTAGAATCCAACTCCACCCTTCTAGGCCCGTTTTATTCTGTTCCAGGCTGCACTCCCAGCTAGATGTATATAGTTTCAGGTTAACCTATGTTATGTCCTCGCTGTTGCGAGGCCCAATTGACCAATGTTTATTGTTTTGAGTGAGCCTGGATGCTATGGATACCCCACTTGTGAGAACAAGCAGCCTGCTTGTCTTCGGGGAAAGCGAAGATACTAACCTGTAGCAGGTTTTCTCCGAGGACAGCAGGCTGATTGTTCTCACAAACCCGCCCTCCTCCCCTTTGGAGTTGTTTTCTTATTTATTTATATGCTTTTTGATTTAACTGAGGAGTTACGCTCGCAAAGGGCGAGAAGTCTTCCGCGCGTGTGCTGTGCACGCTGCTCGCGCGCCAGAAGACTCTGGCAAAGTTTTATATTTTTGCTGGGAAAAATTTTTCCGCTTCCTGGGCCGATGCAGACGTCGACCCACTTGTGAGAACAATCAGCCTGCTGTCCTCGGAGAATACCTGCTACAGGTTAGTATCTTCGCTATCCAGGTGATTTGCTACTCTTCAATTTGTCAAATTGTGCCATTACATCTTTCAGGTTTATAGAGATTTTCATTCAGTTTCTCTGACTCATTAACTTTGAATACCATTTCTGGCACTAGTATCTCTCCCAAATCTTCCTTGGTGAAAACTGAAGCAAGGAATTCACTTAATCTCTCTGCTGTGGCTTTGAGTTTCCTGAGTGCCCCTTTTACCCCTTGGTCATTTAGTGGTTCGACTGATTCTTTTGCCGGCTTCTTGCTTCTAATATACCTAAAAACATTTTTACTATGTGTTTTTGCATCCAACGCAGTCTTTTTTTCAAAGTCCCTCTTTGCCTTCCTTATCAGCACTTTGAAATTGACTTGCCATTCCTTATGCTGTTTCTTATTATTTTCATTCGGATGCTTTTTCCATTTTCTGAAGGGTTTTCGTTTAGCTCTTATATCTTCCTTTACTTCACTTTTTAATCATGCTGGCTGTCGTTTGGCCTTCCTTCCTCCTTTTTTAATACATGGAATATAACTGACCTGGACTTTCAGGATGGTATTTTTTAACAGCATCCACATCGTTGCTATGTGTACTGCAAATACTAGGAGGGCAAGCACAGTAGTACATGTTGTGGGACAGTGAAACCCTGTGGTTTCCCTTTAATATCCATCCTTTGAAATCTTCTATGTAATGTTTTGATATATTATCAAACTTTGATTTCATTTGATTCTTTTCAAACCAGTGGAATATTTGGATACTGTTCTGCCCTCATACCCTTCCAGACCAAAGAGACAGACACACACACATTCCATTCTCTGCACTGTTGTTCCCCACCTGTTAGTTTATATCTTGTACCCCTTTCCCCTGTGTCCAGTCACATGTTTCCACAATAATCCAAATAGCTCTATCACAACTGTTATCCAAACATCTGGCCTGCTAGACCTATGCACCCTGCCATGACCAATCCCCCGTATAGGAGATCTGTAATGAGTGTTACAGTAGGCACTGCAGGCCTTTTGAGGGTGTGCATGGCAAAATGTTTGGTTCATTTTTGGATCCTTTATAGGTTTTTGACTGATTTATCAGACTTTCTGTTTTAAGAAATTAATGCATGTCAGATTTGATGTGTAAAAATTTAATCCATATAAATCATTTTTCAGCTTTATTCAGTGTTTTTATGTGAAGAAAGTCAATTTATCATATGTTCTTTAGACACACAAACTCCCAAATTCTATATATGGCACCTTAAGTTGTGCGTGCTAATTTGGCTGCGTGGCCTAATTGCGCTCACAACTTAATTGATTAAGAAGTCGATCAGCTCTGATAATTGGACCAAGTAACAGCACTAATTGGCTTTAATTAGAATTTAGTGCACAATTTTATAGATGTATTCTACAATGCGTTGCACATAAATTCTAATGTGCGTGGTAGAAAAGGGGGCATGGCCATGGGCGGGTTGTGGGCATTTCATAAAACTATTCACACCATTATGGAATACTCCCAATCTGGGCCTACCTTAGGCACAAGTATTTAAGCCTGCTTTAAGGTGGCCTAAATTTTAGTTGCAAGAACGGCGTATATGCATATTCTATAAACTAAATGTAGTTTATAGAATTGTGCTGACCACATGGTTTTTCAGCACCGATTTTTTTTTTAACGCACCGTTTATAGAATTTGGCCCAAAATGTGTGTCACATGCCAGACAGACCCAATTATATGAGCATCTGTGCTTGCACTAGGACTTGCGGTAGAATTAGCAGAAAACTGTTAGGAACTAACACATATTTAAAGAGTGTCCATACAGTTCAGAAGCTAATTACAGTTGCTTGAGGTTGTCAGCTCTAGAATGTGTGCAAAAACTTCCAAACTAACATTAACTAAAATCTTGCATGGGAGGTCTGTAATGAAACATTGCTTTGTTGTGGTCATTGGGGCTGGAGACTGTACTTTGGAAGGTCATTCCATCGTTCTGTTCTCTTAAAGTGAGAAGTGAATTAGGCACACATAGTGCTCAGCCCATTCAGTTCTCAGAATGCTCACATTGTTAACACAAATATCTACTGCTATTGCTAGAAATGTTTAATTTTGGTGAACTTTGTTTTGCTAAACTCATCTGTCACAGAATCTACTTCCATTTAAACTGGCGGGCAGAAATGAAGATGGCAAAGGGAGAAGTCCGTTCGATCCTATGCAGAGCTATACATCGGTCATGATTGGTAAGGGTGCACTTTAATCATTTATGTGTAGTGAATGAGTCCTGCTGTGCTGGAAGTAAATTGTCAGGCGATAGAGATGTAAACCGCTGGATTCTATAAAGTTCTATAAACAAGAAGTTTGTTGTAGAATTGCAGCTGTGGAGTCTAAGTGCTGCAATAAACTTCTTGTTTTGGACTGCAGTTTCTTGTTGTTCGTGGTTGAAAGGGGCCGTCATACAACCTACTCCCTTCTTGTTCCTACTCAAATGTAAGCACCAGGAAAAATCTGCAGTAAGTGCAATTCTAAAAAGAGTGCGGGCCCTTTATACAATCGTGCTTAGCACCGATTCCCACGCCTAACTTCAGGCGCCATCTTTACGCTTGGTAAAAGCTTGTATAACTGCTGGTGCCGCAGTTAGGTCCACTGAAGCAGTATTCTGTAAGAATGTATATAACTTTTTGGAATGCCCCTGACACACCCATGGCCACACCCCCTTTTGAATTACATGCTGAGTTAGGCACCATGCCTTATAGAATACACGCAGCCAGATACATGTGCAAGTTTTAATGGATGCTAATTAATGCCAATAATTGTTTTTAGCACCCAATTATTGATATTCATGGACTCATTAGCTAGTTAATTTGTGCTCGAATCTTGGGAGCGCGTCCAAAGTTTGTCGCATAAACCTAGTTGCTCTGTATAGAATCCGGGGGATAGCATCTAAATGCTGTAGCGCACAACTATAAAGGGGATATGCCTTTGCAGTTGCATGTGTAAGTTGCAGAATACTACCATTTATGCACGCAACTGCCAACTTCAGGCACCAGCGTTAACACCAGCCTTTGACATGGCATAAGTGCTTGCGCCTAAAGTTAGGCACATGCATGCCCACTTGTGCCCTATTCTGTAACGGCAAACTCACGCACAAGTGCCATTACAGAATTGGCACTTAGGTCCAGATTCTATATATTGAGCCTAAAAAATCTGCGTGGAAAACATTTCTGCGTAATCGTATTCTCTAAGCGGTGCCTAGATTTAGGCGTGGTATATAGAATATGCTTAGTTGATATCCCAATGCCTAAAACTACACACATCCATGTACGCCAGCAAAAACATGGTGTAAATCCCAGCGCGTAGATTTAGGTGCAGAGCCATATTCTATAATTACAAGTGTAAATTTTGGAACACCCAGGAAAAACGCCCATTTTCCTGCCTAAAACCACACCCCTTTTTGCTGTGCACATTAGAAGTTAGGCGCGCTGCTTTACAGAATACACTTACTGACCTGTGTGCGTAAATTGTAATTATTGCCAATTATTGATAATTATTTCTTGTTAAGAGCTGTTATCAACACTGTCTTGTTAAGCCAATTAAGTTACGCACATTGTTATAGAATACGCTTGGATTTCGGCGCAGATCATTAAGTGCGTTATATAGAATGGGTTAGTGCCTATATGGCGCCTAATTTTTTGCGCGCTTGGTAGAATTTACCTCATAGTAGCACAGAACCTTGTCTTCAGTCATATTAGACTTTGGTGTATGAGGAAACAGGAAACCTGCATTGAATCTTGAGGTTCTTGAGGAAACCAAGCTAAATAGATGTGCTTTTGATACTAAATGCAAGCTATGTATGACAGTTTCTGTTTGCACTTTGATACTACCATATGACTGAACAGAAGATAGATTGCTTGTTAGACAGGAAAAGATAGCAACAGACAAAACTGGATCATTCTTGACTGTTGGAAAACATTCAGATGAATACAGTTTGCCAGGCTTGTGTTTTGGAAGGAAACTTCTGATAATTAAACAGTGCTGCCAAACATGAAAAAAGGACAGCAAAACAAACAAACTGCAGAATGGTTGCCAAACATGAAATGACAAAGCATGCTGTCTTCCTTTTAAATAAATTAGGTATCATTTTACTTGTATTTCATTCTGTATTTTCTTATGTTTAAAAACTTGATTTACTTCCTTTCAAAGTTAAACAATGAAGTGGTGTACAATAAAAACAAAAATAACCCCCCCCCCCCCCAAAAAAAAAAAAAAAAAGTAATGTAAGTTTGCCAGGCTTGTGTTAGCATGCTTTGAAAAGAAAGTGAGGATCAGGTAAAGCAAGAATTTCACAAACTTGCTTGAAGCATAATTTGAATTTGGTAAACATTTCTTTTCATTCAATTTAATGTTCCTTCTCCCTCTTATTCAGCCTTTGCACAGTTAACATATTTTTTTTCTCTGTCTCCATGTGCTGAAGACGGGGAACTTTACTCAGGAACCTCCTTTACCTTCCTGGGAAATGAGCCCATTATTTTCAGACAATCACAACAGAACCAGCTGAGAACTGAATACAGTGTACTGTGGCTTAATGGTGAGTAGAGCTTGGGTAGTAATGAAACATATCTATGTAAAGGGAGGGATTCTGTTGTTAAAGGCACAGTGGTATCATCTTAATTTATTCTGGTTTATTTTCTTTGTCTTGAAACACAAATTACCCTTTCTGTCAATGTTTAGTAAGTGGTTAACAGGTGCTGCTGCTGGTGTGTCTCGCTGCTTCAGACCGCTGCTGTGCAGTGGTTTGGCCCATGGGAACTGTGGCACAGACTAGCAACAAAGAATGGTTTTGGTTTGTTGACGTTTATACTGCCTATATCTAAGTGGTTTATAAATTTACATTCATAAAATTAATAAAAATATATACGATGACAAGTTTAAAATTGTAAAAAAAAAAAAGAAACTAATCCAAATAAGAACATATAATATAGACAATTTCTAACAAAATGTTACAATAGTAACAAATGATTTGATAATCCTACTCAGCTGTCTCTCCAATTTTTAAACAAGTAATGAAACCTGCTGGAAATTCCCATCAATTATATAAGCTTACTTTTAAAACACAAATGTTCCATTTCTGGATACTTTATAATATCATTCTTCTTCAAAAAGGTGTAATTCTTTTTTCCAGTTTGTAAATGTGTCATGGGAGGTGGCCTAAAGTGCACAATGGAGCAATTCAACTGCAGTTTCATTACATTTGCTGACTCTGTACAGGGTTTAAATGCAAGTCACCCAATTTAACTAAATTCCTCGTCTGCTTTAATAAGATATTCCCTGACACATCAGGAAACAGGTGTATTACAAGAAGTTGCACAGATGATAAACCTGTAGTCTGCAGTGATATGGCATTGGCATGGGCCATTGGTCATATGATGGCCAGAAACGGGACAATAATTAAAACAGAAGAGGTCTATGTTGTATTTCTCATCTACTATAATATGTTCCACAAACAAACACACAAAGGTTTATTCTTGTCTTCAAGGAAGTAACTCCAGTAAGGAGAATTTAAAAAGCAAAACTGCATTTTAAAAGAAAATGAGGATTAATCGGTATTCTTGCAATTTCTTTGCCCTGGATGTAGACAGCAGTGGGATACAAAACAATCTAGTACTATTCAGAATGATTCCTGACACGAGCCATGGTAGAAAACTGCTGTGAAGCTCAAAGAAACTTAAAACCAATCATTCATTACATTATACAGCCAGGAAGACTGAAGGTCCCAGCTTAAGTTTCTCTTATTTTGCGTTAGGTCGTTCCCTCTCCTTTGAAAGGCAGAGTTTTACTCTTTGAACATTCAACTTAAAAACCTTTTCATAGAATGCCTTTTCTTGCCTCAGTTTTCATTTATGCTATATTTGTCTTTAGCTATTGAAACCTAAAAAAAAAGATTCAGATGCTGTAGCCAAAGAAATTACTTTTATAGTCCTGAAGAGATCATATCTGGAGGAATAACCTAGTGGTTAGAGCACCAGTCCTGACATCCAGAGTTGGCTAGATCAAATCCCACTGCTGCTCCTTGTGATCTTGGGCAAGTCACTTCCTCCATCGCCTCAGGTATAAAATTAGATTGTGAGACACCCAGGGATGGAGAAATATCCAGTGTACCTTAATGTAACTCACCTTGAGCTACTACTGAAAAAAGGTGTGAGCAAAATCCAAAGAAATAATTTTGTATTATTATATTTATCAAATATTACCTTGTGTTACAGTATTTTTTGGGGGGTGGTTATGCCAAGCCCCCCCAAAAAATCACAGTGCAGAAATATTAATTGTTACCTTAGACCAGTATGAGAACTGGAATGCTTTTCTATCATTGCTATATCTAGTTTGTGATAGTTCTTTATTTCTTTGAATACACAGACCCCAATTTTGTTTCTGCCGACGTGATAAGACACAGTCAAAACATGCCCAAAGGATATGATGATGATAAAGTGTACTTTTTCTTCACCGAGGTCTCTGTGGAGTTTGATTTTGTCGGCAAGGTGATGATTCCAAGGGTAGCCAGAGTGTGCAAGGTAAGAGATGCCTAAAATTCCCTTTCAGCGTGCAAAATGCTTTAATAAACTGTTTTAATTTATGTTTTTCTTTTTTTTATTATTATTTTTACATAATTTCTAGACTATGTTGCACTAGTTTGTTTTCTTTGTACACGACTGTGGGCAGTCAATTATTGACTGATGAAGTGGTAATATTTTTTAAAGGAAGTAACTCCATAGATGATCTTTTCCTCTTGGATGTTCTGCCATTGAACATCACTTTGGAAAAGCAACCAGAAAAGCAGTTTATTTTTTGATGCATGTGAGCTGATGGCAGGCTTAACTCATTCTGTCATATATGCAATGTTGTTTAGTAACTTAAGTAAATGTAGCTAGTTTCTATACTTAAGTAAAAGTTTTGTCACTTTGACTTGTAAAGAAGTGTAGGATAAGTTTTGTTACTTTTACTTTACTAAATAATAATTTTGCCAGTGTTTACTACTTGTATCTGATGCTTGCAGTAAAAAGTAAAAGCGGAAGCAATATGTAAATGATGATTGCTCAGTAAACCAAATGAAACTGCAAAACTTGGAACAGGATTCTGCTATTGCAAACCTTATCACGCAAACAGTGGATCATCTCATCTTAAATTTTGCTGCTCAGTGAATATAGCCTATGAGAACAGTGGAGTTGCCTGTGGTTGTTGAATTAGTTACTGGTCTCCAGCCAAACAGAACAGAGAGAGTTCGGCAGTGGCGTTCCTAGGGGGGCTGACACCCGGGGCGGATCGCCGATGCGCCCCGCCCCCCGGGTGCAGCGCGATCCCCCCCCCCCCCGGCGAAAGGACACCCCCTGGCAAAAGACCCCCCCCCCCCGGGTGAACACCACTGGGGGGGGGGGCCGCGCGCCTGTCCGCTTCGTTCGTTTCCATGCTCCCTCTGCCCTGGAACAGGAAGTAACTTGTTCCGGGGCAGAGGGAGCACAGAACGAACGTAGCGGACAGGCGTGCACCCGGGGCGGACCGCACCCCCCCCCCCCCCGGTACGCCACTGTAGTTCGGTCACTTTGAAACAGAGATGAAGCTGGTAACAATTCTTGGTGAACAGACATATGTCTCTACCAAAACAGACTGCTGATCATCTCATAGAAAATGTTACATGGGAGCGACTGTCCACTAGATTGACTGAATCTTTGGAAAGGAAGTGTCCTTGTCTAGCCTTAAGACTAAAGGGATCCCACACATTTGACATTCTTGCACCAGTTCTTGAAGATATTTTTTTTCCAAGATTTTTATTGAATTTTTGCAAATATAAAAACATTAGAAAGAAGGGAAAGCAATTTCCATTACAAAGGTTTAGCAAAGTATAAGTTTGCCTTCAGATGAAAAATTGTTAGTACAACAATAACAAATGATTCCAACTTTGTGAATGCCTTCTTCGTAATTACACAGTATGAGAGTGATAACGAAGATAAAGATGAAGATGTAAGTGATGAATTTGACAGCACTACTTCTAACGCAGTTAATGACATAATGTTGATAAAGTATGGAAGTCAAGTGTTTCAGAGATTCTCTTGATCAAAACCTGCCGACACAGTTAGAAGGCATCAGTAATACTGCAGCCTGGCCTGATCTGAAGGAACTTTTTATCAGACTGAACACTGAATTAATGACTCACAAGTGCACTTGGATGAGTAACAAGTCATTTTTAAAAATTTAGCTTTACTAAAAGCAAAGTGGATTGAATTGTAGAGCAATAAAGTTGTTGGGATAAAAACATTAACAATAGTTGCATTCATTATAATTGTAGTACTTTTACTTTTTACTCAAGTTATATTAGGCAATAACTTTTTTCTTTCACTTAAGTAAATTTTTTAATGTGTTCTTCACTGTACTTTTACTTAAGTATTAAAATATACATTTATTTTTACTTAAGTACTTTGACCTTAGGACTATGAACAACACTGCATATATGTGGATAGAAGTTAGTGGGTCTGCCTTTGGTATTGGTGTACTTGTGCCCATTAAATCTTGGCCTTTGCCATATGTGGATTCTCACACAGGCAGCTTGCTTGGCTCAGATACTTTTGATGATATTTAAGCTGGGGTGTTTTGAGAAGTCAGTAAGGGGCCCGTTTACTAAAATGCACCAAAATTTGCAGTTACCACAGCTTAATACGGGATTTTACTGCACGATTGTTGCAAACTTTATGCAGCACCTTTTGAGGGCTGGCCCTCTATTTTTATTGCATTAGTACAAGGTACCTGCTGAGAGTTAAATCGCGACCACGTATTGTCTCCTATTTAGCAGGCAGTAAGTGGTCCCACATTAACTCTGCATTAGCATGCGGTAAGTGAAACATGCTTGCTGGCTACTGCTTCCACAGCTGTTCTCTGCTCATGCCATGCCCTCTGAGGAAAAATATCAGAAAAATGCAGTGATGTGCATTTAATGTGTGGAAACAGGCAGACTACTGCACAACCCCTTAACACAGTTGTGCGGTAGCCTCTTTCCATGCGTTAACTTCTCATTAAGGACTTAACACCCTTTAGTAAAAGGGACCGTAAGTAATTTAAACACGAGGCTATATAGTTTAGAAAAACTCCCAACAGAGGTAATTCTCTATTTTTTTTTAAAACAGTCAGGGATTCTGTCTTAGCTGAACAGTGAATTTAGAATGGCTTGTACCTCTCCTAAACCCCCATACCTCCTTTGCAGAGGTGCATTAGTTTTGCTGTGGCATGTCTGGGATAGGTTTCAACTTTTATATTTAGGTTGCCTTGCTTCTAGCTGGGGAGATAAGAAACAATTTCTTTTTGAACCAGGTGGATTTCAGCCTGGATGTAGTTAGAAAAAAAACCCTGATGGTTTTCTTCATATCTGCAAAAAAATTAATTAATTTTTTCAGTTCCAATTGAATTGGAAGCTCTAAGTACCAGGAAGAAACTACTAGACCAAAAATTTACTATAAAAACTGTAGTATTAACATCTTTCTCTTTAGGGTTGATATACCATTCTGAACATTAATAGGTTGGTATTAACGTTAAATGGATGGTAGCTAGAATGTGGAACCTGGTATGTGTGTGCGGATGGTTGCTGTCCAGCACTGATTGAAACTCCCTTCCCCAGGTGGCTGTAGTGCAACAATACTTGAGTACTGTGACACAGATATTCAAATATTGTGATTATGTAGGCTGAAGCAGATATTCAAAAGCTTTCATGCAGTCAGCTCCTCTGCCAATCACATAAATACGTTAAAAAAAATCAGTTGTACTCGTAGCTTTGTCCTTTTTATTTGCAAAGTTTTACATTTTAAAAAAAGAGGTATGAGTAAGGGCTCAAAATGGCAGAGTTGCTGGGTTATGAGCTTGTGATAGAACGTGAGCGACGAATGTTAGAGGGGTTAGAGCATTGGCATGAATGAGGTTTATTGAGAATATGAGTAGATAGACTTTGAAGTTATTATTTGTGAAAAAAATTTATTTGGGTGATTTTTATCACAGTGTATTTGGGAGCACTGGTTTTGTTAGCTCACATTATATTGAAAAATTGGGAGACGTTCGATGATCGAGAAACTTGTCCACCCATAGGAGCAGATATTCACCTTCGGGTGCTGCTCCGTTTGGGTGAGTTAACACTCTGAGAATCTCTCCTTCACTTTACAAATCTTTTACAAAGATTTATATAAGGTTTTTGGGGGTATTTGCCTTATATTCTTCAAATTCAATCTTCTCATAGATCTCTTTAAGTTATCACTCTGGTTTGCGTTTTGTTGCACTGAGAGTTGCAGCACTATCATCTTGGGTCTCAGCAGGTGGAGAGTCATTTTCAGGCTGTGTTGCTCAGAGTAGGTTATCTTGCACCTTGGCTGCCCTAGGTGATCAGCATAATTACATCCTAGGACTTTATGGCCCCTTTCTGATGTATTTTGGGGTTTCCCATTGGGATATTACACATGCATATGGGTGTTGCCAAAGAAGGGGATCCTTTCAGATCTTAATTCTCAGAGATGTCAATGGCATCCTGTTGGTCCCCTGGTTCCATATACAGATTTTATAGTCTGTTGCAACTCTCACTTCTATGGGGTTCTCCAGGCATTTTTCCATTTTCTGTTCTGGAAATTTCACCAGGGGTTCTTCACCTTCATGTACCAGGCAACCACTCAATTCATAGTTTGTCCTTGCTTGGGCAATGCCCAGCTCAGGTCTGGTTCAGATATTTGTGCTAGGGTAATCCCTGGCAGGGCATATCACATGTTTAGGGCCTTTGGCTAGGAAGGCAGTCTAGTTGCCTATCATTCTCTTAGATATCTGAGGATTAGGTTCTGTTTTGAAAACTGCAAGATTTCCTAATTCAAGTCAGGAGGAGCTAGCTTCTCTTGCTGCATCAAGCTATTTGTTCTTATCTGGGTTCAGCGCCTAGGGCTTATGGCAGCCACCCTGCAGGTGATAACCTTGGGTGGGAGCCATCTGGTTATGCCGACTGCAGCAATGGGACATTTTTCGCCCTTTCCAAAGGCTGCTAAAGAGGTGCCCTGTTATTTTCAAAGCCCCAGTCAACTATTTAGAAACATGGGTTTTGAGTTTTCTGATTAGTTAGATGTTCTTTCCCCTTAGATCTCTTGCAGGGAGAGCTCATTGGAGGTCTGGTTCTTAGTTCCCTTCTGGTATCCTGCAGTGGGGCCAAAGTTGGGTTCTGAACACCTTGCTGGGCCCATACCTTGAATATTTGGATCAAGTGGCACTTGTGTGACATCCCCCAAAGTGGTTTCCTTCTTGGTGGCTATCTGCTTGGCAGGATGCCTCTCTGAGTAGTATGCCTGGAGTAGCTACTGCAGTTGGAGTGTCCCTGGGGTTGGTTCCACCCTATTGGCCTGCAGGCATTGCACCATTAGTACTTGAGCAAGCAATTGGATCTTTTTGTGTTTGCTCAGGTTGAACAGTTAGTCCTTTTAGGGTTCTTCATTACTCTTAAATTGGTGGAGCCTAAATCAGGTATTTTAGGTATGATCAGAGGATCACATGGGACAAAGCAACTTCCTAGTTGGTAATTCTCATTGACCGAAGGAGCAGCATGTTGTTGTATCAGAGTAAGGACCTGACAGGCCTTAAGATGCAGGAGAAGAGGTGACATTTTGGGCAAGTTTCAGGGTAATTGCCTGAGAATTTATTTGTAAAATGGGGTCATGTTTGTTGCTGTTCTTCTGAACAGTCTTGGCAGATTGGGTGTTTAGGCTAGGGAGATTGATGCGTTCACACTGGCGATTCTTAGAAGGACCTCGTTTTTCTTCATACCAGGACTATAAAGCTATGGCATGTCATACTTCTCTGGAATGCTAGCAGAATGATAAGGTGAACAGTTGCTCAGTTGTATTGGAGTTGGCTGTGTGAGTGTGGTTTCACATATCTCTTTTAGTCTTATAGGTTCTGCTTTGTCAATATATATTGGTGACTTCCGGGGCTGCATCACTCCTTATTCTGGTAATAATATCACTGGAAATCAGAGTTCTTTAGCTCCATCTGCTCATTGTGGAGCATAATCCACTTATCTGGACTAGTCTAGCATGAATCAAAGAGAGGAAATTAGCAAGTAAGAACACATTTATTCCTTTTCCACATAAATATAATCTGAACAGATCATGATACTTGTGTTCACTGGAAACTGAATTCTGTAGGAATGTTTTGCTTTTTTTGCTGGAGCCCTGCTTGACTCTTTGGCCTCTTGTTTTCTAGGGGGACCAAGGAGGGTTAAGGATTCTCCAGAAAAAGTGGACAACTTTTCTCAAAGCTACATTGCTATGTCGCATGCCAGAGTGGAATTATATTTTCAATGTGGTTAACGATGTCTTTATTTTGAAATCTCCAAACTTGAAAGAACCTTTAATTTATGGGGTTTTCACTGCACAACTGTAAGTAGCATTTTTTTTTTACTTTGCATAAATGTATATTCATCTAACCTGACCTAAAAAAAAAATATAATAAACAGAAATGCAATGTTTTCATTCCTCCATGAAGGAACAATATTGGTGTGTCAGCTGTGTGTGCATACAATATGTCTTCTGTGGAAGAGGTTTTTGCCAAAGGAAAATACATGCAGAGTGCCACTGTGGAGCAGTCGGACACCAAGTGGGTTAGATACAATGGAGAAATCCCTAAACCCCGACCTGGAGCGGTAAGTGGGACTGGTTTTCTTTTGTTCCTTTCACAAAGAGGGGGAGGGGGGGACATGTTTGAGACATTCAGGGTTTAGGGGTTGCAGGATAGAGAGCCGCACGGGAATGGAGTTAACGGAAATCCCCTCCAGGTCTTCAGGACTTCCGCAGGGATCCCCTCCAGCTTCGCGGGGATGGACACAGGTCCTGTGGGGTTCCTGCGAAAGTGTAGTGCCAGACTAGCCTACATATCCTCTCTTTGTGTTTCTAAGCTAGCATTATAATTATAATAGCACTAAAAGTTAATGGATATGTTTGATACCATTGAAATTCCCAAGAGCACAGAGAGGGAAGTTATCAACATGGACTACTGTTAAATTGGGTTATTGTACCACAAGTTGGGTTATTTTAGTACAGGAGATGGGAGGGGATGAAGGAGATTACTTGTGAGGACAGGTTAGATTCCAGTGGGGATAAGCAGGGATGGGTGAAATTTCTATCCTTGTGCAACTCTCTGTTGCAGGAGTGATTCTGCACTGGCTTTGTTTGACTGTTATACTGCTGTTGACTGGGTAATGGTAGTATGGTCAGGATACACTCCAGCTGCTTGTCGATAGACTAGGCAGTGTATAGCAAGTTTAGGGAAGTCTGTAAATAAATAAATAAACAAACCTGCATTGACTAGAAGAGGTAGTCATCAATAAAACATATTATTTCACTGGCTTCAAATTTTGTGTATCATGTAGTTCATAAGTTGTTTTAATTTCTTGTTGCTAGCTGTATGTCTTGTTTTTCTGACTCCCTTCAAACCTCTGGATCTCAAGATGGTGACTTATGCAGAATACTGTGCTGGGCTTTGTTGCATTTTGAAAGATGGCATTCTGAGGGCATACAGACTGGATGGTTTCTTTGCTCGCTGAGTAAAAGAGTTGTATGCATCACCACAGGCGTGCATTTGTGTGAACGGTATACTATCTTGAACCCTTGGTTATCTTGAACCCTTTGTCACCGTTATTGTTCATGTTGACTCTTAATCCTTTGAGTCACGAAATATAGGGTAACCCAGAGATACACGGTGTGACGGTGGAAACTCATACGATTTGTTAGTGTTTATTACTGAACCTCTTTCCTGAACCTATTGGAGAGTTTCTGGGAGTACAGCGACTTCTCCGGATTTCAGCTCAATCTGGCTAAGTCGGAGGCCTTGGCATGTTCTGATTCGTTAAAACAAGACTGGGGGGAGATGGATCTGGGCAGATGGATCTTTTCAGTACTTGGGAGTTCAGTTGGCCATGGACATCAGGTCACTCTATAGATTAAATGTGGATAAACTGCTCCACAACACTAGGGATCAGTTAGTCTCCTGGAGTAACCTGCCGTTATCTTTTATCATATGGTGCTTATCCCATATTGTACATTTGCAATCTCTTCCTCTTAGATTGAATATGTAAAAACCATAAGGTGCTTAAAAGGCTTTTGGCACGGTTCTGCTAGGGGTGCTGGAAGCCTAAAACGCGGTGGAATTATCTGCTTGGTTTGTGGTGCCAGGGCAGACTGGGAGTTCCAGATCTGAAAAGATACAACCTGTCTTTTGGGTCATCTGTGCGATTGACTTCTGGGCTTCAATACTTTTACTGATACAGGCTTTGAGAGAGCATTTTAACTATCTCCTTCACACCTGCTATTACTGTGGAACCAGGAGGTTCTAGTAGTGTTCTACTTCTCCTGATTACCAATGCAGTATTTAAGTACTGACATGCACAGGGCTTTTCTCTTGTGGAATGCTTGGTAGGGGAGGATGGGACATTCTTTGATTTCCCAGACTTAAAATAATGGTGTGCTTTGGACCAGTGGATCAGTTCGCTTACTTAGTTGTCGCATTACATCTCTTCCTTGCCCAGACACAGCCTGTTCCTTAGATTTGGGATCCAATTGCGGGAATTTTTGGAGGGGGATGCGCTGGGTCAGGTCTCCATATCCTGGTTTTGTAGAGAACTGTGTAGGTATTCTCCTTCTGCCTGGTGGTGGAACTGTGGGAACAGGATTTGGGATGTCCCCTTCGGGTTCATGTATTTTCAACACCCTTCAAGCAATCCCTAAGCTTGTTCACAGTGCACTGAGATTCAGGAGTTTCATTTTCGAACTATTCATAGAGCTTACTGTTCTCAAAGCCGGGCCTATCTGACTGGCTGTGTGGACACTCCTCGCTATCTGAAATGCAAAATAGGGCATAATTCCTTTTTTCATGGATTATGGCAATGTAGTCAAATTAAAGCATTCTGGGCAGCTGTAGGCTACCGCATCCAAGTCTCCACTGAGGAGGGGGTTCTCCTGGGCTCCACCATGGCTATGGGATTGAAAAGTCTTGGGGATAAATTGTTTATAAATCCTGTATATTGGGGAACAAATGCATGTTTTAGCCATTGGTTGGCAGATTCTTCACTGTTCATATGGTATTAGAGAAATAAGCTTCATAAGTTAATGTTATAAGAATCTCATGGAACCCATGCATCTCCAAAGAGGCAGATGGGATTTTTGTCGGTTTGAGGCATGTATTTGCAGAAGATATCTCCGAAGGTTCATAGTTCTGTCCTGAATTGTTTTACCGATGAGGTTCCACTGCTGTATCTTGAGCTCTCAGGTGGGGAGGGGGGAAGAGATTTTGTGGGGAAGGTTGAATATTTTTGGTACAGTGTAGTTTGGGGTCTTAAGAGTCATGGCCCCAAACTGATATTTCATTGTTTTCTGCTTATCTGCCTTATCTGCTATGTGGGTGTTTTGGGAGTTGGGAGGGCGTTGGGAATTGTTTGTACTCCCATTGTTACTGTTGTATTTTTGTTTATAATTTAATAAAAAGATATTCAAATAATTAAAAATGGCTGCTACCTTTGCTAAAGAAATATTTTATTGTAGCAAATGTGTAAATGGCTTTTAGTTAATGAACACACATCAAAGAGCGACTGACTTGCAGTACAGCAGTAGACAATAATCTGTTTTTCAAAAACTTCCAAATTCAGTTTCACCGAGTCTGAGCCCAAGTGTACTTATCAGAAGAATGGATATTCCTCAACAACTTTGGCTGGCTTCTGAGATACGTGTGAAAGTCTTTGCATGACATATGCTTAAAGTAGTGCTGTTTGTCAGTTTCAACCAGCAGGGAAACAGAGAGGAGATTAGCAATGCCTTTCTCTCTCTTCTGGACCCCCATGTGTCCAGACTGACTAATAAGCCAGAAATGGTTACTCTCATTATGTGGATAAGTGTGTTGGTCATAGGTGCATAAAAGAAAAAGAGGATATTTTCCTAAAAATAAAAACTTGGAGGGGAGAGAGCCTGCCCCAACACTTGCAATGTGGCCCACCAAAATGATACTTTGTTGGCTCTGGAGCATATTGACATTAGACATTGCTTCAGTGCAGGGTGAGAAGTTTCAATGTATCTGGGAGAGATTTTGGATAACCTTGCAGCCAGCTGCACGCAGAAGGTTTCTTAATCAGTAGTGACTCTTTCCAATACTGTGTGATATCATTACTGATGCCTCCAGCAGTGAGGGTGGGGTGGGTTTTTCGTTTATCTTAAAAATTTCTTGTTTGTTTAGTGATTTTATTATGCAAGACTCGGTTGACTATGGATGTTTTTGCACTGTGGTTTATTCTTGGAGTAGCCTAGTGGTTAGTGCAGTGGACTTTGATCCTGGGGAACTGGGTTCGATTCTTAATGCAGCTCCTTGTGACTCTGGGCAAGTCACTTAACCCTCCATTACCCCAGGTACAAATAAGTACCTGTATATACTATGTAAACCACTTGGTTTGTAACCACAGAAAGGCAGTATATCAAGTCCCATTCCTTTTCCCTTTCTTTTGTTCATAGTTTGTTCAATAAAGATGATTGAAACAAAAAACCTGGAGGACATATCTGATGAGGTCCTAAAAGAGAACATGTCCTTTTAAAAGAGGATGTATGGTGACTCAATGCTTTCTTTGTTACAACCACCTTCGTGTGGTATGTGAAATCTTGATCCCCTTACAATGTGTACATGGATTTTTGGTTGATTACCTATTTTATTATATTCTTTCTTTGCAGACAGCATAGGAGAATACAGGCAAACTCCAGGTGACGACATTGATGGAGCCTGGTGTGCTGGAGATCTCCTGTAGCTCAGAGAAATCTGTGCAGATACCTTTGATCGTTCATGGGGGTTCCCATGCTGCCTTGGTCTCCTTCCTCACCTTAGTTTTTTTCATCTGCGGTTCACGCCAGTTACTCTTCCTTATATCTCTTCATCTCCTCGTAGTAATTGTTACTTTTTTCTCTCTCCCCAAAACTGTGTTGTTGTTTTTTTTCTCTGAAGATACTATTTACTTTCACTTTTGCTTCAGTTTTAGTCATGGCTATATGCCCCCGTCCGCCGTTTCCCCTTCAGTGCCTAGGTCTGCCTTTTTCTAAGGGAACAGTACATTGTCAAAGCAAGCCTTTATCTTGCAGCATGTGGCTGGGGGCTTTGGAGCTTACACATTCTCAACCCCCCCCCCCCCCCCCCCCCCCATACACATCTTCTACTGTACTTCCTGTCATTTCTGCCCAGGACCTGATCTCATGCAACACAATGAGTAAGCAGCCCTTGGAACTTAAAGAAGAAATGAAACATACGCTGGGCAAGTCAGACTCTAATCCTTACAAAGGGAAAATGGCAGGCAGCTTTCCTCTAGTCAAAATAAGGTCGGCTTCTTCAATTCTTTAAAAAAAAGCAGGCAGCAATTCCTGTGGGCCATCTGAAGTATCTCATCTCGCTCCTGAGCTGGTTTCTCCTTCAGAATAGCAAAGTTTGGTAAATTTTTCTCTCATAGACCTACTTTAATGTTTTTTTTCAATGGAAACTCAGACAGCTCAGCTCACAAACAGCATTTACTTCAGACTGAAGCAATTCACTTGTAGGACAACCCTGACTCATCTCCTGTTTCTTCACCTGCAGTGTGGCCTCATTTGCCTGTGTGGGAGTGCTTACAGCAAAATTTTCAGTGCTTCCAGAACTGGAACATTATCCTTACTGTGCACCTTGTAGTCCTCCCATACCCTCACATGTACAACAGGAACAACAAAGTGAGCAGCAGTCTTGACAATTTTTCTTATCAAAATTTGTGTCAAAATTTTATCAAAATTCCATCAGTAGTGCCCACGTTATTTGGACAAAACATTCCCACAGTTAAATCTTTTAGATATCTAGGGGTCATTATTGACTCTGCACTAACTTTTGAGGAACAAATATCTGATGTAGTGCAAAAGTCTTTTTTTCACTTAAAGAAGCTTCGTTCAATTAGAAATTTAATAAGTAAGGACTGTCTTAAAACATTGACATATGCGTATATCGTCTCACGCCTAGATTACTGTAATGTTATTTATGCAGGGATTACTAGAGTTAATTTAAAAAGAATACAAAGAATACAAAACACAGCGGCTCGCATGATTTGCAGGGCTCGGAGGGATGATAGAATAACACATTTATTATATCAACTTCGTTGGCTTCCGATTGAAGCAAGAGTCAAATTTAAAGTTCTCGCTCTGACTCATAAGGCTTTCCATTCACTTACCCCTAGCTACTTATCAAATTTGACGATTCCCTACACTGCTATGCGGACACTTAGATCATTAACAGATAATAAGTTAGTCATTCCTCTGCTCGCTAAGGCTCAATGGGAATCTACACGGGGATCAGCTTTTTTCTTTCTGTCTCCCTTTCTCTGGAATGGGCTTCCAAAAGAGATTAGATTAGAGAAGTCCAGTAGTCACTTTCAAAAACTTTCAAAAACTTTTTTCTTTATAAACTGTATTGAACAGAACTTATGATAGTAGAGAAGGAGTAGAAGGTTAAGTTTAACTGTATTTCATCTGTAGATCGTACTAGTTATGTCCTTCTTTGTCTTTTTTTGGTTTGCTGTGCTTTTCTATCAATGATTGGCGTTCTTATTTGTTTGTATGTATGAGTTGTATTTTTTAAATGTAAACCGTTCTGTTTTGCAGTTGCAATAAGAAACGGTATATAAGATGAAAAATGAAAATGAATGAATGATAAAGCTCTCCAAAGAGCTGTCACAGGACACATTACTACTACTACTACTATTTAGCATTTCTATAGCGCTACAAGGCGTACGCAGCGCTGCACAAACATAGAAGAAAGACAGTCCCTGCTCAAAGAGCTTACACATTTCATGCTATGCATATTGCTGCCTCCTTCCTCTCAACTCAACAGCACCATTTGCTTATATGTAATGCACAAGGGAGAGAAACACACAGACACCCTGATAGTTAAAGTGTAACAAAAACATTTATTTCCCCCCCAACCCCAGCCCTACAAAACAACCCCCAACAATGCCCTCCTCCCCCCCACAACTCCCCACAACCCCAACAATTCCCTCCCCCCTCCACACAGAACCCCAACAATTCCCTCCCCCCCACACACAGAACCCTAACAATTCCCTCCCCCACACACACACAGAACCCCAACATTTCCCTCCCCACTCCCCACACCCCCAACAATCCCCCCCCCCCAATGTAAGTCAAGGGCGGGCACGCCCTCTGAGTAAGGCCCTCTGTAGCAGGGCAATGAGCAGCCCCAGCAGTACCCTTAGTGGGCCCTGGAGCTGCTCATTGCCCTGCCGTAGGGCTCGGACCTCCTGCAGCAGCTGGTGCTGGCCATCTACCAGCTGCTGCAGGAGGTCCGAGCAGGGGTCAGGGGGGGATGGTCCTTTTTGTCCTCTGCACATATTGATTTGTTATTCAAATAGCAGAGAGAGATGGTCAACAGTGTTGGGGGGGGGGGGGGGACCACCTCCATTGGTACTGAATCATAGGAACCACCTTTTTACCATTTTGGGGGGTACAACCCCCAGTGGAGATCACCCCTCCCTCCATACATACAAGGCATTTATTTTATATTGGGGGTGCTCAAGCACCCACAGCAGCCACCGAGTTGGTTCCTATACAGATGATGCCATACAGGTGGCCATGAGGCCAGAAAGTACCGTTTGTATGCATTATAATTTATGGTTGTAAAACTACTTTATATGTGTTATCATTACCATGTTATAAAGTATGGTATACGTTTAATTGGTATCATGTTTCCACTATTTGGATGTGTTGTAAGCCACATAGAGGCTGCAAAGAGGGGTGGGAAAATGTGGGGTTCACAGGCAAGAAATAAATAAATAACGAAATACATTCTTGTAGGGATGTGGGAATGGTGGTCCTTTCAAGAACATACATTTTATTAGTGATTGTGCATGTTCCTATATTACTCATTATCCTTGCATGCACACTCCAGTTACTGGTGGTAACATTGATGACGGAGCTGTTATATGTGTAGGTACAGGGGGGGGGGGGGGCAAAACCTTACCTTTCAAGCCTGTCCCTAATGCGGGACCAGGCTCGCATGGCCTGGAGCCTGGGGAGCAGGTGGTGATGCTGCACGAAGAGCCTGTGCCGGTGCCTTAGGCACAGGCGCACCAGCAGCAGGCTCTCCTCCTGGCCGAAGTTCGGCTCACGTCGCTGCGCCATTTTTCCACGTGTTGGAAAACAAGTGCCTTATATAGACGACCTTGCGTGAGGGACGTCGTTTCATGCACAGCTCCATATATGGATGACCATCCCATATATGGCCCTATCAGCACATGGACGCCGTCGTAAGCATAGACGTCTTTGACGTGCACATGCCTAGTTGTTATGCGTGCGGAATGTGCCTTATATAGATGAGTATGAAGCACCCGACCCTTTTCACATATACACAATATGCATATAGCTGCATGTTCAGTAGGTGTACAGTGCATGCAGGTCCGGACATGCAGTTGGGCACATATGAGGAATATATGGGTGGAGCAGCATGATTTTTCCGTAGTTGACGCATATAAGCGTTCCTCATATTTTCCCGTACCTGGATGGCCAGAACAACATGTACTGTACTTGCGGTACACCTATGTACATTCTTTTACACACTTTCTGATTTGGTCGTTTGCACCTGCAATAATCAAACGTGTTAGGACGCCCAATTTAGTCACGCTTATACGCTCCTCATTTGATTGTTTTGCTACAGGGATAATCGATTATCGAAAAACGCCCATACTATTTTTCGATTATACATGTCTAATTTTGGACGGTTTCATAAGAACGTCCTAATTTGTACTTGGACGATCTTTCGATTATGCCCCTCTTTGTGTCCTATACTACTACTGTTGAAATGGTGATAACCGGTTTTTCACGTATGTTAAGACACGATACATAGATATGCTGCGACTGGTTACCATCTGGGATGGGAATGGGGAGTATATTAGTCTGCAGTTTTTTTTTATTGGGAAAGGAGGGGAATTTTACTGTGTATGTGGGATGGGGGAACAAAAAACAAAATCTTTAAATGACTAGGGACTGTATTTTCTGGTATTTGTTCTGCTTTATCCAGTGTTTTAAGTGTTACTTTGATCTAGTTAGTGATTTAGTGTACGTAGCAGTTGTGCTTAAAATACAATGACGCTTTTGTATTTTGTACTATTGCCTGAGATATTAATAAAGATCTCTAACAATTAGGAGAAAATTATGATCCCCCCCCCAAGAAAGGATAACAAACTCTTAGATGATCCTTTTGGGAAAAAAGTATACCAAAGGTTTATGTTGGTGCTGCATCATCTACACATGCTGCATTGCCCGTATGCTGTACTCCAGCAGTTAAAAGAATACTATGCTTCCACCTGTTTTTTTTCCATACCAAATAGCACATCTGAACCCTCAGGAGACCTCTCTTCACCTTATCTGATCTTCCTACAGCCGCAGCTATTGCCACACGTTGCACAGCATGGTTAAAAGCATTGAGCCTTAGAGATGACTTCCATGATAGGTTAATGGATACCCCATGTTTGGGGGACACACAGTTTGGGGAAAAAATTGAAGATGCTTTCTCTGGATGCCTAAGATCAGCTACTTAAAATCCTGTGGTCCGTGTAATAATTTGCCTCAACAATCATATTATTGTGGTGTGGCACTGTCTAAAAATATGTAATATGTTATTCCTTAACAATCAACTATTAATAGAAACTGGGAGCTTTCTAGATCCCAGATGTTTGGTAAGTGCAAGAACACCAGGTGTTAGTCTTTGCTGCTTTGCCTTCCATTTTTCAGAAATTAGGCAATAGCCTGAGTGAAAACATGGGCTCACTGTTATTGTTTTTATTGTAGAATGTGATTTTAGGACCTAGACAAAATTGAGTGTGTCAGAAGACAGAGATTGAGAAACAGGAGTGTGGTGGTTTAGGAATGACCTGTTGCACAATGTTTGCGCAACAGAACCAGCTGAGTAAATGAAATGTGGAAGCAAACTATAAGAGAATGCCTTCTTTGAAACCACAAGCCAGTTAACTTGTCCTGCTGACCCTTGATAGGGTTACTATATTTGCATAGACAAAAGAGAGGAGACAAAAAATAAAATGCCACCCCGCCCCAGCCGCACAATCACCTTGATCCACCAAGAAAGGCAGATTCTGTAAGCAGTGAAAATACTGGTAAAAGTAATAGAAATGCATTTTCTTCTGTAATTTAAATACAAAATTAGAAAAGATATAAATTTCCAAAAAAGCAAACATCCATGTGCAGCATGTTCCTCTTTCCCTCCCATCCATGAGCAGCATGATCCCCTCTCCTCTCCATCTCCTTCTATCCATGTGCTGCATTTTCCCCTTTTCCCTCCCTTCCCCTCCATGTACAGCATGTCCCCCTCTTCTCTCTCTGCTCTCCCACCCACCAGCAGCTACCCACTTCTCTCACACCCATTCATGAGCAGCTTGCCCCCTTCTGTCCCTCCCCTCCTATCCCTTCCCGGGCCTACCTTGCAGCCCTGGTGGTCTAGTGGCCTTTTTGGGGCAGGAAAGAACTTCACTCTTGCTGCCCACCGCCGCTGACCTCCATACCGCCGCTTCTTGAAAATGGCTGCTGAGACTTCAAGTGGTGGCCTCGCAAGACTTCTATGAGGTCTTGCAAGGCCTCTGCTTGATGTCTGAGCGACCATTTTCAAGAATTGGCAGTAGTGTGAAGGTCATCATCAGTGAGCAGGAAAGAGTGGAGTTCTTTCGTGCCCCGAAGAAGCCACTAGACCACCATGGTGCATTAAGGTAGGCTGGCGAGGGGAGAGAAGGTAAGCCTGTTCGTCCGCCTGCCTGCCAGCCCAGAAACCCAGACAAATAGTCTGGCTGGGAAAAAAAACATCCAGACCCCCTCAGTCCCCTGAAAAGGAAGATATGTCTCGGGGAAGTCCGGACATATGTTAGCCCTAACCCTTGAGGCTTAAAGATACCACAACATAGTAAATGATGTAAAATAAAGACCAAAATGGTCCATCAAGTCTGCCCAATAGAGAGTCATATAATTTAAGTAGATTCATCTATAACATTTCTTATGCAAACCAACACCATCTGGTTTGAGATTGCTTTTTCGTTGGTCTTCATTGCACTTATAATTTGATATTGTACAATTTTTTTAATTCTGTTTTTAATGTGTTTTTATTATGTATGTTTATTTGTACTCTGCTCTGGATAAAGGTGAAATGTAATCATCATAAAATGAAAAATGTTCCCTGTCCTTGCTACTGCTTTGCTCCAGAACTTTCCCAACCATGCCCAAAATCTGCCACATCCACCAGTAGGTCATTTTAGGCCTTACCGTCTTCAGCTTTGCCTCTTACAAAACCAATTCTGAACATAAGAATTCCCATACTGGGTAGGACCAAAGGTCCATCTATCCCAGTACCCTATTTCCTACAATGACCGCGCCAGGTCACTCTATTTTATCCATCTGACAAACTCTCTTGTCTCCAACCCTCACTGTCTCTTTGTCAAAGTAAACTCCTCTTTCAGAGTGTGTCCACCTCTAATCCCCCCTCCTTTACTTTCTGCCCAGACTATGGCTGAGTATTTCCTATGACATGGTTCACAAGATTAATCATGAGTTCTCCACCAAGTCACCGCCTTTTTCCATTTCCCCACTTCATTCTCACAATCTTCCTTCAAACCCTGCCACCTTCTCTCCCTTTTCTAAAATCACAGAGGAGGAAACTGCACATCTTCTTTCCTTTTTTCAAACTCGCTACCCAAGTCCCGCTCCTCTTTGATGCACAAAAGTACTTTGCCCTCTAAACTCTATAGCTCCCTTGGGTTTTTGCAGATCTAATGCATAACCCTGCATTTTTGTAACATTAAATCTTAGCTGCCAATTTCTTGATCATTCTTAAAGCTTCACTATGTCTCTTCTCATGTTATCCACATCACCAGGGGTGTCTACCCTATTTCAGATTTTTTTGTATCATCTACAAAGAGGTAAATCTTACCAGACAGGCCTTTGGTAATATTGCTTTCAAAATGTTAAAAATATCCAGCCCAAGCACTGAACCTTGTGACACACCACTGGTAACATCCCTTTCCTCAAAGTGAGTTCCATTTAACACTACCCTCTGTTGCCTTCCACTCAACCAGTTCCTAACCCAGTTAGTCACTTTAGGGCCCATATTGAGGACACTCAGTTTATTTATATGCGATCTATGTGGAACTGTTGCTAACACCCTAACAGCACCCCTGTTAATCATATCCTACAAGGCAGAATTCCATGGCAATCCAGTAACATTTAACCCCCAATATTATGAAATGGCCAAGTTTTTAATGCTTATGGAAGGAGAATGAAGTATTTTCCACTCGAGGCAATTTATAGCAAAAGAAAGTTTTTCTTTGTATGGTTCTGAACTGTGTACAACTGCTAGGATGATCCCTTGGCTTTATCAGTTAGGAGTAGCCTAATGGTTAGTAGCACGGGCTTTGATCCTGGTAACCTGGGTTAAATTCCCACTGCAGCTGCTTGTGACCTTAGGCAAGTTACTTAACCCTCCATTGTCCCAGGTACAAAAAACTTGGATTGTGAGCCTCCTAGGGACAGAGAAGGTACCTGTATGTGTGTAGTGCTATAGAAATGATTAGTAGTAGTAGTAGTTAGCCTTAACTGAAAGACCTTCCAATTATTTCGTGCCCGTATAGAACATCCAAGCACATAAACCACTACAGATAAGCTTACCTAGGTTAATGTCTTGCCTAAAGTGGTGGTCAGTAATTTAAATACCACCTTCCATGGTACAGGTTGCCAGAGCAGCTGCATCAGCAAAGGAATTATGCTCTCCCACCTTTTGTTCTTCAGGATAATTCAGTGTTTTGTGAATTCTGCTACTGTTTTTGTCTCCACTCCCCCCTCCAGAAGGCCATTCCAGGCATCTATCATCATTCCCATGAAAAAAAATTTTCTTGACATCATTTTTGAGTGTACCCCTTTGAAGCCTCTCAGATCAGAAAAGAAAATAATGTGGGGTGTGTTCCATATTTAATGTAATCTTTTCTATCTTTTGTTATGACAGTGCATAAATAGTTTTGACAGAGCAATGAATTTCAACAGCTCCCTCAGCCTACCAGACAAAACTCTGCAGTTTGTTAAAGACCATCCTCTGATGTACGACTCTGTTACTCCTCTGGGAAATAAACCCCAGTTAGTCAAGCGGGATGTGAACTATACACAGATTGTTGTGGACAGGGTGAAAGCTCTGGACGGCAACACATACAACGTCATGTTCATCGGTACAGGTATGATGCCAGAAATGTTCTTTTAATATTTTCCGTTTTTGTGTGAGTATAGTCTGTGTTCCGGGGAAGAGAACAAAGAACTGAATTGTAATTAAATCATTATTATCAAAGCCAGTTGGGCCTGGGCACAGTACAGAGGATGAGGCAGAGGAATGTCCGTACATCCATTGGGCCCAGCAGTCACTGTCAGATATCTGGGCTTTTTTCAGTGAGCAGCAGAGACCAAATAATGAATAAAGGCAAAAAAGAATCATTAAGAAAATAACAAATTTGATTTTAAGTAGCAGAAAAGAGGAGGGAAATAGACAACTTGCTCATTTCAGGTTTCAAAGGCACTAACGTGTGACATGCTTTTACAAGTTAGCAGCCATGGTTGATAAAATACTTTGTATCTGTTCATCTCTTAATAAATTGTAATGACTTTCTGCCACACCTACAGTAACAAAATGTGCGACAGGCCAGCCTTCATATAGTGCACCAAGCAGGTATGGCGAGGACTCATGTAATCAAAAGAAGATGGTTAAAGCCATGCGAACATCTCTTCCAGATTTTAAAATGAAAGAAATGGGGATGGAGACGCTTATACATATGGAATGAAAGATGCAGACATACTTATACAAGAATGTAACTAACTGATGCTGGCTTTATTCATCTTGTGAATTTCTCCCTCAGTATTTCCATGGCATCTCTAACAATGGCACATGCAGGGTGAATGCTCCTTCATCCCTCAAGCACAGACAGGTGGATTTATACTTTCTTACCACAATATAGAGATTGAAAACCACTGGTTTGATAATGTCACCTTATAATAGGGTGCTGTGTAGTCCACAACCAGCCAGTATTTTTCAGTCTCTAACAGATGGTAAGCAAGGGAGAACTGTGCAGTCTGGATCTAGTCAGAGGAGGTAGTAGGGGAAATTTCCTCCTTTGGAGAAGGTGCCCAGTGGTGGAGCTGATTGGGTTCACGCAAAATAAAGTAAAATAGAGAGATGAAGGTGAAACAACAGGGCTAAGACTGGTTGGGGTAACTCTATACAACCTGGTGGGGCTGGGTTCTTTCCATCCTCCAATCTGCTGCTGTTCTCTCTGTCCTCTACTCTTGGAAGGGGAGCAGAGGTGTATTCTGTGTGGCTTCATCTTAAAGGAGAGCAGGAGGTGCATCAGCTCAGAAGATTCTGGGTCAGACTTTGGGTGAAAGGGGGACTTTTGCCACTGTTGGGCATGCTGGGAGAGGTTATAGAGCACACAGCATGGCAACTCAGTCCAAGCACAGCTAGTGCTCTGGACCTGCAGCAGCTGTTACTAAACCATTTGCAGCTGTTGCCACTTGTGCAGAGAAAAGTGCAGTCACAGAGGAGAATGCAGCAGCAGTAATCTTATTTTGGGGCTGAAGGTAATCTCACTACTAAGGGAAATCCCTGCTTAGGTTAGACTGTTGTTTTGGAGAGAATGGCCACCATTTTGACAGAGGCTGCAGTGGAGAATTACCAGGTGGATGGTCCTGATGCTAAGTTTGGTTGGAGTCCAGAAGAACCCTAGCCCTACCGTTCAGCCTTATATTTCAGGATCAGGTACCAGGGATAGGCATTAGTGTAGAATTTGTGTTATTAATGCACTAGACCAGCTACCTTTGGAAAGATATGGGGAGAGAAACTCCAGTGGGAGCATTTTCTTTAACTTCTCAAGTAAGGAGAGTCCATCAGTAATAAAGTGGTGTAGATTTGCATCAGAGATCTCAGACTCGGCAGATTTCCTGAACCATCTGGAGGGGCACCCAGGGACCCTGGCAGAGTTTGTGGTGGAGTCTCTTGAAGAAGGAGAAGTACCTCCTAGTAAGGATGCTATGTGATCTGCATATTTTATATGAAGGAATTATCCTTCCTCTAAAAGGTGCTGGCAGTGCTGAAGAACTCAACGCATAATTCTATGGAAGGTTGAAATGCAGATGATCTGCTGTTGGAGGGGATCAAGAAACCTACCAAGGCCTTTCCAGTTCAGAATGATCATGAATATCATCACAGTGGAATGGGACATGCCACATGTGGATCTGAAGGTGCGGCAAGTCCATGGCCAAACTCTACCCAGTACTTGTTGAAGAGAAGAAATTGCATTTCCCTAAGGTTGATATCTAGGTATCGCTGGTGATCAAGAAAATGAATGTCCCTGTGGAAAGGGGCATAATGTTCAAGGATCCACATGATCCTGACATGATAGGACTGTCCCTGAATAAAGACCTGCTGGTCAGTTTAGTGATATCTAGCCTTCCTTGTCTACTGATACCATCTTTCTATCAATAATGGAGTTCTGTTTCTCCCCTCCCTTACTATTTTTTCCTCTCCTCTCTTGTCTTTTTCCTTCTATTCTCTTTAGTTTTAGCTTTTTAAGCCACATAGATGTATTTTTTATTGATGTGCGGGATAGCAGGTTTTTAATAAACCTGAATGGACACTTCAGAAGCGACTTGAGATGTCAGCACTGGCTTTGCAAGCAGCAGTATGAGGTGGATATGTAGCCCAAGCAGGCTTCTGTTGATCTCAGCGGCTGCCAGAAGAGTCCCTAGAAAGATCATTGGAAGGAGTCCCGGAAGCAGCCTTCCTTGAGGCAGGCATAACCTTTTTGACAGATGCCTTGAAAGACCTTATCCAGGTGTCCGTGAAGGATATGGCCATGGTGTTCCAGTTGCTGTGGCTTATACTCTGATTTGGCCTCAAACATGTCTCATTAAGCTCCCTTTTAAAGGGAAGTTGCTGTTTAGAGAGGTTCTAGAGGAAGCTGATGAATAATTTGGGGGAACCCAAGATTCCAAGGCTCCCAGAGTATCAACCTTTAGAAGCAGGCAGTTCTTGGCAGCCAAGGGGCACTTTAGACAGGTGTTAAGGTATCACCCTTTTGAGGTGGCCACAGAGGAGGTTGGGAAAGAGGCACAGTGTGGTAATGTGAGCTAGGACTGGCCATGGAACCAGGTAAGACAAGCAGCACACATTCAGCAAATCACGGTGGAAGCAGTTAAAGGTGTTCAGTAAGGGCTCCTGTTCATGTCACATGAAGGGAAGAAACAATATTCAATGCTAGTTCTGTAAACATAAGTTTCCTGCAGGGCCACAGTGTACATCAATATCTCTCAGCTCAGCAGCAGCTCTTACTGATCTCTGGCCTGGTTCCTGAATCCAGTCTCTAGCAGTTACTCAAGGCTGGCCTACAGCCGGCCAGGTCAAAATGCAAGCTTTTCAAGGTTCCAAGTTGAACTTGGCCTACCTGAACATAGTGGTTGCAGTTTCTCAGCATCAGGGTGCAGGCATCTTCAGTGGGCATCATTGCTTCCCTCTGGGCCTCCTTAACCTAGCTGTGGCCTGGCCTTTTACACTTCTTGGATTATGTCCTCCTGGCTCCACCCCTCCCACGTTACTTCCTCTTGGGTGAGACTAGTGTTTTAAGGTGGCCCTGACACTGTGAGGGAGTGTTCTTAAGGGGAAGTGGCAACGACTTTTCTCACATACCCTCCCCCTCAGCTCAGCCCTCCTCAGTTGAGCACCTGCCATGTCAGGGTCCACCTTCTATGACGAAATCAGCAATGGCATGATCTTGGCCCACCTGATGTTGAGCCCCGAAACTTGAAGGGCTGGAGGCTGAGAAACACTGGCATTTGTCTCCTTGTAGTGAGCCATCCGTTTGAGTGGTTCATGGTTCATGATGGGGAAGATGTGTCATCCCAGCAGATAGTACTGGAATGTCTTCAAAGCCCACTGGATAGCTAGGGCTTCCTTTTCAGTCACAACATAGTTCCTCTTCCTAGGAAACAGCGTAACAGCTAAAGTAGACCACAGGCTAGGACGGCCCCGAGCCCTACATCCGACGCATCTATCTGCACCATGAAGGGCTGGTTGAAGTCTGGGCTGACTAGCTGTGGCTCAAAACAGTGTCTGGTAAGCAGTATCTAGTTCCAACGTCCATTGCAGCTCCTCAGGGGCTTTTTTCTTCAGGTGGCGGGTCTGTGGTTCTGCCTTCTCAGCAAACCCTGGGATAAATTGTTGGTAGTATGCGAGCCCTAGGAAGGCTCGCACCTGCTTCTTGTTCTGGGGTATTGGCACCTGGGTGATCACTTCTACCTTCTGGACCCGGGGTACATTTCCTGACAGAGTACCCCAGGTATTGGACCTCATGCCCTCTTAGGATTCACTGTTAAACCAGCAGCCTGCAAACTATCCGGAACCACTTCTGACTGGATGAGATGGGTCCTCCACTCTGTACTGTAGATGACAGTGTCCAAGTATAGAGCTGCGTAGTCACCATGCAGCTTGAGTAGGCGGTCAGCAAGGTGTTGGAAGGTAGCTGGAGCTCCATGAAGACCAAAAGGCAATACAGTGAACTGGAATAGACCATGGGGCATTGAAAAGGATGTCATCTTGGTAGCCAGATTGAGGGGTACCTGCCAATATCATTTGGTCATGTCAAGGGTCAAAATGAACTGTGCTCCTCCTATCCTTTCAATGAGTTCATCAACCCTTAGCATTGAGTAAGTCTGTATTTGGAAACAGCATTCAATTTAAGGAAGTCAGTGCAGAACTGGAGACTTCCATCTGGTTTAGCTACCAGCAAAATGGATGATGACCAGTTACTGGTGGATTCTTCAATAACCCCCAGATCTAGAATATCAGCTATTTATTTCACCACTGCCTGCTGATGGGCTTTTGGGATCCAGTATGGGTGTTGCCAGACCACCACTCCTGGTTCTGTAATGACGTCATGGTTGCATGTTGGGTCCAGCTTGGCACATTGGAAAAGATGTTCTGGTTTTGGTGGACCAACTGTTTCAGGTCGGCTTTCTGTGAGGGTGAAAGCTGCTCACTAAATGGGACTTGCAAGGACTCAAGCTGTGCTGGTACCTCAGGACCTAAATCATCCACTGGGACCAGTGACACAGTCACCGGAATTCACTTCTTTAACAAATTGATATGGAAAATCTTTGCTTTATTTTTTTTTCTGGTTGGGCACCTTGTAGTTGACAGGTCCTGTCTTGTCTCTTATTTTGTAAGGCCCTTGCCAGTTTGTTTTCTGATGAGGGCCGGAGGACTAAGACTCTGTCCTCTGACTGGAAGGTTCTCTGCATGGGCTTGCCCACCTGATCCTTCTTTAACCAGAGCTTGGCTGCCTCACTTGCTTTCTTCAGCCTTTCCTGCATGGTGAGCACGTATTTGGCCAAATTCATCCCATGGCTAGGCTCCTCCTAGACTTCCTGAACCACATCCAGGATTCCTCTAGGTCACTGGCTGCATAGCAGTTCAAATGGAGAGAATTCTGTTGAACTCTGGGGCACCTCCCAAACAGGAAACAGTATGTACGGGATTGGGGCACAAACTTCCTCAGCATTTGCTTGAGAGTCTTATTAAAATGTTCCATCAGATCTTCTGTCTGTGGAAGATATACCAATGTCTGCAAGGTCTTTACTTATAGCAAAGCACACACTTGCATCATGACTCAGGACATAAAAGTGTTGCCTTGGTCAATTAGAATCTCAGTAGGGTTCCTCTTTTGGGAGAAGACTTCCCATAGAGCATTAGCCACAGTGGTATTCTTCATATAATGCAGAGTGATGGCCTCTGGAAATCATGTGGCATAATCCAAAAGGACTAAAATGTACTTGTTGCCATGCGCTGTTTGTTCTAGTGGTCCCATGAAGTCCATAGCCTTCCGGTCGAATAGGGTATCGATGATGGGCATGGACATGAGATGGGCAGGTGGAACCCTTGCAGGATGACTCATCTGGCAGGTCGGGCAGGGCAGGACTAACAGAAGAGGACTACATATTTAAACACACCAGACCAGAAAAACTGAACCAGGATACATTTCTGGGTTTCTCCTCCCCCAAGTGATCCCCTAATAGGTGACTGGGCTAATTGCAAGACTGCCTGCAATAAGAGTGCGGAATTAACAACTGCTCTATCACCTCCCTCTCCAGGGTTCTCTTAGTCACCCTATACAATAAATTATTCCTTACTATGAAATACAGGGGAGCTACTTTAGAGGTGTTTTGATTGCCCACGGGGTTTCTATCTACCATTATAACTTTGGCCTGGGCTTCTCTAAAGGATTCATTCTCTGCCTGGGCCCTCTTCAGATCTCTCAGTGTCCCTCCCCCACTCCACTCAGGCAGACTGTCTAAAAGGTCTGGGGTATCCTGTACCTCTTTTGATCCTTGATCCTCATCAGTTGCTGCCCCCATGTTCAATGGGCAGTGCAGTTTTTCCAACTGCCTTTGTCGGCTGGTTTTAGATTCTCTGTATAGAAGTTGGAGTCCTCCAAAGGGAAGATCTTGGGGAAAGACTGCTCCTTCTTCCGTGGGTCAGCGGTAGCTGAGCCCAGACAGTTCCAAATTTTGGGAAATTACAGCTCAAGACAACTGGGTAGGGAGGCCATGGAAAGACCACCACTTACAGCTGGACTTGCCCGACTGCGGTCTTGAGAGATACCTGAGCTGTAGGATACTGTCTTTGGTCTCCATGCACACATGATAATGTTACAGTCTACTCATAGTTTACTTGCAGTCAGGTGACTATTTCTCTCCGAATGAGGGTCTGACACTACTGGAGTCCATCAGTACTTGGTATGGGTTCCCATTCAGTTCAACTTCCATCACACAGTACCTGCTTTCAGGTTGAGAGGCCTCCACAAAGTTGCAAGAATTCGGAATGACCACATTCACATCCATGGCCTTTTCATCGAGTTCTTGGCAGTCTCTGGCTATGTGGCCTCTTTTGCCACATCTGAAACAGGTGAGCAAGGGTGGTTCATGCTGCTGGGTCAGTGGAGCGCACGGGGTTAATGGGGATGAAGATTTCTAGGGCTCTGACCCTTTTCTCAGAGATGCTGGGCTATAAGGTGGTTTATGGTCCTTCAGAGTTTCGGATCCTGCCTTTTCTCTTTTCTTCCCAGGACTCCCAGCTCGCATGCTCTCTCCTTGTAGGGTTCCGGTTCTGGTTGCGCTTGGTAAAAGGCTTCGGCTGCTTCCACAGCGCTCTCTGGTGTCAATTTAAGGTGCCACTTCACCCACTACTTCATGCACTGGGGTAGTCCTTCAAGGAAGTGTTTGAGGAGGACAACTCTTGCCCTTCAGTTAGAGCCATCTCCAGTTCACTTCTTTGAGTCTGTAAAAGAAACTATGGGAATTCTCCTTTACTTATAGGGACCCCTTCCGAAATCGTGTCCAGTAGACTTCTGGTGTGCAGCCTGCCTTCTCCCGATTGGCAGCCTTCTCTTCCACATAGATGTCCTTCCTAGTGAAGTGACATCCTGTAAGGTAGTCTGGCTGCTACCGATTAGGGTTCCTAAGTAGGCAGTCTATGATGCTTCTGACCAACCCAATAGGCGAGCTGTCCTCTGTTTATTAAAAAATAGTCTGGGTTATCTGGGACCATTTTTTAAAAAGCACCGGAACTGGAGCCCAACTTCTGCAACATTTGTTGTTGCAGCTACTTCTGTTGCCACTGCTGTTCAAAGTAAGCTTGCATGAACTGCTGCTGTTGCTATCGCCCTTCCAGTAGAGCCTTGGATCAGTTTTTCCATGTTTTCCGTACACTCGCAACACACTCTGCACGAGAATCAAAACAAAAATAAAAGCCTGCCTCTCTGGCTCTTTCTAAACATTTTAAAGGTTCCCTCTCTGAGGGCAGAGCTAATCTCTCTAGCCTGCCGGTCCAGCTGGTAGTCCTACAAGGCCCAGAGCCCCAGAGGCTAAGGATTCCAGCTTTTCCTGGCGGGTAAGCTCCAAATCCTTTCAAATCTATATAGTTTCCAGTTCTCCCCTTTCCCTCCAACCATGGGCTGCATCTCCTCCCTCCTCTCACGTTCCCTGCCATCTATGTGCATTTCCCCTCTTTCCTCTTCTACCCTCTGTTCATGTCTACCATCTCCCTTCTTTTTTTTTTCCTTCCATCCCCCATTGCAAACATTTATCCCTCTATTCCCCAACCATCCCCAACCATCCAGCATTACTTCTCTCTCGCCATCATCCACCATCGACCCATCTCTCTCTTTTTCTTCTCACATCCAGCATCACCTCTGTCTCTCCCCCATCATCCAGTATCACCCATCTCTTCCCTCTTACACACCATCACCATCCAGTAGAGCCCCGTCTCTTGGTCCCTCCCTCCCAACCATCCAGCACTGCTCCTCTCACTCCATTATCCACCATCGACCCATCTCTCTCTTTTTTCCTCTCATGATCCAGCATCACTTCTATCTGTCTCTCCCAAAACGATCCAGTATCATCCATCTCTTGCTTCTCACACACCATCTCCATCTAGCATTGCCTCATCTCTCGGTCCACCCCCCCCCCCAACCATCTTCCATCACTCTGTCTCTCCCCTTCTTCCCACTACTACTACCACAAAAACAAAACCATCATCCGTCATTTCCCCACCATGCTCTCTCTCCCACCCCCAACTATCTAGTATTACCTTGTCTCCCCCATATCCTGCATTGCCCCATCTTTTCTTCTCCCCGTAGTCTACACTGATGTGTCTCTCCTCACCCCCATAGTCTGCACTGCTCTTTCTTCCCACCCTCCTATATCCTACATTGCCCTATCTTTTCCTCTCCCAGTCCACACTGCTCTATCTCTCCCCACCTCCCATATCCTGCATGGCTCCATCTCTTCCCGCCTTCCCCGTATCCAGCTTTGCCCAGTCTTGTCTCCCTGTCCTCTCCCCCTCCCACTGGAATTTTTGTAGCCCCCTCTCATTGGAATTCCCTTCCGCCTAACATCCGTCCTGAGATTTCTTTTAAAATATTCAAAGCAAAACTTAAGGCATGGCTCTTTGTTAAAGCTTTTGATATAGTAAGATGTTTTGGCAATCCTTCTTTATTTTTGTTGTTTTCTTGTTGATATCTCTCCTTTCTTTCTATGATCTCTGTCTGCTGTCCTATATAAATTTGTAGTTCCTTTCAATTTTCTTGAACTTTTATTGTATTGTAAACCGCCGAGTACTGCCAGTCGGTAATGGCAGTATAGCAAATCTTAATAAACCATTAACCATATGCTAGAGCAGAAGAAGAGAGAAGTTAATACGATGTGAGCAGCTGGCTCACTTGGGTACCTTGTCTTCCGCTGCAGGTGATGCGTGCACCTGTCAGAACTCTTCCACCGCTGTATCTGGTACTTAGTGCATGCTCTTCCCATATCACTTGGCCTGGGGATAGAGATGAGGTTGCGGAGGGAGGAATTGAAGTGCTATGTGCAATGCAGGAATTCACTGTCTGTGTTCTACCTTTTGCCAATTAATTCCCACATTCAGAGGATTCATACCATAGCTAAGGACGAGAAGCATGCATGACTTCACCTATGCATAGAATGATGTTTGAGAGACACTACTGGTGGTGATCATTGCTGTGAGATGCCAAGAGCAGAGCCAGGCATTGAGCTAGACCTGAGCATAAGGCATCTGTGACTTTTCAGTGGCACACTTAGTTAAATCCCACTGCAAACTACTGTGCCATGGCACACTGGCTGTGAAAAACTGGACTAGTCTCCCAAAATTGCCATTGCCTTGCTCTTAATTTGGTTTGGTAGGCGGCTATCTGCTGGTAGAGAGGAGACTAAAAGTAAATACAGAAATCAAGATCATTGTGTAATCCAAATCCCATTCTTAATCTCAGGGTTCTCCAATGGGTGGGTTTATTAGATTTTAATACTAGACCCAATATGGATTTGGATGGAAATCTCTGAGGCTGGGAGCAGTTGTAGGGTGGTTTGCTAGCAGTGCTTCACCTCCAGCGCCAACCAAGGTAAGATTTCTGCCTTCAGTGCTAAAACCCTCAAAACTGTGAAGGAAGTGCCCTGAAACAGGTAGTACTGTCCAGTAAATACAGCTATTTGTAAAATCCCCAGGTTAATGGCAGGACTTAGTATTCCAAACAAAAATAGAAGTGACCAAAATAATTCCAGCATATTCTTAAGGAGGAAGGTGATCAGGAGCACTCATTTATACATGTTTTAAATAAATTAGAGCATAAACAGCTAGTCATGGTCCATAATCTCCTATTTCATTATGTCATGCTTTTCAGTACAATGTGTTAATGTATATTTTATATATATATATATACAGTGGGGGAAATAAGTATTTGATCCCTTGCTGATTTTGTAAGTTTGCCCACTGACAAAGACATGAGCAGCCCATAATTGAAGGGTAGGTTATTGGTAACAGTGAGAGATAGCACATCACAAATTAAATCCGGAAAATCACATTGTGGAAAGTATATGAATTTATTTGCATTCTGCAGAGGGAAATAAGTATTTAATCCCTCTGGCAAACAAGACCTAATACTTGGTGGCAAAACCCTTGTTGGCAAGCACAGCGGTCAGACGTCTTCTGTAGTTGATGATGAGGTTTGCACACATGTCAGGAGGAATTTTGGTCCACTCCTCTTTGCAGATCATCTCTAAATCATTAAGAGTTCTGGGCTGTCGCTTGGCAACTCGCAGCTTCAGCTCCCTCCATAAGTTTTCAATGGGATTAAGGTCTGGTGACTGGCTAGGCCACTCCATGACCCTAATGTGCTTCTTCCTGAGCCACTCCTTTGTTGCCTTGGCTGTATGTTTTGGGTCATTGTCGTGCTGGAAGACCCAGCCACGACCCATTTTTAAGGCCCTGGCGGAGGGAAGGAGGTTGTCACTCAGAATTGTACGGTACATGGCCCCATCCATTCTCCCATTGATGCGGTGAAGTAGTCCTGTGCCCTTAGCAGAGAAACACCCCCAAAACATAACATTTCCACCTCCATGCTTGACAGTGGGGACGGTGTTCTTTGGGTCATAGGCAGCATTTCTCTTCCTCCAAACACGGCGAGTTGAGTTCATGCCAAAGAGCTCAATTTTTGTCTCATCTGACCACAGCACCTTCTCCCAATCACTCTCGGCATCATCCAGGTGTTCACTGGCAAACTTCAGACGGGCCGTCACATGTGCCTTCCGGAGCAGGGGGACCTTGCGGGCACTGCAGGATTGCAATCCGTTATGTCGTAATGTGTTACCAATGGTTTTCGTGGTGACAGTGGTCCCAGCTGCCTTGAGATCATTGACAAGTTCCCCCCTTGTAGTTGTAGGCTGATTTCTAACCTTCCTCATGATCAAGGATACCCCACGAGGTGAGATTTTGCGTGGAGCCCCAGATCTTTGTCGATTGACAGTCATTTTGTACTTCTTCCATTTTCTTACTATGGCACCAACAGTTGTCTCCTTCTCGCCCAGCGTCTTACTGATGGTTTTGTAGCCCATTCCAGCCTTGTGCAGGTGTATGATCTTGTCCCTGACATCCTTAGACAGCTCCTTGCTCTTGGCCATTTTGTAGAGGTTAGAGTCTGACTGATTCACTGAGTCTGTGGACAGGTGTCTTTCATACAGGTGACCATTGCCGACAGCTGTCTGTCATGCAGGTAACGAGTTGATTTGGAGCATCTACCTGGTCTGTAGGGGCCAGATCTCTTACTGGTTGGTGGGGGATCAAATACTTATTTCCCTCTGCAGAATGCAAATAAATTCATATACTTTCCACAATGTGATTTTCCGGATTTAATTTGTGATGTGCTATCTCTCACTGTTACCAATAACCTACCCTTCAATTATGGGCTGCTCATGTCTTTGTCAGTGGGCAAACTTACAAAATCAGCAAGGGATCAAATACTTATTTCCCCCACTGTATATATATAATATATATATAATGTGCTCTCCCCAGTCTTCTCTTATGCATTTTCAAAATAAAGGTGCTCAGAATAAAACTGATATACTTTACCAAGCCAGTTATATGGAACATTGTGCTTAGATTGATAGATGCTGATTCACACATGAAAACAGCAGTGGTGTATTAAATGGTGTGTTGCGTGGAAATACATATTTGACTCAGCTGAGTTTTGGTACATCAGTGCCTGCATTGTACTTGTGAATCTAAATGTTTTAAACTAAATGGTTTTTGTTTTTTTAAGAAACCAGCAGTAGGGATGCTTAGCTCCTAAATACTTCCAGTTCGGACATTGGAAGAAAATAGTCAGTTATACTGAGACAGAAATTTAAAGAGAAATGTCTAACTTAAACAGAACATCCAAGACTTATATGTAAAGGGAATATATACTCTAAAATGGCATTATAGCAGAACATGCATGACCCTAACACAGCATGTAATTAAAGGTTAATAGGCCACACCAGGTCAGCATTTAAATCAAAATGTTTAATCAAATTTAAGGAAAAATCCATAAACCCATAAACACAAGATTCATGATTCCCCTCCTGTATGATTTATGAGAACATGATCAAACAGCTATACAAATGCTATTAGTAGTAGTAGTATACATTGAAGTTGTTCAAAACCATGAGAATATTTAGTATGGATATTTCCATTCAGTGGCCTTGAGGTGAAAAACAAATGCTGTAATTGATGACAATACATAGTTGACATAGTAGATGACGGCAGAAAAAGACCTGCACGGTCCATCCAGTCTGCCCAACAATATAACTCATATGTGCTACTTTTTGTGTATATTTTTTATTACATTTGTACCCCGCGCTTTCCCACTCATGGCAGGCTCAATGCGGCAGGCAATGGAGGGTTAAGTGGCTTGCCCAGAGTCACAAGGAGCTGTCTGTGCCGGGAATCGAACTCAGTTCCTCAGGACCAAAGTCCACCACCCTAACCACTAGGCCACTCCTCCACTACCTTACCTTGATTTGTATCTGTCTTTTTCAGGGCACAGACCGTAGAAGTCTGCCCTGCACTAGCCTCGCCTCCCAACCACCAGCCCCGCCTACCACCACCGGCTCTGTCATCCAATCTCGGCTAAGCTCCTGAGGATCCATTCCTTCTGAACAGGATTCCTTTATTTTTATCCCACGCATTTTTGAATTCCGTTACCGTTTTCATCTCCACCACCTTCTGCGGGAGGGCATTCCAAGCATCCACCACTCTCTCCATGAAAAAATACTTCCTGACATTTTTCTTACGTCTTCCCCCTTCAATCTCATTTCATGTCCTCTAGTTCTACCGCCTTCCCATCGCCAGAAAAGGTTTGTTTGCAGATTAATATCTTTCAAATATTTGAACGTCTGTATCATATCACCCCTGTTTCTCCTTTCCGCCAGGGTATACATGTTCAGGTCAGCAAGTCTCTCCTCATACTTCTTGTAATGCAAATCCCATACCATTCTTGTAGCTTTTCTTTGCACCAATTCTTTTTACATCCTTAGCAAGATATGGCCTCCAAAACTGAACACAATACTCCAGGTGGGGCCTCACCAACGACTTATACAGGGGCATCAACACCCCCTTTCTTCTGCTGGTCACACCTCTCTCTATACAGCCTAGCAACCTTCTAGCTACTGCCACCACCTTGTCACACTGTTTTGTCGCCTTCAGATCCTCAGATACTATCACCCCAAGATCCCTCTCCCCGTCCGTACCTATCAGATTCTCACCGCCTAACACATACGTCTCCCGTGGATTTCTACTCCCTGTGTGCTTCACTTTGCATTTCTTCGCATTGAATTTTAAATGCCAAACATTACTCTTGGACACAAATGCTATGATAGAAAAATGGACAGTGGAACCTTTTTAAAATTCATTTGCCCACCATAATTTGCCAAGTTCAGAGGATCTGTGGGAGAATTCAGCTGGCTAGTGGTGATCATAAATTTGATTTGGCCATCAGTTTTCTTCAGTTGACCACCACAACTATTTCTTGGTTAGTCTGACAAAAACTAGAGTCCCTATATCATTAGGCACAAAATTAAATAAAACCTTATACATAAAATCTTATAAAGAAATCTAGAACAGAGTTGTTGCCTTTTTTTTTTTTTAATCTTAAATTGCCCTATTCAGTATGCTGAAGAAAATTCACTGGTACAGGTTCCACATAATGCATGGCAATAATCCACAGTAGTTCTGCTTCACAGGAGAACATATACATTGATAAATAATGAGGTGAAGCTGAGATGTTTTCTTCTTTAATAAGGAAAATTGAAAAGCTGGGTGACAGTTGGTAGCCTGTAAAAGGTCATGGCATTTTGTCTGATGAAACATTTCTTGATTTTCGCTTCTGGTCACTGAAGGCATCCATTCTGTTTTCCCCCAGAGAAGGCAGCATGGAATCTTGCTACTTTTTGGGATCCTGCCAGATACTTGTGACCTGTATTAGCCAGGGTTGGATGCTGGGCTGGATGGATCTTTGGTTTTAAAATTTCAAGTTATTAAGGGTTTGCTATCCCGCCTATGAAGGCAAATGTCTAGGCAGCTTATATGCTAAAAGTTACTTTAAAAATAGTGTAAAGTATATTTATGGTGACAATGCATGACTCAAAATGAGAGGAGGGCAGTAACAGTTCTGCTCTTACTCCATCAGAAGCTAGGAGTCAGCACAGTGCTACGAAACTAATCCCTGGAGTTTCTTAGCACAGTTCTTCTCGGCCCTCTTCTGGAGGCACACTTTGGCAGTCAAGTTTTCAAGACATGCATGAGATAAATTTGCATTTGATAAATTTGCATGCAAAAGGTATCCAATATATGCAGATTTATTGCATGTATATTCATTACAATAATGCTGAAAACCCGACTAGCTGGATGTGCCTTCAGCAGAGAACAAGTCAAACAAACTTCTTTGCAGGCTTCTGAGAAACCCATCATTAACGTTTACTGGGAAAATAACCTAATTTTGTGTTTAGCTGTAGCCTTAGCAGTAAGAAAATCCTGTGACATGTTAATTGTGTCTTTGTGTTGATGACACACGCCTGTGACTCATTCGGTCCTGCAAAGTCCAATATGTTCATTTATGAGTTAGCAGCCTACAGACACAATGAGCAGTAGAACATTGCTTCTCGTTTCAGATGAAGGAACTCTGCACAAGGCTATTAGTTCTGAGCACGGAATGCATATAATAGAAGAAATAAAGCTTTTCCCTGTTTCTGAGCCCATTCAGACACTGCTACTGTCCTCCAAAGAGGTAAGAAGAACCTGGAAAAATTCAAGATTTCAGCATCCTTTACTTGGCATGGCCAGACTATACCCATGGAAGCTGATTGTTGTGTGGATCTTATTTCAAGTGTAGTAGTATTGATAGGAATGTGATTAATCAAACTTTTTTTATTCTTTCCAACCCAGTGGAATGTACATGATTTTCATTGCTAAGCCCTCCAATTTCCACAGAAGTTGGAAAGAAGTATTCAAAAGGGGTTGAGAATGACTGTCTGTCCGGGGGCAAAATAACTTTCTGAAAATTTAACATAGTGAGATGAAACATGGCATGCGAGAAAAAATGGTAAAAAGACACACTGAGTTTGCAAATGGGCCAAATAGGACTGGGGGTTCCAGAAATATCAGCCCTCCCAAAATATGGCACAGTGCATTTCTGTAGGAAAAGGAGTTTCAGCTTCTGTAGCATAGAAACTTAGAGTGAAATGTAGCAATTGGAGAACAAGGTAAGGCAGTTTAAAAGACAGCATTCCCTACTCTTCCAAACACCCATATTTTCTCACCCTCTGAAAATTTGTCCCACACCATAAAACTACCTCCGGCAGCTGCCACACCATTATGCATACTGCCCTGCAAACTGTTTCACTTTTTTAAAAAAACTACCCCCCAACTGCCCACCCCTAAATATTAACCCCTTACAAGCTGCCCCAGGTGCCAAAATTACCCTTCTGCAAATGTCCTACCTCCAAACATGTCTCCCACAATTTATCCCTACACAGTTCAGACTACCCCTGCCCCTCAGTCTTGCTGCCCCCAAGTGCCCCCCAACCACAACTACCTCCCCCGTAGACACAATGCATGCCCAGCACACACACCATAGATGCACACTGAGGAAATGTTAATTCCATATCCCTTTATTTTATTTTCTTGGTTATTAATTACTAGTAAAAAAGGCCCGTTTCTGGCTGAAATGAAACGGGCGCTAGCAAGGTTTTGCGTGGAGTGTGTATGTTTGAGAGAGTGTCTGTGAGAGTGACTGTGTGAGAGTGAGAATGTGCAAGTGTGTGTGTGTGTGACAGTGGGTGTGAGTGTGTCTGTGAGAGAGCATGTATGTATGTGAGAATGAGTGTGTGCGAGTGCGTATGTGAGACAGTGAGTGTCCTTCCCTGTCCCCCCAGTCAGGTGTCAGGACTGGAGGGACTGTGGACAGTCATGAAGGCAGCCCCTACCAAAATAATGAAAGCAAGACCATTTGTATAATAATCACTGCATTCCAGAGAACAAAATGGAGCAAGTTCCCACATGCTATCTTTTGCTTTCTGTATTCAGTAGCTGACAGGCTTGCTAGACTTACCTAAGTGGCTGCAGCTGCAATACACTGAAAAGAAAGCAAGGAAACCTATGAGACGTAGATACGGCCCTCCCCTTGGCCTCTGACGCTCCTCCCTTCTTCTATTTGACTTCCCTCTGATAGGTCCGTCATTCGGTGTTACGCTCCTCCCTTTTCCTGTTTCAGTTCCCTTTGATAGGTCAGAGCGGTGCAGCTGTGACACTCCTCCCTTCTCTGATAGGTCAGGGCGGGGCAGAGATGTAGTGTGCTTAAAAATGGTTACAGAGCTTCGAACATATGAACTGTTGAAGCCTCAGAGTGTGCTTTAGAACGTTGAGGGTGCTTTTTATGTGCAGATGAGGCGTGGCCTACGGCCCAGATGGGCGTGGCTGAGACTGAGGGTGAGTAGTCCGAATAGCCTAGCCTACCAGGAGGACAGGAGTTCAGGACAGATGGAGTGAGCTTCAGAACGTCTGAGGGGGGATTTTATTTATATAGATATGCTGAAAACTACTTTCATAATTATGTAGTTCTCTTATTGGTTGCTATGTATATCACCAAGTAACATCTGTTGCTATTGGCAAGGCTAGACTAAACTTTGAACATTCTTTGTCCGACATGTTGGGGGGGGGGGGGGGGGGCTATGAGATGTGCCCAGGACTCAGGAGGTTAGGCTTATCAACTATCTAGCTTTTTTAGAAGTCAACAGCATTTTACATTAATATTTAGGAAGTAGAATGACAAGTGATATGTGTGGACATTTTTCTGCGTTTAAAACCTCTATCTGCAGTCCTTCCACCCCCACCCCATGTGAGTGAGCCTGCCCGGCCTGCCTCCTTTATAACAGTCAGTGGTGGCCCTACCATTAGGCCACCTGAGGCGGGGGCCTCAGGTGGCACTCTTGTGAGGTGGCATAGCCCCCTGCCCTTCCCTCCCCAAACCTCTTCCCCAAAATTACCTTTTTCTTTTCTTTATTTTTTTTTTTTTTAAAGAAGGCAGGTGGCCCGCCTCCAAGGAAACAGGAGATTACATCAGAGAGGCAGGCCACCTGCAGTAGAGAGACGGAGCCTGGGAGTCACTGCCGTCACCTTCTTTTGAAAACGAATAGAAAAGGTAATTTTGTGGAAGGGGTTTGGGGAGGGAAGAGCAGAGGAGCCAGGGCAGCAGCTTATTTTCTGCCTCAGGCGGCAGATTGTCTTGGGCTGTCCCTGGATCCACTTAATGGAAAGGCAGTGGAGACAGAGAACTGGGAGGCAGCTCTAGTCACAGGATGAGAGGAGGTGATCTGAAGGGAGTTTCTGTGCTTATAGAAGTAAAGTTCCTGCATGTGGTGGAGGGCAGAAGAGAAGTGCCCCCAAGAAAAAGTGCCCCACTACACTGTAATATAGTGATTAAAGAACTGCACCTTTCAAACTGCCTTCCCCTCTCATTCTCTCTCCTTATCAAACAAATGGAAAGCACAGGCACGCACAAAGAGGTACATCTGTTCCCTACACACATACACTGGCATACAAACATGCATGCATAGACACACATAGATATGTCCTAACACACCCACAACCCCCCCCCCCACACACACACACACATGCACGTACATGCAGAGTGGTTGGAAAGAATTCCATGAGCCTTGCTCTTCATGCTTGCTGACGTGTTCTATTTTCATGAAAGTTAAATACATCTATCATGCTTTCAATATTTAAAGTAAAATCATGTTTGAAAGTTAAATCACGTCTGCCCTTCCTATTTTCAGATGTTCATTTGAAGTAAGCTAATTCAAGGTGGGGGGACAGAAGCTAAATATTTCTGTCTAGTCCTGATGAGGCAGCAGGATGGAAGAAGTAAAATATAGTGTGAAAATGAATCATCAAACAGTGCAAAAGCAGCTGACACGGAAAAAAAATAGCAGAACCTGTTCTTTATGACCAACATGAGCTAGCTCCCTGTTGGGGCGGGTGGGGGGAATTATTTAAGAAGTTCTGCAATTCTTTCCTGTTTCTGTATTCACACACGTGCAGTGCCACACACAAGACTAACCTTTGATAAGTACATCCATGTATGGAGTTATTTTAGAGAACATTTTCTACTAGGAAAAAAGCCCCCTTTCTGACACAAATGAAACAGACGCTAGCAAGGTTTTCCTCGGAGTGTGTATGTTTGAGAGAGTGTATGTGAGAGTGACTGTGTGTGAGAGAGAGAGTGAATGTGCGAGAGTGTGTGTGTGAGAGAGAGAGAGAGTGAGTCTGGGTGTGAGTGTGTCTGTGAGAGAGAGAGTGTATGTGTGAGAATGAGAGTGTGTGCAAGTGCGTATGTGAGACACTGTGTGAGACAGAGAGAGAGAGTGTGTTTCACACAGATACAGTGTGTGCGAGAGAGAGAGAGTGTGTGTGAGACACAGACTCTCTGTGAGACTGAGTGTATGAGACCAAGAGAGTGTGTGAGTGACTGTGTGACACATAGAGAGTGAATGTGATACAGTGTGAGACATAGAGTGTGTGAGAGACAGTGTGTGAGAGTGAGAGAGAGAAAGACATTGACTGTGAGAGAGAGAGAGAGAGAGTGTGTGTGTGACAGCGATCCCTCCCCCCCCCCCCTCTGATGTCAGGCCCCCCCTCTCTCTGGTGTCTGAGCGTTACTGTGCAGGACGCTGAGCTCTGGCTGTGCTTAAGGAACTGACCAATCCTATTTAATAGAATGCACCTCCAACATTCTGAAGCCGAGAAACCTCGTGTGGTTGGTCACTTCTGCTTGTGATTAACCCGGAAGTACGTGATGTCAATTCAGGAGATGGATACAGAGAGCAGGAATGCCTCAGCCATTCAGTCAGCTTCAGAATGTTGGAGGTGCGTTTTATTATATAGGATGTGAAAAGCATATATTAGACTTGGAAAGCGGCTGTTATAAAAGAGTGTGTTGTAAGATTGTGCCTACTTTTATCCAATCTGTGTGTAAGCGTTATAGAGTATGATTGGGGCAGAGTTGCAATGTATGTGTGCATTTTACACAATATGCATGTACATACAGAGTTCATGCACTAATTTACACCTTTGGAGCAGGTGTAAATGGTGTATCCTACCATACAAGTCTGTTTCATAAAGGCACTTAAATGCCTTGCCTTTAGAAAATAGGTGATTTTTTGGATAGTTCATGCTGTTAGATTTCCCTCATAATGTACAAAATTAGACATACATGCACAAAACTACTTTAGCAAATCTTGTAACAGGGGCTTTCTCATCTTCTTTCAAATGAAGGCTACTGCATGCTGACTAGTTTTCTAGTTAATTAGGAGAGAGTAGACAAGTATAATATTTGATAAAGAAAATGCTGATCGGTGGCACTGACCCACTCAGCAAGGAATTAAAAAAATAATGTATGGAGAAAATAATTATGTTGAAGGCTGAAACCCTTTGTGGAGCAACCCCGGTTCACTGTAGCCATAGTCAAAAGAAACCTCAGACCAGTGAACACTTCCTTTCCTGCATGCCCAGATTACTAGGTTACTTCCTCAGTCTTATTCTGCTTCTCCTTATTGTTTTCTCTTTGTCTCCTTTCTGGAGGAATGAATTCAGTAGTAGGATGCACTGGGGGGGTGGGGGGTATTTTTATAAAGGATTATTTACATATAAATGTCAGAGAATCTGCATAAACGGTCTCTTAAAAACAAATAACTCCTCTTTGTACAAGTACTCACTATGGAATCCTTTTTCCAAAGCTTAGTGTGCACTAAGGGAGATGCACTAAACTAAACGAGGCTTTAACGAGCCTTTAACGACCCTTTAACGAACAGTTTTCCTACCCTGGCATGCATTAAAGCCCAATTTCTGACGATGACGGTAGCAGCAAACGAAAACGGAATGCAGATGAGCAAATTGTGTAGAAACCCTATTGAAATGAGATGCACTAAACTTTTCCGATTGCCTTAACGGTGGAAATCGCCAGAAAATTTAACGAGAGGTTGTACCTCTCGTTAGCTAAACTCCGAAGGCTTATATACAATAGTTCCAGTTCTTGTCTAGTCTCCTTCCAACTACTTCCCCACCAAAGCTAGCTCTTCAAGGATCGAATCCTGTCCTGCCGTGTTTGGAACCCCCAGACCAGGAAGGAACACGTGGACGAGCAACAAATTGTATCTTGCAAAGGTTTAATGTCAAGCTGAAAGTCTCCTTTGCCCACTCTCACTCATATCGGTCCTATCTCTCTCCTCCCTCCCTTCTATCCCGCTCCTGGCCCGGGTATCTCCTCCCCTCCAATCTCTTCAGCGACTCAGGTCTCCCTCTCTCTGTGCCTGGTTTCTGACACTGCTTTTACAATGGCAACTCCTCCGTCTCTTTTGTCTGAGCTTGAGGTCTCCGTGTTCACTGTTTTGGCTCCTGTAGGTTTGGGGAAGGCTAAAGAGGACACCACCTCACTGGACTGTACTGCAATTATTTCGGAGGCTTTCTCCGTAAAGTTCTTCTGCCTATTCGACAGTTTTAACTAATGTTTTGCACTGTAAAAGCCGTTTTACTGTGGCAGTGCTCTCTCAGCTGTGCTGTACGCTGTTTGCGTTGAAAGATTCCTTAATGTAAGTTGCAGTCCGCTACTGTTAGTTTCAGCTGTGGAATCTGACTGTCAGCCCTTGCGGGACTGTGACTTCTCTGGAAAGGGAGCGTAATAATTTACAGCAGTCTTTCGAGAGCCAACCTTCTCCTGCTTCAGCTGACGGGGGGAGATGATAATACCCAGCCTGCTAATATACCATGCACTGAATGTGAATTACTTAAGGGTACGTCAGTCTCTGGAAAAGGAAAACTCTCTATGGGAGGCACATGTTCTCTTCAGAGTGAAATGCAGCAATGTGAGGCTTCTCTTGCTTCTGTGAATAAGCGGCAGGCAGCTCTGGAGACAGAGAAGTTCCACTCGCTTTACCAGGCATTGAAACAAACTTCTGAGGGTGATGCTCCTTCTTTGCATGGTGATATTTATTACAGGCACAGGGCGTGTCTTATTCTGCCCAGCAGGCTCTGCTTGGAGCTAAGGTAGAGCCGATTACCGACGTTTTTAACGAAGAGTTAGTGAATGCAAGTGAGCTGCAACGAACAGCTCATTTGCATTCCCTATCCTTCGTGCATTCTTCGTTTTTTTCCAATACGGTAAGTTCTTTTACGTTTTACATTCTTTTACGTTTGGTTGATGCATCTCCCCCTAAGTGCTAAGAAGCCCATTATATACCTATTGGCTTCCTAGAATCTAGTGCACACTAAGCTTTAGTAAAAGGGTAGGTGAGTTTGGGGAACGAATTTGGACAGAGTGTAGGAGGAATAAACAGAAACACAGGAAATATAGGTGGATAAAGACCGTATGGCCTATCCAATCTGCCCATCCATGCCATCTACTCTCTCTGTCACTCTGTTAGAGAGCCTGTGCACTTATTCCAAGCTCTCTTGAATTCAGATACTGTTTTTGTCTGCACTACTTCCACTGGGAGGCTGTTCCACGAATTCACCACCCTTTCCATGAAGAAGTATTTCCTCAGGGTTACTCTTATCCCCTTTCATCTTCATCCTATGCTCCCTCGTTTCAGAGCTTCCTTTCAATTGAAGGAGACTCGCCTCCTGTGCATGTATGCTGCATAGGTATTTAACTGTCTCTATCATATCTCTCCTCTCCCACTCATCTTCCAAAATATATATCTTGAGATCTTTAAATCTGTCCACATATGCTTTATGACGAAGACTACTGACCATTTTAGTAGCTGCCCTCTGGACCGACTCCATCCTCTTTATATCTTTTTGAAGGTGTGGTCTCCAGAATTGTACACAATATTCCAAAATGAGGTCTCACCAGAGTCTTATACAGAGGCATCATCACCTCCTTTTTTCTACTAGCCATTCCTCTCCCTATGCACCCAAGCATCCTTCTAGCTTTCTCTGTTGCCTTTTCTACCTGTTTGGCCACCTTATGATCATCACATACGATTACACCCAAGTCCTGCTCCTCTTTCGTGCACAAAAGTACTTCACCCCCCTAAACTGTACCATTCCTTCAGGTTTTTGCAGCCCAAATGCATGGCCCTGCATTTTTTAGCATTAAATCTTAGCTGCCAAATTCCAGAACATTCCTTTAGCTTTACTAAGACCTTCCTCATGTTATCCACACCATCAGGGGTGTCTTCCCTATTGCAGATTTTGGTATCATTCACAAAGAGGCAAACCTTACCAGACAACCTTTCAGCAATATGGCTTAAAAAATGTTTAAAAGCCCAAGAACCAAACCTTGCGGTACACCACTGGTAACATCCTTTTCCTCAGAATGAGTTCAATTTACCACTACCCTCTGTCACCTTCTACTCAACCATTTCCTAACCCAGTCAGTCACTGTAGGTCCCACACCGAGGTCATTCAGTATTTATTAGTTGTCTATGCGGAACAGTGTCAAGCGTTTTTCTAAAATCTAAATACACCACATCTACTGCTGTCCCTCAATCCAACTCTCTGATCACCATGTCAAAGCTAATTAATTTCTGTCTGACAAGACCTACCTCTAATGAAACCATGTTGCCTCGGATCCTGTAATCCATTGGATTCCAAAAATCTTACTATTCTCTGTTTTAAAAGAGTTTCCATTAATTTACTTACCACAGAAGTCAGACTTACTGGTCTGTAGTTTCCAACCTCTTTCTTACTTCTGCTTTTGTGGAGAAGGACCACATCTGCTCTGCTCTACTCTAGTCCTCCAAGAATACTCCTGACTCTAGGGAAGCATTGAAAAGGTCATCCTGCAGAGCTGCTATAACTTCCCTAATTTCCTTCAGTACCCTTGGATGTATGCCATCCAACACCATTGTTTTGTCTACCTTTAGTTTAGCCAGCTCCCCACAAACACAGTCTTCTGAAAATAATTAAGGGACTATCACCCTTCCATTACTATTTGTCTTTTGCGGTCCTGCTCGTATTCTTTCAGCTGTGAACACAGAATAGACATATTTGTTAAGCTTCTACATGTTCCTCCCCTTCACCTTTGAGTCTCGCAATCCCACTTTTGCACTTTCTCCTATCTAATGTATTTATTTTATTTATTTATTTAGATTTTGCTCACATCTTTTTCAGTAGTAGCTCAAGGTGAGTTACATTCAGGTACACTGGATATTTCTCTGTCCCAGGAGGGCTCACAATCTAAGTTTGTACCTGAGGCAATGGAGGGTTAAGTGACTTGCCCAAGATTACAAGGAGCAGCAGTGGGATTTGAACCGGCCACCTCTGGCTTACAAGACCGGTGCTTTAACCACTAGACCACTCCTCCACTCAGGCCACTCCATTTAAAAAAATGTCTGTCCCCCACCCCTTTCACCTTATTGGCTATTTTTTCTTCCATTTGCATATTTGCTTTCTTGACTACTCTACCAGCTTCTGCTAGCTTTTACAGATATTGTTGCCTTGCCTGTCTTCCTCTTTCTGCGATTTCTTGTGGTTTATAAAGGCTAACCTCTTTTCCTTACCTTTTCAGTTACTACTTTTGAGAACCAAAGTGGCATCCTTTTCCTTTTATTTACTTTACTTACAAAAAGATTTGTTGCTCTTACAATAGCTCCTTTCAGTTTTGCCCACTGCTTTCTAACTTGGTCCAGATATTCCCATCCAGACAAGAATACCTTGAGGTAATTCCCCCATCTGAAGTTTAGAACCTTCACTTTTGAATGAACCCTCTTCACACCTATCTGAGGGGCCTTTTTACAGAGCAGCGGTAAGCCCAACGTGGGCTTACCGATTGCTCTTCTGGGACTACCACCAGACCAATGCGGACGCTGGCGGTAGTCCCACCCCAAGTGCGCACCATTTCCGAGGGAAAAAGAAACCCCCCGGAAATGGCTTGCGTGGCGATAACCAAACGGTAATTGGGCATTATCACGTGCTGCCTGGTTAGCACGGGAGCCCTTATTGCCATCTCAGTGGCGGTAAGGACTCCCTGCCGCATGGCCATGCGGTTAGAGTTCTCTTACCGCATGGCCATGTGTGTCTGGGGGCTTTTTTACCTGCTGCAGTAAAAATTGCTCTGGTGCGCAGGAAAAACAGCCGAACGCTAGTGCAGGGCTTTTTCTCCTGCAGCTTGGTAAAAGGATCCCTTAATATTAAACTACACCATCTGGTAATCGCTGGATGTCAGATGATCACCTTCAGGTGATAAAATAAACACATACTTCAGCCACATAAATTATAGACCAGCTAATTCTATGCATCAGCGGTTTTGGCAGCTTATTTGCTAGTATTTTGTAAAGGCAAATAAGCACTTAAGGTGTTTTTATAATATAAGCTTAAAATATGCTTTTGCTATGACTCTCAACTAAGGTGACCTGTTAAACTATTTTTTTTTATCCTATATGGGTGTAATTTTATAAATAAGGTGCTAACATTTATGTGGCAATATGCATTCAAATTTAGGTACAGATCCCAGATCCATGTGTAAACTACTTAAGGAGTCGTCAACAATCAATTATTGTTGTTAATTGGTAGTCATTTCGATTTACTTGTTGTTCTGCCCTGTGCACTATTCTAAAATATGCATGCCTAAATTTTATAGCGCGTAGCTCCAAAAGGGGCATGGACATGGGAAGGTCAGGGGTATTCCTAGGATTTAGGCACGATGTTGTAGAATGTCATTTGCACACACAACTGCCATTAGTTGGGTGCCATCATTTACCCCTAGTTTTGGCAGGCGTAAGTGCCGTACCCAGAGTTAGGCACGAGATTCGTGCTAAGCTAATATTCTGTAAAGGTTGTGCGCCCTTTGCAGATTACTAGTTTAGTGTGGATCTTCCACTGCCTAACTTTGAGCACCGTTTACTGATTTTCTCCTTAAATGACTTGTCAGGGTCACAGAGTAGTAACTGAAGCCCTGGCTTCCATGGTTCAGAACTTGCTTCTTCTTCACTGTGACAGCAGCATTTAGAAGCACTAGAAAGAAAATGATGATGATAATTTCTACAGGGGACTTGTGGCTGCAAGTAGAAAATCATCAAAAATAACTTAAACTAGAATACTTGTGAGCCAAACAGAATAATATTTTAACTTAATATCTGTGCATAAAAGAATCTAATGGGGAGTCTTTATTGGCTAAAATGAAGTAGGATAAGTTTGAATATTTGCCATTTTTTCTATTCAACTAGCAACTTCTATATCAGGCACGAAATATAGAAAATTACTTTTTTATCATGTCCATAGGAACAGAGATACGTCTATGCAGGCTCCAACTCTGGGGTGATGCAGAGTCCAGTTGCATTCTGTGAGAAGTACTCAACCTGCGTAGACTGTGTGTTAGCCAGAGACCCCTACTGTGCATGGAGTGTATACCGATTGACCTGTGTTAATATTCTTCAGGAAGAATTCAGTATATGGTAATGTAACTTTAGTGATCTCATCTTGAACAAAATAAAACATTCCCTTCTAAGAAAAATATTTATAGCTTATATTCCCATTTTTATTTTTTTGCAGGGATACGATTCAACACATAAATGGCGATGCCACTTCTTGTTTTGGTAAGTTATCTGTATGCATATTTTAATATGCAACTACAAGGAAAGGACAATTCTGTAACCTAGGCGCCTCTGTTACGCATATATGCTCAGAATGCTAGCACTTGTGTATACACACCCTTACCTTTTGTAAGTGGTAGCAGGGTGCCTAAACATTATTCTGCAAATACCTGCTTAATTTACATAGTGTGTACACAGGGAGGAGCCTGGGTGGGACATGGATAGAGCTCTTATGGGTGTAACTTACAGAATACCGTAAGCCACGCACATCCCTGCTGCATTTAGCTGCCCACACTTATGCCAGCTGTATAACTGGTGTAACTGCAGTTGCCCTAAATGTTAGGTGCACTGACATGGGATTAAGTTAGTATTCCATAACGGAATCTAGACACCTAGGTTCCATTAAAGAATAGGCACCTGCCACACTGCCTTAGGGGACCTCAATGGAGGCACCCGGTTATAATTTTGTAAAGATTTCTGTACGTGTAAAGCTGTTTTACATGCAGGGAAGGCTTTTTAGAAAAATCATGTGGTGGTATATGTGCACTGACAGAATGATGTGTATATGTGCACCATAGTTTTGAGTGGAGCAGTAGCAGAGTGAAAGGTACTTCTGTATTTTACAAAATATACAAAAACATATGTAGAGAACCCACACACACATTTACGTCTGTCCTGGAGCAGATATAAATGTGTGCATCCGAATTTGTTTTCTATTGGGGCTCGGTTTTGGAACCTGTTTTAGAAAAGGAATATAGATGCCTATTTTGACTTTATAAAATCGGCTTGAAATAGGCACCTCTTTGGGTTCTCACCCACATAGATGTCACTACAGGGTGGCAAGTGCCACCCCAAAAAGGTGGCTTGCCACCCCAGTTTCATGAGGTATGTAGTTTGGCATCACCTACCTGACTCCTCCCCCCTCCCCCCCCCCCCCCCCCCCCCGAGATCTTGCATAGCTCTCTCTTCCCCTGGTGCAGACCGGCACCTCTTCTTGATTCCCCCCACCACAGCAACACAGTCCAGTATATCTCTCAAGTCTCTTCCTCCTCCTCCTCCTTCTCCCCATTGGTCCTCCAGTCTTCTGTACATTGATAGCAGTGCCAGCAATTAAGGCAGAAAACCGCCTGCTGGCTCCAGAAGTTCACTCTCTAGCGCATCCTCCCTTTGCAGTAACAGGAAGTTAACATCAGATGAGGTGGGCCGCACTAGAGAGTGAGTTTTGGAGCTGACTGGTGGTGCTTACCTTAATCATTGGCAGAAGGCTGGAGGACCGGGAAGGGGTGGGGGTTGGAATCAAGACAAGGTGCTGGTCCACGCCAGGGAAAGATAGGTGTATTGGACCTCAGGAGGAACAACAAAAGTACAAGGGAGAAGTATGCAATGGGGCAGACCCTAAAATATCAAAAATTCAAACAAACATTTTTTGAATTAATTAGTGGCATAACAGCATCAGATGTGTATTAAAAAAAAGCTGCACAATCTCTTATAGCGCACAGCTATTCCAGATTAAAGCTTTATAACTTATCATTTGCCAAGATATCCAATCTTTTTCCAGCTAAAACTTTTATTTTATTAGTGAGACAATGAAAAAAAAGCAGCTACTTATCTTAAAGCGAGCCAAACACACTCCATGCTAGCAACCTAACAGAAAAAAAAACACCCAACGCCCACACTAAAAAAACAATGATGTTTTGGTTCAACACCTGCGCCTGGGGTTAGCAGAGGTAGTCGCAAAAACAATCACAGTTGCTGACAATCCAATAGCTGGCAAAAAAACCCCGCTCTCCCCATCGGTTCAAAGCCTCAGGAGGAAGGCAGGTCCACTGCTGGGAAACGAGAGACAGAGATGCCTGACTACTAGGGTAGCTAGGAGAAAGAGAGATGCAAGCTGGGGGTGGCGTGGAGTGATGAGAAGAGATATTGGATGAGGGGCAAAGACATTGGAGCCACCGAGGGAAAAAGAGAGAGTGAGTGTGTTATGCTGGGGAGTGATGGGGATCCAAAGATGGCCAGAGGGATAAAGAGATGTTGGACTGCAGGAAGGGACAGGGGGGAGAGAGAGGGACAGATGCTGGCCCTGGGATAGGGTTTATTTATTTATTGCATTTGTATCCCACATTTTCCCACCTATTTGCGGGTTCAGTGTGGCTTACAATACATTGTGAATGATGGAAAATGCAATTTGTTACAACTCGGTTATGAATTACATAGTGAGGAGTTATGCAAAAACAAAGTCAAAGTATCGTTAAGGGAATAGAACAATGGAAAGAAACAACGGGAGACTGATAGTTTGCAGGAGAAAGGGAAGAGAGGGGGAGAAGCTGGAAATGAGGAGGGACATGGACACAGAGAGGTGATGCTGGACACAGGGGTGAGGGGTATGGGGACAAAGAACATGCGGAAAAGGATAGGGACAGGGACACATACAGAGAAAGGAAAGAATAGAAGATGGAGGGAACTCAGGGGTGGGGGAACAGAGCAAAAGATGGATGGGACTTGGGTGGGGAGTAGGAGAACAGAGCAGAAGATGACTGATTCTTGGTGATTCAGTGGGAGAGTGCGGGGGGGGGGAGGAGTACAGACTTTTGAATGGGAAAGGTGGATAAGGATTTTTGAGGACCTGGAGGCATGGGAAGATAGAAGAGAATTGATTCATGACTGGGAGGGGGAGACCAACAAATAAAAGACATACTTGAGGGGTGCAGCACAGAGGGCATGCTGGGTCTATGTGTGGTGGTGGTGGGGCAGCAGAGAGGGCATGAGAGACAGGAGGGTAGGTGAGGCCTGATACCAGTACAGAGGATGGAAATGGAAGACTAGGAGATTGGAAAAGGAGAGAGCCGGGGGAGGGCAATGGGAATACTAGAGAAGGGATTAGAGGAGAGAGACAGAGGGGGCAATGGTAATACTGAAGAGGGGATGAGAGGAAGATGAGAAAAGCCAAGTAGATAGTCTCCCCCTTTTCACCTCTCATCTAAGAAAAGGGTGAGAGAAAGAGAAGATTAGGGTTAAAATCAAATGGGTGGATATAAATGCAGAGAAAAGAAAAGTAAAAAAACAAAAAGAAGGCAGTGGAAGACAGACATAGAGAATGAAATGAAGACAAGAGGCGAGAGAACAAATGGAAAGTCCAACCTGGAAAATAATTTAGGAGAGCATCACAATAAGTGGAACAGACTGAGATCAACCCAATTAGAAAAATGAAATGCCCAGACAGGAAAAGTAGAAAGAAAAATATTATTTAATACTTTTAAGTATTGGGATGTGTCTGCTTTTGGAAATGTACATTTTTTCTATTTTTGTGTTTTTCAGAGTATAGGAGAACATAAATTTGTTTCATTTTTACTAGTATTGCAGTGCTTATAGAGTTTGGCTTTCATGAACAGAGGAGGAGCGGTATGTCCATTTGTTTTTCTCTGCATGGTTTATATAGCCCTCTAATTTGTATCAGGTGAGGGCAGCTGTGGACTAACATTGATCTGGGCTCCTGGGCAGTAAGGCTCATGAGCCCTTAACGACCTATCAGAAGTGATTAAACTAGATAGAGGCTGGGGAGAATGGGCCCCATACTGCTATGGGCCGTTGAGTATTGCCCTATTTTTCCAGTGGATAATTTGCCCCTGGGTAAGGGTTTGTCCATGTTCTGCTTGTGTGGTGGAGGTGAAGGATTTTGCTAACATATATACTCTCTATATAAAAATCTGAAACTATACTGCTTTATCAAGCTTCCCGGTAGTAGGTATAATGGTGATGTAATATTTATTTCATTGTGTTATCATGGGTGAATTAGGACTGTTATGGTTTGGTAAGTTTGAAGGAGCATATGCCAATCCTGAGGTGGTGGTCACAATTTGAATATATAAGAAGGATATATCCATTGTTGGAGAATGTGGAGTTTGTGATAACGTAATTGGAGGTGCTCTTTTATAATGGCAATTTTACTGAGTAGCTGAAACTAGCTGGATGAGTAGGAGGATTTCTTTATGCATAGAAACCCTTGGTGTCTTATTTTGCTAATTTTAAAAAGGGAGTTGGGGAGAGGAGTGTGTGATGTGGTGGTGAGCATGATGTGTGGAAATATCACTTTGGTTTGCCCCCTTCCATACTTAGCTTGCCCTCCTGTTGGTACCCCAAATATTTCTGTCTAGAGACACCACTGCTCCCCTTGGCATCGTTTTATAAAATCATGCCATAAATCTTAAATCTAGATGCTAAGTCCTCAAGGGAATAAAATGTTAACATATTCTTTAGTCATAAGGAATTACACTCATCTATAATTATGTTTTTTTTAAACATAATTTATTCGATTTTTATTAAGCCAAAATACCACTGACAAAAACCTGTAACATATAATACTATAGTTAAATTAAATAAACACCAGATCATCAATAGTAACTCTTGAATCAGCATAAAGATGTCATATAAACACAATCAGCCCTTCCTCAAATGAAGTAAATTAAAGATAAGAAACATGTCTATGGGCCTAGGCACGAGTGTTAAGCAGGCGAGCATCATCAATGCCTATACTCGACTGGAATTTCCAAGATTGGTAGCGGTTCCATTGTCTAATTATGTTTTTAATAGTTTTTAAGGAGACCCTCCAAAACTTCCTTGAGCTCCTTTAGGGACCAGTTTACTTTTGCCCTGATGCTCAAAAGCAAATGTGGGCACTAGAGGCCATTAGTGCCAGACTAGTGCCCGCATTTGCTTGTGCCCAATGCTCAGAGTCAACGAGCATGTGAAACAATGAGCTCGCTGACTCCTGAGTACCGCGAGCATGCACCTGCATGTAAAAGAGGTCATCCCCTATTCCTCCCCAGTTCTCAGCAGGCAGCGGCCAAACGAGGGTACTCCTCCCGCAGCAAACCCTACGCTGGCTTGGAGCTAGCATATTAGGGTTTGCTGAGCCATGAAGAGGAAATGGCTTCCTGTCAAATAAAAACCCTGGTGGACCCCAGACCCCCCCCCCCCCAACCTCCTCAAACATGTAAGGGCCTGGTGGTTCGGTGGACCCCAACCCCCAAGGATGTGAGGGCCCGGTGGACCTCCCCAGTCCCCTCCCCCCAAAGATGTAACTTCCCCTGAAAATAACACCCTGGTGGTCCAGTAGGACTCCTGGCGAAGACACCGACCTCCCCCCCCCCCTCTTGAGGGCTAGCCCTGGACCACCAGGGTGTTATTTTCGGGGGGGGGGGTGTCTGGGTATGAATTGGACTACCAGGGCATCCTCCCCTTAACGCTCCAAGAACTCCCTTTATGTTCAGCGCTATGACCATGCTTAAATTTGTATGTCATTAGCATTGAGCATGAGGGAACTGTTCAGATGTGCCGATGAGGCGGTATTTCTCTGGCACTATTCCGAACACCAGAGTTTTGAGCATCTGGACCTAAAATCATTACCAGTTTAATGCTGGGATTACTACGTGCTAACAGTACAGGCTTCTGTTAACAGTTGAAGCATCGTGACAACATGTGGTAGTCCAGACGTTCGAACACCAAAGGAGGCAGGGAATGAATGGGACTGTGCCTTACATTTAATTCAGAGGTAGTTATTGTGCATTAATTTTAATGTGGCAAAAACAGCATTTAATGCTACCTCAAGAGTTGTGGTATTCAAAACATTAGCACTGCTAAATTAGGCCCTTTATATATAATGTGATCAAAAGTTGGCAATAAGACAGAGGTTGGAAAGACTCAAAGGAGGAGACTCAGGAGGAGGAACCAGGTGAAGTGTTGTGTGCAGTCTGTGCCCATTTATCCATGCCCATTAATTCCTAACCTTTGGGACTCCTGCTGTAGCTAGGATGGAGAGGTGTGCATGGCTGCATGTGCTCATAAGAGATCCCACAGATTTAATAGCCATTACTGGTGTCACTTGTTGCTGCAATGAGCAGAGTCCAGGTGCTGATATGGACCTGATCATTAGGCATAAGTACATAAGTACATAAGTAATGCCATACTGGGAAAAGACCAAGGGTCCATCGAGCCCAGCATCCTGTCCACGACAGCGGCCAATCCAGGCCAAGGGCACCTGGCAAGCTTCCCAAACGTACAAACATTCTATACATGTTATTCCTGGAATTTTGGATTTTTCCAAGTCCGTTTAGTAGCGGTTTATAGACTTGTCCTTTAGGAATCCGTCCAACCCCTTTTTAAACTCTGCTAAGCTAACCGCCTTCACCACTTTCTCCGGCAACGAATTCCAGAGTTTAATTACACGTTGAGTGAAGAAAAATTTTCTCCGATTTGTTTTAAATTTACTACACTGTAGTTTCATCGCATGCCCCCTAGTCCTAGTATTTTTGGAAAGCGTGAACAGACGCTTCACATCCACCTGTTCCACTCCACTCATTATTTTATATACCTCTATCATGTCTCCCCTCAGCCGTCTCTTCTCCAAGCTGTATAGCCCTAGCCTCCTTAGTCTTTCTTCATAGGGAAGTCGTCCCATCCCCGCTATCATTTTAGTTGCCCTTCGCTGCACCTTTTCCAGTTCTACTATATCTTCCTTGAGATGCGGCGACCAGAATTGAACACAATACTCAAGGTGCGGTCGCACCATGGAGCGATACAACGGCATTATAACATCCTCACACTTGTTTTCCATACCTTTCCTAATAATACCCAACATTCTATTCGCTTTCTTAGCCGCAGCAGCACACTGAGCAGAAGGTTTCAGTGTGTTATCGACGACGACACCCAGATCCCTTTCTTGGTCCGTAACTCCTAACGTGGAACCTTGCATGACGTAGCTATAATTCGGGTTCTTTTTTCCCACATGCATCACCTTGCACTTGCTCACATTAAACATCATCTGCCATTTAGCCGCCCAGTCTCCCAGTCTCGTAAGCTCCTCTTGTAATTTTTCACAATCCTGTCGCGATTTAACGACTTTGAATAACTTTGTGTCATCAGCAAATTTAATTACCTCGCTAGTTACTCCCATCTCTAAATCATTTATAAATATATTAAAAAGCAGCGGTCCTAGCACGGACCCCTGAGGAACCCCACTAACTACCCTTCTCCATTGTGAATACTGCCTATTTAACCCCACTCTCTGTTTCCTATCCTTCAACCAGTTTTTAATCCACAATAGGCAGTGACATCTTTTTTATTTTTTGTGGCATGCCTGATCATGTCTGAAAACACACCTGTGTACCATGGTGCACTGGTTGAAAATGTTATGTATCCCTTTTGTTCCTGTGGCGTTGTCCGCTTTCGGGTTTTTTAGTTCCACGTTTTCTACAAGCAACGTGGTTATCTCCCCAATATTGTATACACCCTGCCTTCTCCAAAACCCCTTTAGTGAAAACCAAACAGAAGTATATGTTTAATATTTCTTCTTTTTCCTTGTTCTCCTCCACACATTTCTCCTCGCCAGTTCTTAATTTTACAATTACCTCTCTGTTCTTCCTTACTTCACTGAAATACCTGAAAAAAAATGTTCACCTCCTCTTCAGCCATCTTTTTCCCCCACTCGTGCCATTTGCTTACTGGTTGGTATTGATTTGATATGATTTATTTACTGAGCTTTATTAACTGCCTTTATGAAGGGATTCACCCAAGGCTCTATGTTAACACAAGTTGTTTATAACGTAACAATATTAAAATGCAAATGTAAGCATAAAATACGATCAATGAGATAAGCATGGAGACAGGTAAATAAAATCTTAGTAATAGCAATAATATATACATATTAGAAGAGTACAATTGAACATTCATATATCAGAAATATGATAAATGTCAACAGAAGTGGAAGAAATTTAATATAACATAGATACAAGGCTCACAATGTCGGCACAATACAAATTAAGCATCTTAATAGGCATCCAAGGGGGATAGTGTATTTCAGACATTGACAGGTAAAATGTGTAGGACAGTCATTGGTATGAATAAATGTGTGACTAAATTGAAGGCAAATTAACAATACTGTTGAATAAGTTATGTGGAACTGATCTTATTTGCAAGGTGTGCAGCAAGCTAGGCCAGATGCGGAATGTGTATAGTTAATGGCCACGCACATTAAAAGCTTAGGAGAGGGGGCAGGCCTTTACCCGCTTCCTGAAGTAGAGGTAGTCTTGAGTTGGGCGTAGCCCCTGTGAGAGAGAGTTCCATAGTTCAGGGACTATTCCTGAGAACTCTTACGATTTCCTTTGATGAGGGTACAAATGGTGATGTTCCTTGAGAGTGTCTTGGAAGCCTTGCTTCTAAGACATTCTGGAGAGAGCTAGCTTATTCTTCGTAAGAGGTCATATATGAGCGTAAATGGTTAAAATACTGCTATTTATATGCAGTCTTGCCACCTAAACAATGCAGTGTCTTTTAAAAGTACCCCATAATGTTAGAGCCATTGCTATATCAGTGCCCCATCTTACTTCAGCCTTCACCAAAGTGACTAGCAAGTCTGCAGTGTGGACTTCTGTCCAGACATTCACATCTCATTATTGTTTAGATACTGACTTGATACAGCAGGTGTGATCATTCGGCTCTCCAGGGCATGTTTGAGGGGTAGAACCCAACTGCCCTCCCCCTAACCTCCCATGGATCAGTTTTTATTGGGGTTACTAAAAATAAAAAAATGCAATACCAAGTTGTGTACAGAGGCTTAGGCACCCGTGGAGGGGCATAATCGAACGGGGACGACCATCTCTAAGGGCGTCCATCTCTAAGGACGTCCCGGCGAAGGGGCGGGGAAACCTGTATTATTGAAACAAGATAGACGTCCATCTTTCGTTTTGATAATACAGTCGGGGACGCCCAAATCTCAATATTTAGGTCGACCTTAGAGATGGGCGACCTTGGTTTTCGTCGAAAATGGAAACCGAAAACACCCATCTCAAAAACGACCAAATCCAAGGCATTTGGTCGTGGGAGGAGCCAGCATTCGTAGTGCACTGATCCCCTTCACATGCCAGGACACCAACCGGGCACCCTAGGGGGCACTTCAGTGGACTTCACAAATTGCTCCCAGGTGCATAGCTCCCTTACCTTGGGTGCTGAGCCCCCCAAACCCCCTCAAAACCACTCCCCCCAACTGTACACCACTACCATAGCCCTAAAGGGTGAAGGGGGGCACCTAGATGTTGGTACAGTGGGTTTTAGGTGGGTTTTGGAGGGCTCACATTAACCATCACAAGTGTAACAGGTCAGGGGGGGAAATGGGCCTGGGTCCGCCTGCCTGAAGTGCACTTCACCCACTAAAAACTGCTCCAGGTACCTGCATACTGTTGTGATGGAGCTGGGTATGACATTTGAGGCTGGCATAGAGGCTGGAAAAAAGTGTTCTTTAATTTTTTTTTTTTGGGGTGGGAAGGGGGTTGGTGACCACTGGGGAAGTAAGGGGAGGTCATCCTCGATTCCCTCCGGTGGCCATCTGGTCAGTTTGGGCACCTTTTCGAGGCTTGGTCGTGAAAAAAAAGGGACCAAGTAAAGTCGACCAAATGCTCGTGAGGGACTCCCTTCTTTTTTCCATTATTGGCCGAGAATGCCCATCTCTTAACCACACCCCCGTCCCGTCTTTGGTACACTGCCGACACGCCCCCGTGAACTTTGGCCATCCCTGAGACGGAAAGCAGTTGAGGATGCCCAAAATTGGCTTTCAATTATGCCGATTTGGGCGACCCTGAGAGAAGGATGCCCATCTCCCGATTTTTCTGGGAAGATGGGCGTCCTTCTCTTTCGAAAATGTCCCTGATAGTGAAACTGTATATTTCAATGAATTCAAAAGTGAATAGAAGCTGATACCATGTAGACATTATTTTAGCTTCTATTTATTTAGGGATTCATGTAAATATACATTTTGGCCAGGGATGTGTAAACCTTTACACATGACTAATAGAGGATTTTCCGCATAAAAACTGAGAATATTATTATAACACAACCACACCTTGAGTATTTTGTGCAGTTCTAGTCTTTCCGTCCAAAAAATATCAAAACAATAAAATGCATGAGCAAAACTAGACAGAGTGCAGAGAAGGGTACAAAAATGATTAGAAGTGGAGCAGCTCTATTATAAAGAAAGACTAAACAAATTAAGGCTCTTCGTGTTGGACAAGAGGTGACTGAGAGGAGATATAGAGGTTTATAAAATTATATGTAACTAGTAAAAAAAGGCCCATTTCTGACACAAATGAAACGGGCGCTAGCAAGGTTTTCCTCGGAGTGTGTATATTTGAGAGAGTGTATGTGAGAGTGACTGTGTGTGTGAGAGAGAGTGAATGTGCGAGTGTGTGTGTGTAACAGAGAGAGAGTGAGTCTGGGTGCGAGTGTGTCTGTGAGAGAGAGAGTGTGTATGTGAGAATGAGAGTGTGTGCAAGTGCGTATGTGAGACACAGTGAGTGTGAGAGAGAGTGTGTTTTACACAGATACAGTGTGCACTGTTTTTTTTTCTGTGTGAGAAGGGCAGAGCTTGCACTATTTTTTTTGTGTGTGTGAGAAGGCCAGAGCTTGCATTGTTTATTTTGTGTGTGTGAGAAGGACAGAGCCTTTACTGTTTTGTTTTGTTTTTGTGAGAAGGTCAGAGCCTGCATTTTTTGTGTGTGTTTGTGTGTGTGTATGAGAAGGGCAGAGCCTGCACTGTTTTTTGTTTTTTTTGTGAGAAGAGCAGAGCCTGCCCCTTTTTTTTTTTTTTTTTTGTTTTTTTTTGTTGATGGCTTCGGTGGAGTCCGGAGGTAGTCAGGGAGGAGGCGGAGGGCAGTGTTCCATCCTAGAAGAGAGGGAGGGAGGAGATGGAAGGCGGTGTTTCGAGTACGTAAGGATGTATTAGAGAGGGAGTTAGGCGGGGGCGTTGGAAGTGCAGAGCCTGCACGTTTTTTTTTTTTGTGTGTGTGTGTGTGAGAAGGGCAGAGCCTGCACTGTTTTTTTGTTTTTTTTTGTGAGAAGGGCAGAGCCTGCCCTTTTTTTTGTTGTTGATGGTTTCGGTGGAGTCGGGAGGTAGTCAGTCAGGGAGGAGTTGGAGGGCGGTGTTTCGATTTTATCCCGTGGAAGGGGGGTGGAGTGTGTGGGTTGGTGTGGGGGTTAACCTGGTGTTTCCGAAAGTGCTGTTGCCCTTCTTCTTTGTTCATGTGTAGAATTTATTGCGCTGTTGGCGGTTTTTTTGTTTAATACGTTGGAGACTCCCACTGCTGTGTTGTGATTGGGCACAGTCGTTGGTGACGCATCTGTTATTGCGAGACGTCATCTGGAGATGCTTCAAGGTTTTTGTCCACGCTGCCAGCTTCAGAACATTGGAGGTGGGTTTTATTATATAGGATGTGGAACAAGTTAATAGAGGATGGTTATTTACTCTATCAAACAATACTTGAGGACACGCCATTAAACTAATTAGTAGCATGCTAAAATGAGGAAATCAATTTGAAAGAAAAAAAAAAAACCCTAAAAGGAGCAGTTGCAAAGGTTAAAAGTTTTACATGAAGCATGGATGCTGTTTTAAAAATACTGCCTTGGAAGCACAGACTAGATGTATTTCATGCATTAGAAAAGGTCAATGAAAAACCAAAGCAATGGTAACATGATTAAGGGCAAAGTGGCTAAAAATGGAAAGTAGCTCCAAGTGGTGAAAATTAGAAGAGTATGAGCACTGGCACATTAGATATAATTGTTAATAATGCAGGCCAAAAGAAAATTTTGAAAAGAAACTTGCTGTAGAGACAGAAACTCACAGTGAAAAACTTTTTAAAGTACTCTAGAAGCAGGAAGATAATGAGGGAGACAGTTGGACCATTAGCTTAAGGAAGATGGCGTCGGACTAGGACATACCTGAGGGAGCTCCGAGCCCAGGAAAACAGAACTAACACTGATAATAAAGCCAGATTGTGACTGAAAACGTTGCCCGGGTGCGAACAACCACAGTGTGTACAAGCCGATACGTGATCGGCGTCCAGCAACCGGCCGACAAACCCTCTGAGAAGGGAGAGGCAAGTGAACCTCTCCCCACGAGGGCCCAAACAAGGATCGTTGCGAACCTGAGAGGGCCCAAACGAGGATCGTTGCGAGCCTGATCCCGCCTCGCGCCCGCTCGGAGCCTGAGAGCGTGAGGCAAGAGACGATCCAACCCAAGTCGACTCGAGGCCGCCCTCTGTGCAGGGAGAGGCAATCAAACCTCTCCCCACAGGGGCCCGCACAAGAACCACGCGACACACCTACCCTGCCTCCATCCGCCACCATTCCAGTGCAAAAGAGGCGAACCCTCCCTGTGAGGTCCATCCGACACCACGCGCTGCAGCCGCGAGCAGCCAAGCACCGGATCCTACCTCTCTGGACAGCAGAACAGACGCGGGAGCCGCGCTGCCCCAGTGGCAGGAAAACGCGGAAGTGCATAAGCACCCCCAAGGAGATCGCTTGAGCCTCGAAGATCCGGCAACAAAGCCAAAGGAGCAGCAACATCGGACCACCCCCAAAGCAGCAGCAGGGAAACGCCAAAGTGCACCAAAGAGAACGCTGGAAATGCCTTGATTTTCTCTCCTCTCATGCCATCCTCGATCCATTTCAATCGGTTTTCGCCCTCTTCACTCGACAGAAACAGCACTCTCTAAAGTCTGTAATGACCTGTTCCTTGCAAAAGCCAGAGGCCACTACTCCATCCTCATCCTCCTTGATCTATCCGCCGCTTTTGACACTGTCATTCATGACCTACTTCTTGCCACACTGTCCTCATTTGGGTTCCAGGGCTCTGTCCTCTCCTGGTTCTCCTCCTATCTCTCCCACCGCACCTTCAGAGTTCACTCTCATGGATCTTCCTCCAACCCTATCCCCCTATCTGTTGGTGTTCCCCAGGGATCTGTCCTTGGACCCCTTCTCTTCTCAATCTACACCTCTTCCCTGGGCTCCCTGATCTCATCTCATGGTTTCCAGTATCATCTCTATGCTGAAGACACCCAGCTATATCTCTCCACACCAGACATCACCGCAGAGACCCAGGCAAAGGTATCAGCCTGCTTATCCGACATTGCTGCCTGGATGTCCAACCGCCACCTGAAACTGAACATGTCCAAGACCGAGCTCATCATCTTTCCACCAAAACCCACGTCTCCTCTTCCTCCACTTTCTATCTCAGTTGATAACACCTTCATCCTCCCCGCCTCATCTGCCCGCAACCTCGGAATCATCTTTGACTCCTCCCTCTCCTTCTCTGCGCATATCCAGCAGATAGCCAAGACCTGCCGCTTCTTCCTCTTTAACATCAGCAAAATTCGCCCTTTCCTCTCCAAGCACACCACCCAAACTCTCGTCCACACTCTCATTACCTCTCGTCTTGACTACTGCAACTTACTTCTCACCGGCCTCCCACTTAGCCATCTGTCCCCCCTTCAATCTGTTCAGAACTCTGCGGCACGTCTCGTATTCCGCCAGAACCGATATACTCATATCACCCCTCTCCTCAGGTCACTTCACTGGCTTCCAATCAGATACCGCATTCAATTCAAGCTTCTCCTTCTTACCTACAAATGCACTCAGTCTGCTGCCCCTCACTACCTTTCTACCCTCATCTCCCCTTACGTTCCTGCCCGTAACCTCCGTTCACAGGACAAATCCCTCCTCTCTGTACCCTTCTCCACCACCGCCAACTCCGGGCTCCGCTCATTCTGCCTAGCCTCACCCTATGCTTGGAACAACCTTCCTGAGCCCTTACGCCAAGCCCCCTCCCTGCCCATCTTCAAGTCTTTGCTTAAAACCCACCTCTTCAATGCTGCATTCGGCACCCAACCTCTTACCGTTCAGTAAATCCAGACTGCCCCAATTTTACCGCCCCTATCGGACTGACCGTTCACTTGTCTCTTAGATTGTAAGCTCTTTGAGCAGGGACCGTCCCTCTATGTTAAATTGTACAGCGCTGCGTAACCCTAGTAGCGCTTTAGAAATGTTAAGTAGTAGTAGTAGTAGTAAGCCTTTTTACAAGTCTTAATTTAAAGAAGGCTTTCTTGATAGTATTCTTAATCTAGCATTTCAGTGAAAGGAAAGGGTTGGCTAAAATACCTAAGTACTTCAGCGATTGAATGTTTGGAAATGTAAACATGTTAGTGATTAAGATTGCATTGGATTAATGCTGTTCAGTGTTGGTTAACAAGTTGGTTTTTGTTTTGAAAATGCTGAACATTTTTAATAAATAGTTATAAAAAATCTATGTGATTGAGGTAAAATTAAACACTTATTTTATCTAAATACAGGGTATTTGATACATACTGAAAATTTTCTTAAAACACTGCAATCCAAATTTTATTTTCTTTAAAGAAAGAGTGAACTGGGCTTATTTAAGAACAGTAGGCAAAACATCCTCACGTAGGGCCCTTTTACTGAAGTATTTAATTATTTGTGACATTTATATCCCACATTATCCCAAACAAGTCTGAGTTCAGTGTGGCTTACAATAAACAATATAGGGTACATAACAAAGAATAATATATAAGAAAGTAATTTGTTGTAAGAATCCAATTTTACAACACAGTATCATAAACGTACTGGGATATCTATGGATGTTTAACATTAAGTACATTAAACTGCCTAGTTCAAGGTGTCAGGGACACACATAAATGATGGTATTTGTGTCATTATTAATAGAATACCGACTAGCAGAAAAGTATGTGCCTTGTTTTGTTGGCATGTACTTGCGGGTGGACATGTGCGTGAAGTAAGTATGCAAATACCTGAGTAAATTATAAAATAACATCTAGGTATGAGGATTTACACTACCTATAGGGCTGATGCAGGTCTTAAATGTATGTGTGTTCTCTACCACTTGTGCTTTTGTTCTCTAAAGAAATGTTGGCACTTAACTTTAATTGTAGAATAGGTTTGAAATAGGCAACGGTAACAGAATTCAAACATGCGTGGGATAAACATAAAGGAATCCTGTTCAGAAGGAATGTATCCTTGGGAGCTTAGCCGAGTTTAGGTGGCAGAGCCGGTGGTGGGAGGCAGGGATAGTGGTTGGGAGGCGAGGATAGTGCTGGGCAGACTTATACGGTCTGTGTCAGAGCCGGTGGTGGGAGGCAGGGCTGGTGGTTGGAAGGTGAAGATAGTGCTGGGCAGACTTATACAGTCTGTGCCAGAGCTGGTGGTGGGAGGCGGGACTGGTAGTTGGGAGGCAGGGATAGTGCTGGGCAGACTTATACGGTCTGTGCCAGAGCTGGTGGTGGGAGGCGGAGATAGTGGCGGTAAAAGGGGCCCTGGGGTGGCATTGGCAGACAAGTTTGCTGTGTGCCAAGGCCGCCTTTTACTGCCGCCCTGTAAAAAGGAATTTCTTGGCTGGGAACGGAAATGGCCAAGTGGTAAGTGAAGAACTTGCTGTGTGGCCATTTCCTGGGGGAGCCCTTACGGTAAGGGCTCCCGTTTTAACCCAGCAACGCGACACTGCCTGATTAACACACACAGAAAATAAAAGGTATGTGGTAGGGACAGGCACCACCACCAGGCTCCTTCGGTAGCTCGTGGTAGTGCTGAATTGGCATGCAGCAAGCCCACAGTGGGCTTGCCGCCCTTTTGTAAAAGGGCCCCTAAGTGCGGTAAAGAATTTTTCTGCATGGTAACATCAGTGAACAGACCAAGCATGCAACCTTTGTACTTACCGCACATTAATTTTTGCTGTTAAAGTGTTGTAAGTGCAAAACTTCACTGTACTTTAGTAAAATGGCCCCTTAATGACGAATCAACAATGAATTATTAATAAATATAAGCCAGTACATCCCTTACTTAAGTGAGACCAAGTACCAGAATATTCAAAGATCAGTTTAAGTCCTTCAAAATTGTAATTATCTTCATGCAAGTAGCAGGATAAAAAAGTATTGTTTAGAAGACAATATGGTACAGACTCAGAAAGAATAATTGTTTTCAATAACCTTGAGATCTGACCATATTCTATAATTGTATTATGAAAATGAGAAGTGAGCATTTCACAGTCATCTTTAGAGGACTGCAAACTGCCAAAACAATCGAATTGCACTGAAAGATTCTCCATAACTCAGAATTATTTGGAAAAATTTCATACATTAACGATAAATAAGGAAAAAATAACCTTTTCTGTATCTGTTCTTTTATTTTTCCTTTCCCCAAAACTATTGCTGACGTTTCTTTACTTTGTTATTCTAGGTCAATTTATAGACAATGTTATGGTTGCACATCATAAGGTGAATCTTGGAGGTACAGTGGAACTGAAGTGTTCTCCAAAAGCAAATCTTGCCAGTATATCTTGGAAATTGGAGAACCAACACCTGAACTTGGAGAATCCCAATTATCACCCTCTGAAAGATTCACTGCTCATCTTCAATGTCAAGAAAGAGGACACAGGAGCTTACTATTGTTTGTCAGAGGAGAAATGGCTGCACAATATTATATTTTCTCATGTGATAGTTAAGCATGTTGTGGAACTACAAAGACCCCTTCATACTACCACGAGCCCAAACTCACCAGCTACACAAAGAGAAGGTAATAGTATGACACTGAAACTGTCACCTGTAGTAACAGAAGGGTCTACAACTCAAATAGCGTCTACCCAAATTGTAGTGACTACACCCACAGAGGAAACAGAGCCAACCAGTGTCTCCTGGATGAGCGTGGCCTTCAGCCCAGAGACCCGTAGTACAGATCTTAAATTCCATGTAGAAAAGACTTCCTACTTGACAAAGTCAAATGACAGCTCTCTTTTCTTGGTCCTCTTCTTGCTCTTTTTTGTTCTGTTTTGTTGTGTGTTTGCTTACAATTGTTACCAAGGCTTTCTCCCAACGCCGTGCTTGAAGTTCCGCTCTACTTTGGTGCCCAACAAGCCTGCAACAGATTTTTCTGACTCGGAACAAGGATTGAAGGAGACCTTGGTGGAGCAAAGCAATGCACAGAACCAGAATGGAGAGCAGCTAAAGCCCTCCCAAGACACTGGCTATGAGACTGAGGCAGACTATGGCAACGGCAGTATTCCCCATCAAGATGAATCACAGAAAACAGAGGATAACCATAACAAAGATAAACCCTTTGATGTCATATATGACATTAAATACGCAGATTCAGATGCAGAGGTTGATTGAGGAAGGCTGTGGCCTTTTTTTTTTTTTTTTGTTACACTCCTTTGAACTATGAGGCACACGTTGCAGGTGGGACAGTTTCTGAGCCCTAAGCATGAGCCATTATCTGCTCAATCCATAAGATTTTATGGACTCATTTGAAATCTATCTGGAAGTAGTTAAAAAAATATATTTTATTTTTTGCAGTCCTTTCATATTATTATCATAAAAGTGCACAGTTTCAAACTACCATTATGCTTTAATTTTATAGAGAGAAATTTCCTGATGGTTTAGATTTTTGGAAATCCTGCTACCATTTATTTTGTGTGGATTATCATTGGTTAACTAAAAGTAACTTTTCAGTCACAAATTTTTTTTTTTTTTTTTTAATTCTATAGCTCACCCAATTTTTACATTCAGTCAGTACTTGGTAAAGAAATCTAATTTCAGCTTAATTCCAAATTGGAAGGAAAGTTTAGTTTATCAGATTGGTAAGTAATAGTTTATTGTCCCGCTAAGGACATTTACTTTTTCATGTTTGTTATTAGTGTCATGTTTTAATTGGTTGTGTCTGAGTTTCTGACATACTTTGTTTCCGTTAGCTGTAGGTGTATGTTGAGACAAATTAGGTTTTATTGCTATCTCAGGGATAAATTGCTGTAACTAGGTTTTATAAATATAGGTACATAAGCCATCTCTTGAGCCCTGATCATTTTTTTGAGGGGAGGTAGAGTGGAAAGATGGATTTAAAAAGAGAGAACCACAGCTTTAGTTAAAAATCTAATGTATTGTGCACATGCAGGAGATTATCAAATGTTGATTTTATTTAAGACTGTATTATAAGGGTTAATGTAGAATTTGAGCATGCGAAGAGCTTATGCTGAGTTGTGCTGCCACCAGAGGATCTTATACTGAGGAGGAGAGAGAAACTGAAGTGAACTTGTCTATTTTATATATGTACACACACACACACACAGATGTGGAAAGGACTGTTAACTGAAACAACTAGAATGGACACGTCTTCAGTGGTTAAGGACTTGAAACTTTTGAGCCCACTGTGAACATTCCCATGATTTTGAGTGACTTTTTGTGAATCTGTTATGCGGCTGGAAGATTGATTTAGAGTTCTTGGCAGCAAATGGAACTGTTTTGATGCCTTGTGAGCCATGGTTGTTTAGGAGAACTGGAGTTCATTTTGCAACTTTGTTCATGGCAGCAGCGTTTTGTTAGGACAATATTAAGAATTTATTCCTTAGAAAAAATACTTCCTGAAAAAGAACACTGAGCAATAAAGCCCCAGACTGTTTTATAGGTTTGAACTTGCATTCGGAAAGAAATATGTATGTGGGCCATCTTCATGTAATCAAATTATATTATATGAAATTCAGTCTTGGTTTATTTTTCTATTTTTAACTATATACAAGTTACATTAAAATAAAAATGAGAGAATAAAATGAAATATGTTAATGTTCCTGACTTCTAGAAACCTCATTTAGTGGACAGTGTTGAACCTGTTGTAACATGGTACTGCACACGGTATTGTTATAATATACTGACTAGAACATCCTCTATGAGGCTCTATTCGCATTGAAAAAGACAATTGAGTGCTGCTGTGTTTCTAGGTGATTCTCTGAAATAAATCTTCTTACATGCCAATAATCCTTCCAAAGACCCCTTGTCCTTTCTGTATTGTTTCATAAGCTATGTGGTGTTTGAGGCTTTTTCCTTAGTTCCTTCTCTTCTGTCCTTTTCTGTCACACAGCCTCATCTCCTCTACCTTTCCCTCCTACTGGTTCCTCCTCTATCTCCTCTGTGGGATGTGATTCTCATCCTTCATTCATCAACATACAGCCTGAGATTCTGAATAATGCAGAGAGCACCTTGGTCACGATGCTTCCACCTTTTCTAGGGGATCAGGCCCTGATGGTCAGCTTCCAAGGAACATTTCACCTCTTCTGCCAAGCCACAGGTAGGTAGCAGGATCTGCAGAACATTAGAGTTGTAGCATGTGTATGTGCAAATTCCTTTGGTAAGTACTAGGAACCCAAATGGCTTTTAATTTTCTCTACCTTTAACATTGGTAGTAATTATTGCACATAAAAGGTAACACTGAATGAAGTCTTTCCAAGTGTAGCACAATACATATAGACGCTTTCCCAAACTTCTCTCCCAGTGGCCTGCTATAGCAGGATCACATTTAATACTTATCATTTCTATAGCACTGCTAGACGTACTCAGTACTGTACATTGAACATGTAAGAGACAGTCCCTGCTCGACAAAGCTTACAATCTAATAAAAACAGACAAACAGGACAAATAAGGGATTAGAGAATTACTTGAGTGGAGAAGTAGCTTAATGGTTAGTGCAGCGGACTTTGATCCTGGGGAACTGGGTTTGATTCCCAATGCAACTCCTTGTGACTTTGGACAAGTCACTTAACCACAGAAAGGCAGTATATCAAGTCCCACCCCCCAAACATGGGAATTATAAAACACACATGGAGTTAAAAGTAGCCTCAAAAAGGTGGGCTTTTAGCCTGGTTTGAATGTGGCCAGAGCTGGAGCTACTGATTCAGGAAGTCTATTCCAGGCTTATGGCGCACAAGATAAAAGGAATGGAGCCTGAAGTTGGCAGTGGAGGAGAAGGGTACAGATAAGAGAGATTTACCTGATGAACTGAGTTCCCGGGGAGGAGTGTAGGGAGAGATAAGCGTGGAGAGGTACTGAGGAGCTGCAGAGTGAATGCACGTATAAGTCAATAAGAGGAGTCTGAATTGTTTTCAGAAATGGATAGGGAGCTAATGAAGTGACCTGAGAGGGCTAACATGAGCATAGTGACACTGGTGAAATATAAGTCATGCAGCAGAGTTTTGAACAGATTGAAGGGGAGAGAGAGATGGCTTAGTGGGAGACCTGTGAGAAGCAAGTTGCAGTAGTCTAAGCGAGAGGTAATAAGAAAATGGATAGGGGTTTTGGCAGTGTGCTCAGGAAGGGACGAATTTTGGTGATGTTATAGAGAGAAAAAAAGACAGGCTTTAGCAGTCTTTTGGATATGTGTAGAGAAAGAGAGAGGCATCAAAGATGACTCCAAGGTTTCAAGCTGATGAGACAGGGAGGATGAAAGTGTTATCCACAGAGATAGAGAATGGGGAAAGAGGAGAGGTGGGTTTAGGAGGAAAGATGAGAAGCAAAGTCTTGGGCATGTTTAGTTTCAGATGGCGGTTAGACATCCAGGCAGCAATGTCGACAGGCAGACTGAGACTTAGGCCTGGATTCCTGCTGAAATTTCTGGTGTGGAGAAGCATTGAAATGGGAATTTAATCCTCAAATTCATTCTGTCCAAAGCCACATTGCTAAGGCTGGCTTATTTTGTAGATTGCTGCTTTTGTATTCTGGGGTCTCACAAGAATCTCCAGTCTCTCCTATTTGTTTGATTGTATACCTTCAACTCCAAGTCCTAAGTTATTTAGGCCATGGGTATAAAGGTATATATTTATGCAGATGATATACAAATTCTGGACCTGAAGGATCAATCTTAAAAGGATATGTTAGAACTGTTTGGTAAATATATGGAGATGATAGAAAACAGAATTAGAGCCCATATACTGACAAAGTATGAGCAGGTTTTAACCCTTGACCAGAAGACTGTTCTCCTTTTGTAGTGGCAGATTCACAATATCAGTTGTCCTCAGACATGAAAAGTCTGGAGATACTGCTAGATTCTTTTAATAACAAGTAAGAACATTTAACTGAAGATGATAAATGGGCTCCAGCAACTATTACAGCCATCTGATTTCAAGGTGATAATGTAAATCTTAGTACTTATATAAGTACTTACGTATTGCCATACTGGGAAAGACCAAAGGTCCATCAAGCCCAGCATCCTGTTTCCAACAGTGGCCAATCCAGGTCACAAGTACCTGGCAAGATCCCAAAAAAGTACAAAACATTCTATACTGCTTATCCCAGAAATAGTGGATTTTCCCCAGTCCATTTAATAACGGTCTATGGACTTTTCCTTTAGGAAGCCATCCAAACCTTTTTTAAACTCCGCTAAGCTAACCGCCTTTACCACATTCTCTGGCAACGAATTCCAGAGTTTAATTACACGTTGAGTGAAGAAAACTTTTCTCCGATTCGTTTTAAATTTACTACATTGTAGCTTCATCGCCTTTTCTCCAAGCTGAAGAGCCCTAGCTGCTTTAGTCTTTTCTCATAGGGAAGTCGTCCCATCCCTTTTATCATTTTTGTCGCCCTTCTTTACACCTTTTCTAATTCCACTATATCTTTTTTGAGATGTGGCGACCAGAATTGAACACAATATTCGAGGTGCGGTCGCACCATGGAGCGATACAAAGGCATTATAACAGCCTCATTTTTGTTTTCCATTCCTTTCCTAATAATACCTAACATTCTATTTGCTTTCTTAGCCGCAGCAGCACACTGAGCAGAAGGTTTCAACGTATCATCAACAACGACACCTAGATCCCTTTCTTGGTCCGTGACTCCTAACGTGGAACCTTGCATGACGTAGCTATAATTCGGGTTCCTCTTTCCCACATGCATCACTTTGCACTTGCTCACATTAAATGTCATCTGCCATTTAGATGCCCAGTCTCCCAGTCTCATAAGGTCCTCTTGTGGGACAAAGAATTGATTTTTGATAGTTTACTAGAAATTTGAGCTTGGTCAACAGTGTTAATTGTCAGATGTATGGCTCTGTTTGTGTCGGTTGGAAATGAGGCCAGTCGTCCAGATACTGAAATACATGAAGACCTTGTTGATGTAAGTATGCTACCGCTGTGACAACACACTTGTAAAAACCCTGGGAGCAGAGGTGCGACCAAATGGGAGAACTCTGTATTGGTAGTGTTGCTGCCCCACAACAAATGAGGTAACACTGAGAGGCTAAATGAATTGGTATATGAAGGTATGCATCTTCTAGATCCAGAGACCTGAGCGAGCTGTCTTTGTCCAGCAGGGGCATAATAATGTTTAAAGAATTCATTTTGAACTTTTTGTTTGGAATGTATTTGTTGAGTTCTCGGAGTTCCAAGATTGCTCTCATACCCCCTTTTTTCTTGGAAATGAGAAAATACCTTGAATAGAACCCTTCGTTTCGTGCTTATACAGACAGAAATCTGTGTACTTCGGCTTGTAAGAGGAGCAATTGAGAAGACTGTTGTGAATGGAGATGAGATCTTCGACATGGAAGTCTCTTGGTGAAATGCAGTCAGTAGCCATTCTGGTCAATACTGAGGGCCCACAGATCTGATGTTATTGTTGACCAAGCCGGGACCAACTGGTACTTGCTGAGTTGGAACATTGTCAAAACGTTGGAGTTGGCTTCGCCTGGGGGGGGGGGGGGGAGGTTGTCTCTGTTACGTCGATAATTCTAATTTCATTTCTGCTGATGCTGAGTGAATCCTCGATTGTAATATTTATTAGCAGTATATGCATTTTGTTGCTGGGTTTTGCTTCTTCCTGTATAATAAGAAGACCTCATAGACCTGCCAACTAGAAACACAACAAAATCAGCACAAACATACCTGAATCTCCATTACCCAAACTGTAAAGGACTCAAATACAAATCAACTTATGCATCCAGCTTCTCCTATATAAGCCCACAACTATGGAACGCATTACCTAAAGCTGTAAAAACAACGTATGACCACCTAAACTTCCGGAAATTACTAAAAACTAATCTGTTCCAAATGGCATACCCTACCGACCCAACCTAAATACCTAAACCCTGCAACACAAGCAAAACCAAACAGCGTATGGACAAAACATAACTCCCCCTCCCCGCGATCCACTATTGTGTCTTGTACACACGAACCTTATTGTACCATTATTCACTTTGTAACCGTTAGACCGGAACTGGCGATCGCCAATACGGTACTATGTAAGCTACATTGAGCCTGCAAATAGGTGGGAAAATGTGGGATACAAATGCAACAAATAAAATAAACATGGAAATTTGGATTGTTCAATATTGCCTTGTTCAACAGTGTCTAAGGTTGTACACTCCTTGATGGAGTTGATGATTCCTGAACTTGGTTCCCAAAAAGATTGTCTCCAAAACATGGGGCAACTGCCACCTTATCATGGACATCTGATCTAAAAGCTGAAGACTACAACCAAGCTAGTCTGCAAGTAGCTATTGCCACCACTGACCCACGTATAGCTGTGTCATGGGAATCAGTTGATGTGTGGATTAAATTTTTTGTGCAATCTTCCAAATCATCTAACATTGGAGTCCAAGCAGACTTATCTGCAGAGGAAGCTGTTCCTATAGATGTACGGAGTTTATCTAGAAGTTAAAATAGATATTCTGCATAATGAAACAGCTGTATAGAAGTGCATGCATTCAGCACTGCATTCTGAAACGTGTTTCCCCATGATATCCATACATTTATGGTCCTTTGAAGGAGGACACTATGAAAAATCTCTGCTACTTTTGTGCTTTTGCTTAGCCTGGTGGACTACAATAGAGTTCTGAGACAATTGGAGTTTCCCATGGCCATGGACATCATGGACTTTATATTTTGTTTCAATACTTTTCTTGGCCGCATGAGAATTGTAAGGTGTTGACCATATTAATTTATGTTTCTCCAGCAACACCTCATGAATTGGTAAAGATATTATCTGCTTAGGAGCATTTGAGTATCTCAAAACTTTCATTTTAGTAGTTCTGGGATCTGCCTGTGAGGTTGACTTAAGTTCTAGCTCTTTAGCCAGTTTAAGAAGAAATTTAGGAAATGAAGTGTCCTCCAGGGGATCAACCTTCATTGGTTCAGACGGGGAAGGATGTGACGGCAAAACCTGACTGAGTTGACGAAGGAGATGGAGCATTACTGCTTTACTTGGAAAAGAACAATGGGAACTATAGTCTGATAGAATCTCTGCCTCCATGGAGGCTGATACAGATATTGACTACAAACGCTTAGCAGTGTACGTGAAGATCTAGCCAATAATGAACTCTCAGAAGACAGCAATTGTTTACTTGATGAGAACTATAAATATTGCTGTTTTTGCTGTAGATAGAATTGTTTAAAGAAAGCATTTCTGATGGCACTTGTGGAGAGGAATGTGACTCTTGTATTGGATTTTCTAAAGGAGGAGGAGATAGAGTCTGATGAATGGGAAGTCTGTAAAAAGACTTCATTGCCTCTGGTGACTGGTACATGAACACACAGCTCCTGCTGTGACGTCATTCAGGGAGGTATGTTTTTCTTCCTTGGCTCTGATGCAAAGTAGTGCAGGGTGGAGACGCACGATGTCTATGCTTTGGCACCGATGCATGAAGACTGCTCCTAAAGGGGGAAGTTTAATGATGCTGCTTAGTTGTGGAGCTACACATAGATGTTGAAGGACGTCTCGGCGCTGATATGGAGAGTTGTTCAGCTATCATTAGAGTGTCGGAGCCAGCATGCCAATATGGCTCTGAGGGAAACCTCTGTGTTGGAGCCAACTGTGTGTCGCGTGCACGAGGACCTTGGCACACTGTCCGGCTTCTTCCCCAGAAGCACTGGTTTTGTGAGTCCTTGGGCCACTACCGTGGAGCGGCAGTGGCAGGCAAGATCACCTACAAGGTAGAGAAGAGACAAGACTGGACCGGAACTCCGGACTGGAGTTCTACACCGGAATACTCGGAACTGGAACGCACCGGACGGGTGCGCACTGGAGTGGGGCCCGCTGGACTGGACACACTGGAGTGGCCCCACTGGACAGGAACATACAGGAATGAAACCCGCTGGACTGGAACACACTGGAGCGGAAAACGCGGAACTGGAACACCCTGGACCTAGGCTTCACCTACACTTGACTGCCTTCCCCCTCGGGTTGAGCCCTCAGGTTCTGGCAGCCGGTAGGACTTACAGGAACAGCAGGAATAAAGGTCCAGGGGTGCCCCCTGGCACCTAGGCGAAGGCAAGGCAGAGAAAGTCTGGGTTCCGGCAGCAGGCAGATTCAAAGCAATGGTCAGGACAAGGAACAAGACTACAGCTGGAGCCTCAGTGTCAAGGAGTACTGGCAACAGATAGAACAAGGGCAGAAGCTCCAGAAGCAAAAGACACACACACAGAAAACCAGCAGGCTAAACACAAGAAGACAAGTCAACTGTACAAGCTAGTAGGAAAGCAAGCCCAAGCAAACCAGTCATACACACAAAACATACATAAAGCAAAACACAGGAAAGCTGTACACAGGCAGACAATGCAAGGCTGTGCCCAAGCTACCAAGTCAAACACTAGGAACAAACACAGAGCAAACTCAGGAGAACTAGTAAAGCTGAACACAAGCTAACAAACAGACGGGGCCTAAGCTGGCTAGTCTAACACTAGGAACAAACACAGAGAACAAGCAAAGCTAAGCACAGGCAACAAGCCAGACGGTGCTTAAGCTAACTAGACATGCACTGGAAACAAACACAGAAACTCACACAGAGCAAATACAGAAGGGCTGGAAACCCACAAGCGATAAACACAGAAGGGCAGAAACCCACAGGCGATAAACACAGAAGGGCTGAAAACCCACAGGCGATAAACACAGAAGGGCAGAAAACCCACAGAAGGGTAGGAGACCCACAGAGTAAAAGACAAGGAAAGCAAAAGGTGCTAACAGCACACTAACCTCGGGACCTAAGGCACTGCGGAGGAAATGGCAATGCAAAGGCCAGGAGTGTAGTCCTCAGATGACTAATAAAGCCCAACACCAGAGCCACAGGTGCAGTAATCACCTTGCAACCAAACAGAGGCTTGACACTCAGAGCAGGCATCCCATAGAAAGTAACAGCGGGAGCCATCTTGGATACTGGCAGAGACGAAGAGGCGGCAGCCATCTTGGAAGAGGCATAGCCCACACAGGTGAGGTTCAGTAGGGCAATCAGCACACAGAGCCAGAGAGAAACTAAGACAGAGACAGACACAGAGACAAGCAGAAGCCAGCACAGCCACTGACTCCCAGAAATAGGGTAAGTATGAGGGTGGTCACGGCCACAGACGTGACAGTACCCCCTCCTCAAGACCCCCCTCTCGGTCTCCCTGAGGAGATCAGGTGTCCAGGGGTAACTGTGGTGAAACCTTCTGATCGGTTTCAACCCCCAGACATGGAGCACTGGACTGGAAGTCACAAAGAAGTTCAAAACTGGCAGACAGGAGCGGAACTTGTCAACAGGAGGCTCCTTCCAATCACCGCTGGGCCAACTCAGGAACTTGGATGCATCAAGAGAAACCACATTCAAAAGGCACCCTTCTCCGAGGGAACCCAGACTGAACTCAGGAAGCAAACCGGGACTGGGACCCGGACTAGAGTCAAAAAGCAAACCGGGCCTGGGACCCAGGCAGGCGTCAGAAGCTTGACTGGAACTGGAATTCAGAGCAGGCTCAGCATCTTGGCTGGAAGTGGAACTAGAAACGGACTCAGCATCTTGGCTGGAACTGAAGCTTGGAGCAGGGTCAGCATCTTGGCTGGAAGTGGAACTTGGAACGGACTCAGCAGACTGGCTGGAACTGGAGCTCGGAGCAGGGTCAGCATCTTGGCTGGAACTGGAACTAGGAACAGACTCAGCGTTTTGGCTGGAACTGGAGCTAGGAGCAGGGTCAGCATCTTGGCTGGAACTCGGAGTAGGATCAGCATCTTGGCTGGAACTGGAACTTGGAACAGACTCAGCTGCAGGGCTGGACACACCCCTCTGGCCGGACTGGGACGTCTGTCTAGCATTAGCTTCAGGCGGCGTCCGCCGAGCAGGGTTCAAGAGGAGACGGCCCTGGTATCCCCAGAGCATGCTAGCAGGCTGAAAAGCAGAAAATGGGTTTCTCCGGGCCCCAAGCCGTTGAACACACCTTCTCTCAGCTATTGCTTCGGAGGTCTTCTCCCAGGCTGAATCAAAACAAGGTCTATCACAGTCCTCTTGGAACGTCATCTCATCTTCAAGAGCAGACTCAATATCTTGGCTGACCTCTGCACTCGATGCAGATTCAGCATCTTGACTGGAACTGGAGCTAGGAGCAGGGTCAGCATCTGGGCTAGAACTGGAACTTGGAACAGAAGTTGAACCGGGACTGGGACCCGGACTGGAATCAGAGTCTTGACTGGAACAAGAATTCTGAACAGGAGTTGAACCGGGACTGGAACCCGGACTGGAATCAGAAGCTTGACTGGCAGGGCCCCTCAAACTGGACTCAGGAGCTTGGCTGGGAGCGCCCCGCGAACTGGACTTTAACTGAGGCTCGGTCTGAAGCACCACTCGAACTGGCCTTAGGAGCTTGATAGGAGGTGCCCTCTGGACTGGAAGCGGAGGTGCCACCTGAACCACCCTGTGGACTGGCATCGGAGGCTTGGTTAGAAGCCCCCCTTGAACTGGACTCAGTGGCTTGACTGGACGGGTCACTTGAACAAGAACCGGAGACTTGACCCGAAGCGCCACCTGCACAGGAATCTGAGGCTCCATCGAAGGCTTCCCACGGACTGGACTCGGAGACTTCAAAGGGCGTGCCACTTGAACTAGGACTGGAGGCTCGACCTGGAGCGCCACTTGCATAGGAATCTGAGGCTCCGTCAGAAGCACCCCACGGACTGGACTCAGAGGTTTCAGAGGGCGTGCCAGTTGAACGAGGACTGGAGGCTCGACCTGGAGCTCCACTCGAACAGGAATCCAAGGCTCCATCGAAAGCCTCCCTCGGACTGGACTCGGAGCCTTAAGTGGCATCGTTACTTGGACTTGAATTGGAGGTTCAGTATGAAGCATCCCCTGGACTGGACTCAGGCTCTTAAGCGGCCGCGCTACTTGAACTGGGGTCAGGGGCTTGGTCCGACGCCTCACTCGGCCCGTCCTCAGAGACCTGGTCAGGACCGTCCCTCGGAACGAACTCAGAGGCTTAACTGGCGGCTTCACTCGAGCCGGAATTGAAGGCTCCACTTGAAACTCTCCTTGGACTGGACTCAGCGCCGGTGGACTGGAATCCCGAATAGGAACTAACCCGCTATGGTACCGCAGGCTGCTCTGCTGAGGAGACCAGAGCGGAGGAATTCCCCGGCGTCTTCTTTCGGCCTCAGCTTCTGGAGTATCCCGCAGAGCTGGCTCCTCCAGGAGTCTGAGGCGGTACTCACAGAGCGAGATAGCAGGATTCATGTCAGAAACTGGGCTATGGCGGACCAGACGCCACCAGAGAAGCTTTCTTTCAGCTGCTGCTTCAGGAGTAGCCTTCAGGGCTGGATCAGACAAAAGTTTATCTCGGTACTCCCGAAGCGTCATAAAAGGACCCAAAAAAGAAACTGGGCTGACATAAAGATCAGAGTCAAAATCAGAAACTGCACCCGGATTGTCCACAGGGAACGAAGCTGTGGACAGATAGCCAACCTGGACGGCTGATCTTGCCGGACTCATGGCCTTTGCATTCTGTCGCGTGCACGAGGACCTTGGCACACTGTCCGGCTTCTTCCCCAGAAGCACTGGTTTTGTGAGTCCTTGGGCCACTACCGTGGAGCGGCAGTGGCAGGCAAGATCACCTACAAGGTAGAGAAGAGACAAGACTGGACCGGAACTCCGGACTGGAGTTCTACACCGGAATACTCGGAACTGGAACGCACCGGACGGGTGCGCACTGGAGTGGGGCCCGCTGGACTGGACACACTGGAGTGGCCCCACTGGACAGGAACATACAGGAGTGAAACCCGCTGGACTGGAACACACTGGAGCGGAACCCGCGGAACTGGAACACCCTGGACCTAGGCTTCACCTACACTTGACTGCCTTCCCCCTCGGGTTGAGCCCTCAGGTTCTGGCAGCCGGTAGGACTTACAGGAACAGCAGGAATAAAGGTCCAGGGGTGCCCCCTGGCACCTAGGCGAAGGCAAGGCAGAGAAAGTCTGGGTTCCGGCAGCAGGCAGATTCAAAGCAATGGTCAGGACAAGGAACAAGACTACAGCTGGAGCCTCAGTGTCAAGGAGTACTGGCAACAGATAGAACAAGGGCAGAAGCTCCAGAAGCAAAAGACACACACACAGAAAACCAGCAGGCTAAACACAAGAAGACAAGTCAACTGTACAAGCTAGTAGGAAAGCAAGCCCAAGCAAACCAGTCATACACACAAAACATACATAAAGCAAAACACAGGAAAGCTGTACACAGGCAGACAATGCAAGGCTGTGCCCAAGCTACCAAGTCAAACACTAGGAACAAACACAGAGCAAACTCAGGAGAACTAGTAAAGCTGAACACAAGCTAACAAACAGACGGGGCCTAAGCTGGCTAGTCTAACACTAGGAACAAACACAGAGAACAAGCAAAGCTAAGCACAGGCAACAAGCCAGACGGTGCTTAAGCTAACTAGACATGCACTGGAAACAAACACAGAAACTCACACAGAGCAAATACAGAAGGGCTGGAAACCCACAAGCGATAAACACAGAAGGGCAGAAACCCACAGGCGATAAACACAGAAGGGCTGAAAACCCACAGGCGATAAACACAGAAGGGCAGAAAACCCACAGAAGGGTAGGAGACCCACAGAGTAAAAGACAAGGAAAGCAAAAGGTGCTAACAGCACACTAACCTCGGGACCTAAGGCACTGCGGAGGAAATGGCAATGCAAAGGCCAGGAGTGTAGTCTTCAGATGACTAATAAAGCCCAACACCAGAGCCACAGGTGCAGTAATCACCTTGCAACCAAACAGAGGCTTGACACTCAGAGCAGGCATCCCATAGAAAGTAACAGCGGGAGCCATCTTGGATACTGGCAGAGACGAAGAGGCGGCAGCCATCTTGGAAGAGGCATAGCCCACACAGGTGAGGTTCAGTAGGGCAATCAGCACACAGAGCCAGAGAGAAACTAAGACAGAGACAGACACAGAGACAAGCAGAAGCCAGCACAGCCACTGACTCCCAGAAATAGGGTAAGTATGAGGGTGGTCACGGCCACAGACGTGACACTGTGCCTGCTGAACAGAAGTCTTCTGTTTCAAGTCCAACCTAACTCCATGCTGGTTAGTGAAGGAGTGTGCAGGGGACTTTCTCTGAAACAGTGGAATGCTCAAGTATTTTAGAAGGACTTTGTAAGCTCGGTTGCCGTCACAGAAGTATGTGATGGTTTCTGGGAATAATTGAATAACCTCAGTTCTCTAATCTTAAGAGCTCTGACATCCATCTTGTGACATAAAGCACATGATGAAACCTCATGTTTAAGGCCCAAACATTTATAATAGGCATCGTGAAGGTTGGAATCAGACATCTTATTATTACATGACTTGCAGCATTTGAAACCAGGCTTTTTCTCAGCCATATGAAATAGTAATTTTGCAAAATCAAATTCTAATAACTGATATGGAAAAATGATTAAAATAGCAAACCATGTAAATTACATGATGAGAGAACTACTCTGAAGGTCTTACCGCTACTGCAGAGAAAAATAAACTGACGAGGGGGCTGTACTGCAGTTGGATACATTGTAGCAGGAATGCCCATACATGCTCAGAAGAATTTTCTAGAGTCTTCTGGGCTTGGAACTACTGGGTCAGCAGCGCACCGTGGGTGTCACTTCATTTGTGTGGCTGGACAGATCATTGTCCATGGAGAATGGCTGGGAATGAGTACAGAGACTTATGACAACCCGAGTCAGCTCGAGCTTGTGGCGAGTGCCTGAAGATTCTAAAATGTTCTGTTGTTCAGTTGGGAGGGAATCGGTGAATTAGGAGGTCGTGTGTAAGAGTGTGCCTGTGTGAAAAGCTATGAAAAGATTTAAGGAAAGGAAAATGTCAGTGAGAGTTTGTGAGTGGAAATGATTTTAAAGTGTAATTGAATTGAAGAACCTTGCGTTTTTTATTGACTCTCAGTAAGTGTATGGAAAATTTGCTTGAATGTGGGTGTGAGATGTTAAGTGGATTAACAGATTTGATCGACTTAATTGATATTAGATAAAAGCCTGCTGCAGAGTTTCAGTGGAGTTTTAAAAACCGAATGTCTGTAAACCAACTGAAATTTGGAGCTGTGGATTTTGGCTGGCAAAAATAATCTTACCCTGGAATCTAACCGGAGAATACACTGAGCAAGCTGATAAGTGAGAAGTAATTAGATGGTTAAGAAGTTTGGATGCTTCTGCCTAATGAAGGGACAAGAGTCTATGGCGGTATGAAGGGCTGATGGGTCTGTCAGCGAGAGTGAGATCCCTTATATCTGAGAGGCAGTTGTAGTTGCTTCTATTTGCAGATAAACGAGTTTTGCAATAACTGTGAGGAGAGAGTATGTTTTGACAAGGAAAAACAGAGTGCCCTTGCTGTGCTAATCCTGAATAACATTAATATATATATATGGGAGGGTTTAGCAAGCTTGCCTGGAATCTTCCTTTGAGCATAGTACTCAGATTGCAGTTAGTGCGGAAGCACTTAACACATCTTTATAGTTTATTGAAGATTTACTATACCGCGTACGTTAACTGGCAGGTCGCTGTGGTTAATAATAAAACAAAGGGAAAGAGGAAAAGAACTACAGCAAACTGACAGGAAAGGTATGCAAACTAAAAACTAAATTCATGGTCATTACCAACCTATTTGACCAAAACAACTACAACAGTTTCACAATTGGCAACACTTCGTTCGCCATTGACAATAATCTGAAAATTCTAGGTATAATTACAGATAAACATTTAACTTTTGATATTCAAGTTTCCTCAGTAATCACAAAATCTTTCTGATCTCTTTGGAAACTAAAAAGGATCAGACCCTATTTCTCATCAGAAACATTCAGACTATTGGTACAATCATTAACGTTATCCCAGTTCGATTACTGTAATGCCATATGTGCTGGCTGTAAGGAGTATCTGTTGAAAAAAAACTTCAAACAGCTCAAAATACTGCAGCCAGGTTCATATACAAAATCTCTCATTTTGAAAGTGCATCTCCTTTATTAATCAAATTATACTGGCTTCCCATCATAGCGAGAATCACCTTCAAATTATGTACTTTTATCTTTCAAATCCTAAATGGCACAGCTCCAGACTATATGGTACCATAAATAAACTTACCTCAAAGAAACACTAAATATGAGGCAAGAAACTATCTCAGACTACACCTCCCAAATTGTAGGCTTCACTTACCTAGGAACCAAATGGTGGAACTCCTCACCACCCAAAATAAGAAATATACAGGAATATACTAGATTCCGCAAAATCCTCAAATCGTTCCTATTCAAACAAACCCTCAGAAAGAACAACCATATCTCAAACAACTAATTATGTGAATTGGTTATTACTCTATTTATCGTTAACTTTCTCTTTGCTTCATGTACAATTTCTCATTTATAATAGACTAGCCTTTGAGCCCGTAAAAACAGGCTATTATAGGAAGGGGGGGTTGAAAGGGCCGCCCCCACCGCCGAGTTTGCCGCTGCCCCCCCCCCCCCGAATTCGCGCCCCCCCCCCCCCCCCCCCACCGAGCCGTCACCACCCACCTTCCACCCGGCCGGGCCCTCGCTCCGCTATTGAAACAGCGAGGGTCCGAGAACGCAGCACTGAGCTCTGCTGAGCTGCCGACGTCGGCCTTCGTTCTTCTTCTCTGCCTGTCCCGCCCTCGTGTGACGATCTGATAAAAGAGGGAGCATCTCTGTAATACATCATTCAGATTTGCAGGTAGATGTGGTAGACACCTTAACACACAAGGGTCTGGAGGGCATTTTCATAAAAGCACAAGCACCCCCAGCAACGCGAGCTATGGCATACTCATGATATATCAACCACCAGGACCCTGGTGGGACATCGTAGACACCCTACAGTCCTTCATAGTACAATGTCTTACTTCTCTTCCATACTATTATTGTAGGACCTTAAACTTGTACCTGGAGGACGAGAAATGCAATGAAGCCCAATCCCTACTAAGTTTTCTAAAAGAATTAGACCTAAAACTAATCAATGAGGTTCCTCCCATTACAGAGGCCACCTTATTGATGCTGTTCTTGCCCCTTTGCAACTACAGAATCAGATCCAAAAAAAACTTGGGACTCGCACACACTCATCTGGTCAGACCATAAGCTTCAAGAACTTTCCTTGCCTATCACTCACACCAACACCTTCCATGTTAAATTGTACAGCGCTGCGTAACCCTAGTAGCGCTTTAGAAATGTTAAGTAGTAGTAGTAGTAAATTTGCGGGATGATCTTTTGGTACCCACGATAACCCCTCCATCAGAGTACTGCCTTCAAGGAAGACGGGACAAACAGTTCCTATAGAGGTATATAAAATAATGAGTGGAGTGGAACAGGTGGATGTGAAGCGTCTGTTCACGCTTTCCAAAAATACTAGGACTAGGGGGCATGCGATGAAACTACGGTGTAGTGAATTTGAAACGAATCGGAGAGGGTTTTTCTTCACCCGGCGTGTGGTTGGACTCTGGAGTTCATTGCCGGAGAGGGTGGTGAAGGCGGTTGGCTTGGTGGAGTTTGAAGGGGGGTTGGACGGATTCCTAGGGGACAGGTCCATAGGCCGCTACTGGACGGACTTGGAAAAATCCAAATTTCCGGGAATAACATGTATAGAATGTTTGTACGTTTGGGAAGCTTGCCAGGTGCCCTTGGCCTGGATTGGCCGCTGTCGTGGACAGGATGCTGGGCTTGATGGACCCTTGGTCTTTTCCCAGTGTGGCATTACTTATGTACTTATGTACTTATAAAGACAATACTCTACAGAGGCAAAATTGATTTCAACAAATTGTGGGAAGGAGTAGCGGCAAGAATCAACTTAGATCCAACCCAACCTGTGGAGGAAGCCATAGAGCAATGGAACACAGCAGTCCAATCCACTGGACCATATAGCTCCAATGACACAAAGAAAATTTCCCCGAACAACCAGAAACCCCTAGTTCATTCAGGAATTAGTGCACCTGAAAAGATCCTGCAGAGAACTGGAATGTTTGGTTGAAAACACAAACAACCCAGAACAAAGAACAATGGAGATGGAGAGTGCAGATAAAGAAGATAAAAGAACACGCTAAAGACTGAGAAACAAAAACACTACATCAAACAGATATACTACAACAGCAACTCTTCTCGAGTCCTCTGTCAACTGGTCAAATCTTTGAAGAAACAAACCCATCAACAGACACCTTCCCTGACCACTTTCAATCCAAGGTGAAAAAACTGCTAACCTCCATTCCTAACTCAATGAGATTGGAAAGTAGCCCTATCTATTACACCAAAGACAATTGCCCAGCAGACCAATCATGGCTCTCTTTCAGGAATTAGCCCATCAAAAAGTCAGTCATATTTTAGCAAAACTCTCTAAGGGATCGTATCATGCATTCTAGACCCTTGCAAAGCAGATCTCCTTAAACTTGCACCACCAATAATAATTGAACATATCAAAAAGCTAGTGGAGATCACATTATCCGCAGGCAATTTCCCTAGGAAATTAGGAGGCTTTGTTCTAACATACCTCCTAAAAGGAGAGTCCCTCAATAAAAGCTCACAACAACTACTGCCAGTTGCTAATATACCCACCTTAACAAAAATCATGGAAGCCGCTGTTGCCTCCCAACTTCAAAACTACCTGGACCAATTTTAACTCTTAGATCCTATGCAATCAGGCTTTTAGCCTTCATTCAGCACAGAAACACTAATCACAGGGCTCTTACCTGAATCCCGATTACTCCTAGATAACCAACAAATCTTTCTCATGCAATTAGATCTATCAGCAGCCTTTGACCACCATTTCTGCAAGAGATGCTAGCCAAAGTGGGAATCTCAGGTGAAGGGAGGGAGGGAGAATTCACCGTAGAACTCGGGAGGGGGTGGCAGGGGAGTAAAGGGAGTCAATTGTACAGCGCTGCGTAACCCTAGTAGCGCTTTAGAAATGTTAAGTAGTAGTAGTAGTAAGTAGCAAGTTGGTTTTCAGTCCAAGTCAAATGGAATCAGACCATATCGTGGCCCTGGGTTATGAGATGTGGGGTACCTCAAGGCTTACCACTCGCTCCAATTCTCTTTAACTTCTACCTGAGAGGCATGAGAGAGGTGCTTAAACCATTTGGGATCAAGTACTTCTCTTACGCAGATGACATCATTCTCCTTTTCCTATGGCAGAACCTACACTCTTCTTACTCTTTGATGCAACAGGACTTTGACTTGCTATATGCCTGGTTCTGCTCTCTAAAATTAAAAGTCAACCCAGATAAAACCAATATCCTTTGGGTAGGGAGCAATGCATCACTCTCACCTAAAATGTTGCCCAAACTTGCAGGAAATACAATCACAATAAAGAATGAAATAAAGCTGCTAGGAGTCTGGATTGACTCTCATCTCACAATGGCAACCCAGATAAAAAAAAATGTGATATGGAAAAGCTTCTATAAACTAAAATTCCTCCATCCCATCAAACATTTCTTGGGCACTAAATATTCCCAACTAATTATCTTGGACTACTACAGCATAATATACCTAGGACTCCTGACTAAATTAACACAGAGAATACAAACTGTCCAAAATGCGGCAGCAAAACTAATCGGTGGAGGCAAATGGTATGAACATGCCACTCATTACTTTGACGAAACTTCACTGGCTCCCAATCAAAGCAAGGGTGGAATTTAAACTACTAACCATAACCTTCAAAGGCCTATATGGCCTTTCTACAAGCTATCTACAACAGTTTGTTCAAATTTACTGTAATCCCTAAGAGGTTAAAAATAAAAAAAACTAAAAAGTACCTTGTAGGTGCAGGGCTGAGCAGCGATTTCGGTGGGGGCGGCGAGTTTCAGCTGCATCTGTTGCAGAAGCACGTTTTTTTAGCACTGCAGGGGTGCCTCAAGGAGGGAGAGACAGCTGACAGCATGAGCTAGATGCTGGCTCGTGGCAGAGCCATGCAGCGGGCACATGCTGGAAATAAAACTAAAAATGAAACACTTCAGAGGATTAAAAGGTATGGAAAATATGTTTAAATATTATTTAAATGCTGGGTAATGCTAGAATGTTATAATTTATTGTAAAATTTGTGTTTTGGAGCTGTTTAGTGGATTTTGTGTTAGTGCAGGGGCTCGTGCTGGGCTCGTGTCAGGCTATGACATACAAAAGGTTCTAAACTGTAGTTTGAGTCAGTTGGGAGGTGAGTGAGTTACTAAACGGGCCTATGTTAGTGGTCTCCGTTAAGGAAAGTTTAAAAAATCTGTTTAAAACAGATTAAAGTGTTGATTAATTTTAAGTAAGAGTGAAAGAGTGTTTAGGCTTAGATTAAAAAAAATTAAAGAAGTCACGCATGTTAATTTTGGCTTTGCTGATTAATTTGACAGCTTAGCATTTATTGTTATAGGAGCGGTCAGGGAGGAAATAACTCTAATATACTGCCAATATACTTCTCACAGATAACAGCTATGAGGGAGTTTCTTTTAAAAATAATATTTTACCCCCCCCCCCCCCCCAAAAAAAAAAAAAAAAAAATTACTTGAGAGAAGTAATTTAATTAATATTGGTGTATAGAACAGCCATAAGCTGGCTACCTTTAGAGGATTTTAGATTTGAATTAATATTCACTGAATAAAGCCCTAAGATTTTGTTTGAAATAGACACTCTGGATTTGAAACTTTCCTTTGAATTTTTTTTAATGTGGGTGCATTAAAGTAGGGAATCCTAATTATCTGTTAATCTGGGATAGCTAGTTTATATATATATATAATATAATATAAATTTATAAATAGGGAATAGATTTTTTTTTCATTTAAGTTGTTTAAGTTAGTGTAGTAGGTACCCCGGACCTCGTTCCTGTCTTCATCATGTCTATGGTACCCAACGTGAAAGAAAGGAGAAGAGCTGAAAAAAGTCAAGAAAGCTTGAAAATCAGCTAAGTTCAACCAAGAATAAGGAAAAGAACTGAGAAATTAAAAGAAATAGAGTGCAGAAAGTTAAAACCAATACTTACCCCTCTGTAGTAGTGAAGATCCTGTAATAGAAAGAAAAATACACACAAAGCATCAATTTCTTTTAAACATTTATTACGCTGGATTAATCTAAATTATTAAATATGTTCCATAACAAAATTTGTCATGTATAAAAAAAATACTTATCTGATAGAGACTGCAGCAGAAATGTCTTGATTTGATTGAGTAGTGAACTGTAAAACAAGAATACAAAATCTTGGTTAATTTGTTAAGTAAAAATTATTATACTCAAAATCAAAAACATTTTATTGATTTTCATTAATTATACTCATTTGTTATCCTGAGTTACTTATTTTTTTAGATTATTTTTCCCCTTCTATTGTAGAAATAGAACAGCGAGGTTAGTTTTAATAATTGTACTCCACCTCCGTTTTTAATGAAAGTTTGCCTGAGGTATTTATCAGGGTATATAGTAAGGTACACAATCATTCTGGAAGGTGAGGTCACATTACCAACCCAGAGGAGCTCTCAGATCACTCAAAGACATCAGGCTCATAACAACCAGTTCACAAACCTTCCACCTGAAACATACATCCAACACTACCCTATTAGGAAAAGGTGCGGAGTTATGGGACTCCTTACCTCTGGAAATCAGACTATCTTCAGATTACATGTTATTCCGCTGACGAGTGAAAACTTGATTATTTATAAAATACTTCGGCTCACAAGCTGGACACTGATAATCAATCTGCAACCCCTGAGAACTTAATCTCTGAAAAATTGATCATTACCTAGGTCTAAGATCCCAGCTATGGTGGAATGAATAATCACATTTGTCATCATTATGATCACGAATAACACTTGGTCCATGTATCATTAGGTTACTTTGTTAAAATGCATCATTAGGTCGTATGTTACAATGTACAAAGTCTTTTCTGTGTATTATTAAGTTCTATGTTACACTATACAAAACCTTTTCTCATAGTCTTTTTAGTCTGTTCACCGCCTTGAATGTTATGGTTAGTAGTTTACAAATACCACATTAAATTAAATCAAATTAAGTGGGCTCCTGCTAATTGCAAGTGACAGTGCATGGTATGTGCCCTGTGCTATGTGCAAAATGCCTTCCATGCCCATTTTCTGCCCATGCCCCACCTAGTCACCACATTAGCAATAAATGCATTTAACTCTTAGCTTAGTGCACAGTAACTGTCAAAATAATGCAAAACCCATTACTACGTTTGTGCAGTAGCAGTTCCTGGGTGTCAAACCACATCTTAAGTACCTAATACACTTTAGTAAAGGGCCCCTAGGTTTCTACAATTCTTTGAAAGTGTAGAGTGTGATGCAGACCCCTATTTCAATGCATTTTGAATTGTATATTTTAGATAGCACAATGTGAACATTGTGGAAGGTTATGAAGACTCTTAGCAGGTACTACTTTGGTAGGCACTTTGTGTGTTTCTTCATTAACCTATTTCTTTTTCACTCGTACAAGCATTCAAAAGGAGTAAATAGTGCCAAAGAGTAAGTATTTTTCCATGGTCACCTTTAAGGGTACGATTTTGTTGATACATTGTGTGACATTTGAATACCATTTTATTACTATCTTTTCTTCATTTTAGTTGTTAACTTCATATTCTTTATGATGTTTATGGGCATATGAAATAGGAGCAAGCAGTGTATATTATAATTTTTCTTAGGACATTCAGCAGAAAATTTGTTTTCACTGTAGTGCCAGCGTGTATCACTGGCAGATCTATTGCTTATCAACCAATTTTGCTGCCTGTACGTTGTTACAGTTTTCAGGATTGTAAGATAAGTACATTCAGTATAGCACTATTATTTATACGTGAGCATCACAGACTGAGCTGATGCAGGGGATGTACATACTAAAGTCCTGAGTTTCAATTCCTTGCTGTAAACCTGATACCATAGTTCCTGCTTACTGCATTGCTGCTAAGGCCTTTATGCTAAGGTAGTTGTCGGGAAGTCAGCCTCCTTCCTGTAACACTGAAATGGTTATCATTACCAATTACGATGGACTCTATAAAGGCAACTGTATAACTTAGGTGCCCACAGTTTACCCACATTACATGCATAACATTTAGATTAATGGCACATGCATGCATAAATGCAAAAATTCTGCCTACTCACTATTCTTCAAATACCCACTAGCATAGTGTGTATTGCCAAGGTGGGGGGGGGGGGGGGCATACAAGGGGCAGAACATAGAAAGAACACTCACATGCATTACTTGCAGAATACAATAAGCATGAGGTTTATTTATTTATTTGGATTTTGCTCACACCTTTTTTCAGTAGTAGCTCAAGGTGAGTTACATTCAGGTACACTGGCTATTTCTCTGTCCCAGGTGGGCTCACAATCTAAGCTTGTACCTGAGGCAATGGAGGATTAAGTGGCTTGCCCAAGGTCACAAGGAGCAGCAGTGGGATTTGAACTGGCCACCTCTGGATTTCAAGACTGGTGCTCTAACCACTAGGCCACTCCTCCTCCTGATTTATTTAGGCTCCCTGGCTGGCATAAGTGCAGGCACCTAAATGTTAGTTGTGTTGCTACCTGGCTACGCTAGAATTCTATAATGGAACCTAGACATATAGGTTCCTTTATAGTATAGGCTTCTATCATGTGCCCTCGTAGCACCTAAATGGAGATACTCAGTTATAGAATTGCCCCCTATGGGGGAGATTCTATATATGGCATCTATAAAATCCGTGCGGAAAACATTTTCGCCTAATTGTATTCTACAAGTGGTGCCTAGATTTAGGCACAGTATATAGAATCCACTTAGTTGATATCCCAGTGCCTAAAACTATGCGCATCCATTTACACCAGTGAAAACATGGTGTAAATCCTGGCATGTAGATTTAAACACACTGGACTGTGTTCTATAACTACGTGTGTAAATTTTGGAATGCCAATGAAATGCCCATTTCCCTGCCTATAACCTACTACTGCTACTACTACTTATCATTTCTATAGCACTGCTAAACGTACGCAGCGCTGTACACTTGAACATGAAGAGATAGTCCCTGCTCAACAGAGCTTACAATCTAATTAGGACAGACAGGATAAATAAGAGATAAGGGAATTACTAAGGTGGGGATGATAAAATAAGGGTACTGAACAAGTGAGTAAGGATTAGAAGTTAAAAGCAGCATCAAAAAGGTGGCCTTTTAGCCTAGATTTGAAGACGGCCAGAGATGGAGCTTGACGTACCGGTTCAGGAAGTCTATTCCAGGCATATGGTGCAGCAAGATAAAAGGAATGGAGTCTGGACTTAGTGGTGGAGGAGAAGGGTGCAGATGAGAGATTTACCCAGGGAGGAGTGTAGGGAGAGATGAGAGTGAATGCACTTATAAGTCACTAACCATGCTCCTTTTTGCCTGCGTGCATTAAACTTTAGGTGCTCTGTATTACAGAATACGCTTAGCGATTTGTGCACACAAATTCAAATTCTAATTATTGTCAATTAGTGATTGTTATTGCTTGTTAAACACTGTTAACAATGCTGATTGGCTTGTTAAGCCAATTAAGGTATACTTGTTGTTATAGAATCCGCTTGGATTTTGGCGCAGAATGCTAGGTGCACTTTATAGAATCTGGGGGTATATGGTTTAGATGGTCATGTACTTCATGCTCTCCAGATAATTCCTTTGTTGAGCCAATAAATATATCAACCTGCATAGAATGCAGTTCACTCCAGAACTGCACTAGAACTCTGAACCACTGATAAAAGGGCTGATAATCTGTGAGTCCCTTGATAAAGGTTACTTCTTTTTTCCTCTGAGAAGATTACTTAAATACTTTTCTCACAGACACAAGAGTTTTTTCAAGGACGGTCAGTTTATGAAACCACGGAGTTACTGCCATCTTCTGCTTCTTCTCCACCAAAATCAGGAAACTGGGGGGAATAGGAATGTGCAAAATAATTGATACACTGCTTCAAAAATGAAGCCGAGTGACCAAAAGAAAAAGTAGCTGACAAAAGCTTGGTAACCACTTGAGCTGTTGCAAAAGTTCATTTAGCTTTTCTACTGTCTAGATAGTTAGTGATAGCTAGAGTGCAAAGGTGTGGACCATCTTTCACTTCCCCTTTCCACCTCCCACGGTGTGACCTACAGTCAGCATCCTTGCTTTTTTCAAGCTTATAATTATAAGTACATAAGTACATAAGTAGTGCCATACTGGGAAAGACCAAAGGTCCATCTAGCTCAGCATCCTGTCACCGACAGTGGCCAATCCAGGTCAAGGGCACCTGGCACGCTCCCCAAACGTAAAAACATTCCAGACAAGTTATACCTAAAAATGAGGAATTTTTCCAGTCCATTTAATAGCGGTCTATGGACTTGTCCTTTAGGAATCTATCTAACCCCTTTTTAAACTCCGTCAAGCTAACCGCCCGTACCACGTTCTCCGGCAATGAATTCCAGAGTCTAATTACACGTTGGGTGAAGAAAAATTTTCTCCGATTCGTTTTAAATTTACCACACTGTAGCTTCAACTCATGCCCTCTAGTCCTAGTATTTTTGGATAGCGTGAACAGTCGCTTCACATCCACCCGATCCATTCCACTCATTATTTTATACACTTCTATCATATCTCCCCTCAGCCGTCTCTTCTCCAAGCTGAAAAGCCCTAGCCTTCTCAGCCTCTCTTCATAGGAAAGTCGTCCCATCCCCACTATCATTTTCGTCGCCCTTCGCTGTACCTTTTCCAATTCTACTATATCTTTTTTGAGATACGGAGACCAGTACTGAACACAATACTCCAGGTGCGGTCGCACCATGGAGCGATACAACGGCATTATAACATCCGCACACCTGGACTCCATACCCTTCTTAATAACACCCAACATTCTATTCGCTTTCCTAGCCGCAGCAGCACACTGAGCAGAAGGTTTCAGCGTATCATCGACGACGACACCCAGATCCCTTTCTTGATCCGTAACTCCTAACGCGGAACCTTGCAAGACGTAGCTATAATTCGGGTTCCTCTTACCCACATGCATCACTTTGCACTTGTCAACATTGAACTTCATCTGCCACTTGCACGCCCATTCTCCCAGTCTCGCAAGGTCCTCCTGTAATCGTTCACATTCCTCCTGTGACTTGACGACCCTGAATAATTTTGTGTCATCGGCGAATTTAATTACCTCACTAGTTATTCCCATCTCTAGGTCATTTATAAATACATTAAAAAGCAACGGACCCAGCACAGACCCCTGCGGGACCCCACTAACTACCCTCCTCCACTGAGAATACTGGCCACGCAATCCTACTCTCTGCTTCCTATCTTTCAACCAGTTCTTAATCCATAATAATACCCTACCTCCGATTCCATGACTCTGCAATTTCTTCAGGAGTCTTTCGTGCGGCACTTTGTCAAACGCCTTCTGAAAATCCAGATATCCAATATCAACCGGCTCCCCATTGTCCACATGTTTGCTTACCCCCTCAAAAAAATGCATTAGATTGGTGAGGCAAGACTTCCCTTCACTAAATCCGTGCTGACTTTGTCTCATCAGTCCATGTTTTTGTATATGCTCTGCAATTTTATTCTTAATAATAGCCTCCACCATCTTGCCCGGCACCGACGTCAGACTCACCGGTCTATAATTTCCCGGATCTCCTCTGGAACCTTTCTTAAAATCGGAGTAACATTGGCTACCCTCCAGTCTTCCGGTATTACACTCGATTTTAGGGACAGATTGCATATTTCTAACAGTAGCTCCGCAAGTTCATTTTTTAGTTCTATTAATACTCTGGGATGAATACCATCAGGTCCCGGTGATTTACTACTCTTCAGCTTGCTGAACTGACCCATTACATCCTCCAAGGTTACAGAGAATTTGTTTAGTTTCTCCGACTCCCCCGCTTCAAATATTCTTTCCGGCACCGGTGTCCCCCCCAAATCCTCCTCGGTGAAGACCGAAGCAAAGAATTCATTTAATTTCTCCGCTACGGCTTTGTCCTCCTTGATCGCCCCTTTAACACCATTTTCGTCCAGCGGCCCAACCGACTCTTTGGCCGGTTTCCTGCTTTTAATGTATCTAAAAAAGTTTTTACTATGTATTTTTGCTTCCAACGCTAATTTCTTCTCAAACTTACAATCTAAATTACAATTTAGATTGTAAGTTCTTTGGGTCAAGACCTGCTAACCATGTGAATTATCTGATACAGCACTAAATACGTGGATGGCACTTTGTTTACTAAAATGCTCAGCTTGATATCGTGGACTAATGAAAGCCAATAGCGATATAAATATGCAATTGAAAGGGACATATTTTGTGGATTGTTTCATACATTCTAAGTTGATTGATTTATGTCATATGCAGATAGTATGATCTATTATGGAGCTTCAAACGCATTCATATGGAGAAGGGTAAAACTGAATCTCATCTTATTAGCATTGGTGATCCTAGAAAGGCAGAGGTACGTTACATAGGCTAACTAAAAACATGTTTCATTTTCCAAGACTGTAGATTTTAATATGCAATTGGAATGATCTAGAGAGAATTGTTTTCATTAGTAATGAAGACGAGCCTTATTGGGGTGTCAGTGTCTTACTGAGTTGTAGGCAATTTACAGTCTTAGTCTATTTGACTTCTCATGATGTGGATGTTGTTGGAACTGAGCAGTCCCAAGTCGCAGATCAATAAGCCTCAAGGACCATCTAACCAGTGTCCAGAGGCAAATGTGGAAGTTCTGCAATTCCAAGCCAGGAAGCAGATGTCAGGAGTCAACAACTGTCTTAGAAGGTGATTGCTAGCTTGCTATATAACATGATCCTTATTGGGGGCAGGGATGTACTGTCCAAGTTTCATGAGGCCTGGCTGGAACCAAGCCAGGATTTATGTAACACTACAGTTAAGCCGTGCACACTGTCAGGGCTGGTGTTAGACATGTTGGAGCCCAAGGCGGAAATTACAGAGGGCCCCCAATCCCCTTTCTTCCTAACCACCATTACTACCACACGTAACACAACTTGAAATAACTTCACACACAAGACCGCCACCAAATACAGAACAAGGGATCACAACTTAGAAATAGAAATGTGAAGACCAAAATTGAAGTGGGAGCCCTAAGAAGGTAAACTTGACAAAGTACTGCAACACTGGAGGAATGAAAATAGAAATAAACTTCTTTTTGTACTAATGTGCAATGCCATATCCCAAAGCTAACATAAAGACACCAGCAAACATCAGTATGGCAAACAGAATAAAGTTTATTTACATATCAACCCAATGCGGCCACATGTCAGCATCAGTCTGCATCAGGGGTAAAATGTAACTGGGCAAAAGCAAGGTACCATCCAATTGTATAATCCCCTTCAAAACACGACTCTCTTTAAGCTTTTACAGTCTAGCTGCATCGATCATACTCCTATCTATCATAGGTAATTAAATATATGTCAAAAAGAAAAACTGGAAAATGTGGAGGAAAAAGTCTCAAAAGGCAGCTCCTATATAACGTGTCAAAAAGCCTTCCGTATCAAGGAGCTTGCATTCTCATCATAGGCAAAAAATCTCCATCCACCAATAGCTGTCCGTTATCACTCAATTTAATTCAAATATATTTCTTAATAGCAAGACTTATCTGTACACGTTGCTCAGTGCTTTCAATGTGCCACGGCTGACTGTGGCCAGAGTTTTGAACCTTCCTCTGCACATATTCAGCAGACTGCTAAAACCTGTTGTTTCTTTCTCTTTAGTATCAGCAAAATTCACCCTTTCCTTTCTGAGCACACTACCAGAACCCTCATCCACACTCTTATCACCTCTCGCTTAGACTATTGCAACTTGCTTCTCACAGGTCTCCCACTTAGCCATCTCTCTCCTCTTCAATCTGTTCAAAATTCTGCTGCATGATTAATATTCCACCAGTGTCGTTATGCTCATATTAGCCCTCTCCTCAAGTCACTTCACTGGCTTCCTATCCGTTTCCGCATGCAGTTCAAACTCCTCTTATTGACCTATAAGTGCATTCACTCTGCAGCTCCTCAGTACCTCTCCACTCTCATCTCTCCCTACATTCCTCCCAGGGAACTTTGTTCACTGGGGAAATCTCTCTTATCTGCACCCTTCTCCTCCACTGCTAACTCCAGACTCCATTCCTTTTATCTTGCTGCACCATGTGCCTGGAATAGACTTCCTGAGCCGGTACGTCAAGCTCCATCTCTGGCAGACTTCAAATCTAGGCTAAAAGCCCACCTTTTTGATGCAGCTTTTAACTCCTAACCCTTATTCACTTGTTCAGAACCCTTATTTTATCATCCTCACTTTAATATTCCCTTATCTCTTGTTTGTCCTGTCTGACCTAATTAGATTGTAAGCTCTGTTGAGCAGGGACTGTCTCTTCATGTTCAAGTGCACAGCGCTGTGTACGTCTAGTAGCACTTTAGAAATGATAAGTAGTAGTAGTAGTAACTTGCACTCACCCTTATGGGGGATAACAAACTTCTCCCTTATGGAGGGTAACCAACTTACATCAGACAACATTGTCAGCAGCTCCATTCATTTATTGTTATCATTAGAAGCAGTAATATATAAGATACATCCTATTATACAAAGCACAGGTTATGGAATGACCTCTCCTGGCTAATTCGTTACCCAGGGTAGGTGACCACCCCCCCCCCCCCCCATCTGATTTTTCCTAAGATGTATGAAAATTGCTTTTTGAAACTATGAACTCCCGTAAAACGCCAGATTAGGAATCTTGGAATACAACTGGACTTGTCACTTACTTTGATTCCACAAATTCAGTCAACCTTTAAAATCTGCTATCCCTTGCATCAACAACAAAAAAAATCTTCCTCCAAACATCAAGACATGTCTGATCACAGCGATCCAAGCCATGATAATGTCTTGGAATCAATATGAGAAAGAACATTATTCAGAATGAGCACCATTTTACGACCCTGCTACATTATTGTCGAGTTAAAAGAATACCCAGGGGTTTATATGTAATGAAGGAACCACACACCTCTTTCTTGATGGTGTACATCTCTAACAAAATTTTCAGTATGCAGAAATGACCCTGGATTGAAAGGTACAGCATCAGTGTTAGCGATGCAAATATCCTCATACTCTCCTGCCAACATGCCTAATCCAGAAATGTGCAAACATTAGCGGTCGATATTCAAAGTGATTTGATCAGCCAGAAACAGCTCATAGTCAGTTAAATCACCAGGGCTAACCATTAATTTTCAGTAGCACTTAACTGGTTAGCGCCAAACTGATAACTAGCTATTTTGGGGGTATAACGGGGGGGGGGGGGGGTGGAATTGGCACTTGGCCAATTAAGTGCCAATATTCAGCACTCAGTTGGCCAAAGTCACTATGTAAAAGTCAGTCCTATCAATATGCAGTGCCCCATAGCTGGTTAAGGGGTCCTTTTACAAAGGCACACTGAAAAATGGCTTGTGGTAGTATAGGTGCAGGTTTTGGGCGCGTGCAGAATCATTTTTCAGCGCACCTGCAAAAAGTTGGGGGTTTTTTGCCGAAAATGGATGTGCGGCAAAATCAAAATTGCCACGTGTCCATTTTGGGTCTCAGACCTTACTGCCAGCCAGATACCTAGTGTTAAAGAATTTGGGCGGTAAGGACCTACGTGCATCGGCTACGCGCGCCAGAAAATAAAAAATATTTTTCAGACGTGTGTAGCGGAAGTGCGCCAAAAATGAAATTACCATAAGAGCCATGTGGTAGTTGGGCGGTAAGTCCATTTTGGCACATGTAGGTGCCCACGTAGCTTAGTAAAATGGGCCCTAAGTGCTGAATATCACATTTAACTGGCTATATTTAGCTGCTTGTCCAAACCTGGAAATTCAATGCCAGTGCCTGGTAATGGCCTGGTATTGCATTTCCAGGCTGAATATCGGGCCCTAGGTCTTTTGCCTTAGTGGAATTATTTCTCCAACATGATTACTTCAGCAAATTATTTTACCATAAAATTCAATGGTGAAATTTCACCAATTTTCCCCCAGGGTTTTGGTGATTTTCAAATGTTGCGGAAAGGCAGAATATTCTCATAATTTATCTTTCCTCAAACAATAAGAGTTTTTCCACATTCTCACAGAAATTCTCTCATCGAAGTCTTCAATGAATATCTTCAAGAACAGTAGTTTTGCAGAATATTCTTGAAATACAGTGTTTCATATTGATGAAGCACACTGTAATATAAGATCTACTATCGTGAATGGTTTTACTGACAGCCATCAGTACAAAAAGATGAACTGTGGCTCCCTCCAGAGCCTGGTACTGATATGGGCTGAATCCATATGTGCTGGGCTCATCAAAGCAACCCCTATAATCAAACCTTGTATACAATTCCCATCAGATAAAGGGAAATATTCCCTGCCAGGGAAGCTGGCAGAAACAAGACTGTAATCAGCCTGGCTCACTCACCCAGATGAAAACACTACAAAAAGGGGTTCTTGTCTAAAACAGAATCAGACCTGTACAGGCGTCAGCTTTTCCTTAGAGTGCTCTATTTAAGATTTTATTATTTTATTTGGGGCTTACCTTGATAGAAAGATAGAAAACAGAGAGTAGGGTTAAATGGGCAGTATTCTCAATGGAGAAGGGTAGTTAGTGGGGTTCCCCAGGGCTCTGTGCTGGGACCGCTGCTTTTTAACATATTTATAAATGACCTAGAGATGGGAGTAACTAGTGAGGTGATTAAATTTGCTGATGACACAAAGTTATTCAAAGTCGTTAAATCACGGGAGGATTGTGAAAAATTACAAGAGGACCTTACGAGACTGGGAGACTGGGTGTCTAAATGGCAGATGGCGTTTAATGTGAGCAAGTGCAAAGTGATGCATGTGGGAAAGAGGAACCCGAATTATAGCTACGTCATGCAAAGTTCCACGTTAGGAGTCACAGACCAAGAAAGGGATCTAGGTGTCGTCGTTGATGATACGTTGAAACCTTCTGCTCAGTGTGCTGCTGCGGCTAAGAAAGCAAATAGAATGTTAGGTATTATTAGGAAAGGAATGGAAAACAAAAATGAGGATGTTATAATGCCTTTGTATCGCTCCATGGTGCGACCGCACCTCGAATATTGTGTTCAATTCTGGTCGCCGCATCTCAAAAAAGATATAGTGGAATTAGAAAAGGTGCAGAGAAGGGCGACGAAAATGATAAAGGGGATGGGACGACTTCCCTATGAGGAAAGGCTAAAGCGGCTAGGGCTCTTCAGCTTGGAGAAAAGGTGGCTGAGGGGAGATATGATAGAGGTCTATAAAATAATGAGTGGAGTTGAACGGGTAGATATGAAGCGTCTGTTCACACTTTCCAAAAATACTAGGACTAGGGGGCTAGGGGGCATGCGATGAAGCTACAATGTAGTAAATTTAAAACGAATCAGAGAAAATGTTTCTTCACTCAACGTGTAATTAACCTCTGGAATTCGTTGCCAGAGAATGTGGTAAAGGCGGTTAGCTTAGCGGAGTTTTAAAAGGTTTGGACAGCTTCCTACAGGAAAAGTCCATAGACCGTTATTAAATGGACTTGGGGAAAATCCACTATTTCTGGGATAAGCAGTATAAAATGTTTTGTACATGTTTGGGATCTTGCCGGGTATTTGTGACCTGGATTGGCCACTGTTGGAAACAGGATGCTGGGCTCGATGGACCTTTGGTCTTTCCCAGTATGGCAATACTTATGTACTTATAGTGACAAGTAAATACACACCAGGATAAGAAAAACAGTTTGCATTTACTGATTAAACCAACTCTCAAATAATATAATATTGAAAAAGCAATGGCACACATTTATCAAAGTAAATGCAGAGGTCAGTTAGCAAGACATCAATCTTATTAACAACACAGAAGAAAGCATATTGATGTTTGCCATATTAAATAAAGAAAGCAGTCTTTCAATATGCTGGCAACGTTGAGTGCACCACTCAGTAGATTAAAAAATACCTAGTAATGTCTCTTGGGATAAATGAATGGGTAGTGCTGGATTTAAACCCTCACACAATCCAAGCCTCTTGTACCTTCTTTGACATATCATAGTTGTTCTGAACTTGTTGCAAGACTTCCCAAAACTACACCAAAAAATGGAAAGAGAAGCCGCACACTTCTTAACGGCGATGTGATGATATCATGTGGAGGGGGTCTGTCGGATATGCCAAATGGTCAGATTAGTGAAGGTTGGATAAATGAGACTGCTGTATTAAACGTTTCAGTTTCACAGTTCAGCTTTTACTAAGGTGCGTTCTAATTTGAGACTTTCTCACGTGCTAAGCCCAGATGTACCGCAGCCTATCTGTAAAGCTTTTTCATGTTTTTTTTGCAAGTCGTGGGCTAATGTTAGCACACGCTACCTGCAGAAAAATTAATGCAGGAGCACTTACCATCTCCTATTTAAGAGACACTAACTCCCTAAATACCGCTAAAAATTGCGCATGCAAATTTGACTGTGCAATTTAATAGAATAATGAGCTAATCAGCACTGATAAGTGGCTTTTTAACAAGCAATTATTGGCACTAATTAGATTTAATTGAAATGTACATGCGTGAATTTAGGCATGAGTCATAAAAGGGGGTATGGAAACGGGAGGGTGATGGGCAGATTGGGGGCACTGTTTTAAGTTACTCTCATAGTTAGAGAATAAGGGCATCCGCGCCTAAATTTACGTGCAGGTATTTGCATCACATTTTAGCTGGTGCAAGTGGCCACGCCTGCAGTTCCTGGGCATAAGAACTATTTTGTAAACCGCGCCCAACATTGAGTGCTTTTTATAGAATAGCACTTTCTTGGTGCCATATATAGAATTTGCCCTTAAGTGCTCCCACATTAACTCAGTATTATTTCAGTTAGTGTGCACTAATGCGAATGTGTAAGTTTGATAATGCTTCCACACCCACTATTCTCCCCTGACCCCACCCCCCCTGCAAACGTTTAGCATGCTCTAAAGGGCAAAATACTGCAAAATGCCTTAATGCATTTTGCGATAAGCATTTCCATGCTAAGTGTGCATTAGTGCCTAAAGTAAAAGAAGTCCCTAAGAGGTCCTTCTACAAAGCTGTGGCAAAAGGGGGCCTGCGCTGGCATCGGTGTGTGTTTTTGACACACGCGGAGGCCCCCTTTTCCGCAGCAGGTAAAAGGCAGGTTTCTCTTTTCTTAAAGAAATGGCTGTGAGGAAAGTGAACCACTTGCTGCGCTGCCAGTTCGGGGGGGGGGGGGGGGGGGAGCACATACCGCCACCCATTGAGGTGGCAGTATGGGCTCCCATGCTAACCCAGCGGTAACCGGGTAATGCATGGCACTGCCTTATTACCACCGGATACACACTGGTGCTACAAAATGTGAATTATTTTTGCAGTGCCGGAAATGGCGCACAGTGGGGAAGAGAACTACTGCCTGGCTGCTGTGGTAGCCTGGCGGTACTTCCCTTTTTTAGTAAATACTTTGATGGAGTAAACAAACATGTGCACAAAGGGGAGCCGGTTGATATTGTGTATCTGGATTTTCAAAAGGCGTTTGACAAGGTACCTCATGAAAGGCTACAGAGGAAATTGGAGGGTCATGGGATAGGAGGAAATGTCCTATTGTGGATTAAAAACTGGTTGAAGGATAGGAAACAGAGAGTGGGGTTAAATGGGCAGTATTCACAATGGAGAAGGGTAGTTAGTGGGGTTCCTCAGGGGTCTGTGCTAGGACCGCTGCTTTTTAATATATTTATAAATGATTTAGAGATGGGAGTAACTAGCGAGGTAATTAAATTTGCTGATGACACAAAGTTATTCAAAGTCGTTAACTCGCGACAGGATTGTGAAAAATTACAAGAGGACCTTACGAGACTGGGAGACTGGGCGGCTAAATGGCAGATGATGTTTAATGTGAGCAAGTGCAAGGTGATGCATGTGGGAAAAAAGAACCCGAATTATAGCTACGTCATGCAAGGTTCCACGTTAGGAGTTACGGACCAAGAAAGGGATCTGGGAGTCGTCGTCGATAATACACTGAAACCTTCTGCTCAATGTGCTGCTGCGGCTAGGAAAGTGAATAGAATATTGGGTATTATTAGGAAAGGTATGGAAAACAGGTGTGAGGATGTTATAATGCCGTTGTATCGCTCCATGGTGCGACCGCACCTTGAGTATTGTGTTCAATTCTGGTCGCCGCATCTCAAGAAAGATATAGTAGAATTGGAAAAGGTGCAGCGAAGGGCGATTAAAATGATAGCGGGGATGGGACGACTTCCCTATGAAGAAAGACTAAGGAGGCTATGGCTTTTCAGCTTGGAGAAGAGACGGCTTAGGGGAGACATGATAGAGATATATAAAATAATGAGTGGAATGGAACAGGTGGATGTGAAGCGTCTGTTCACGCTTTCCAAAAATACTAGGACTAGGGGGCATGCGATGAAACTACAGTGTAGTAAATTTAAAACAAATCGGAGAAAATATTTCTTCACCCAACGCATAATTAAACTCTGGAATTCGTTGCCAGAGAACGTGGTGAAGGCGGTTAGCTTAGCAGAGTTTAAAAAGGGGTTAGACAGTTTCCTAAAGGACAAGTCTATAAACCACTACTAAATGGACTTGGGAAAAATCCACAATTCCAGGAATAACATGTATAGAATGTTTGTACGTTTGGGAAGCTTGCCAGGTGCTCTTGGCCTGGATTGGCCATTGTCGTGGACAGGATGCTGGGCTCGATGGACCCTTGGTCTTTCCCAGCGTGGCATTACTTATGTACTTATGGTATGCCCGCATTGGGCTTACCGCTGCTTTGTAAAAGGGCCCTAAGTGATTTTAGGGGTCCTTTTACTAGTCTGCGGTAAGTGCTAACACACACTTACCGCAGCTTCAAAAGGCTTACTGTGGGAGGTTCTGCAATAATTCTAAGATTAGCGTGGGCAAATCGTGCACTAAAACAGTTTCATTTTTATGGCAGAGGGGACGTGTTGGGAGGAGAGTGGGCGTGCCAGTACTGATCACTTAGTGTACCGTGTGCTAACTGATTAGCGCATGATTAGCATGTGAGCCCATACTGCCTACAAAATAGGTGTCGGTAAGTGCTCATGAGCTAATTTGTTTTAATGGCAGCACATTAATGGCAACAGTGCGTGGCCATTATTTAAAGATAATGGGGAAATCAGCTATTTAACTGCTTCAGTCGAAAGGTGGCCTTGGCACATGGGACAAAGGCATGCTAAGGCTACTTTTTCCCACACTTTTGTAAAAGGACATTAGGGCCTCTTTTATTAAGCAGTGCTAGCTGTTCCCACAGGGCAATGCAACAGAGCCCATTCAAAGTGAAGGGGCTTTGTCAGCATTGCTGCACCGGGGACCACTAGTGCGGCTTGATAAGAGGCCCTTAATGATGTCAGCTCCTAAAAAGATTGTCTGATATAATCTTGCATTTCTCAGTACACCAACTTAACCTACAACCAAAATTATTTGTAATAGGGTTGCAACTTTTGTTTGAAATGAAATAAAACAGGAAATTTTAATGAATGAAAAATGAGTGAAATTTAAATGATTAAAAAGAAAAATCAAGCAAATTCTTCCTGCAGAAGAATTTTAAAAGGTAAAGCATTCCTAGTGCCTCCCTGCCCCTTCTCCATCCCTTTTTATTATGCCAATTTCTCCTTATAGGACATGAGTGAACCCTAGTAGTTCCTATCCCCCCTCCCTCCTCACGAGAAATTGACATAGTAAGAGCTGATGCTGATTTTTTTGTGGCAGGGACCTGGCTTCTGTTTTGAATTTTGATGTCTGTTTTAATTTAATTTCCTCTTTTTTTTTTTAATCTCACATAAATGAAACAAAAATACATGTGCACACACCTAGGGCCCTGTTTAATAAGCAATGCTAAGAGCGCACTAGCGTTTTTAGCGTGCGCTAATTTTAGGTGCACACTAAAAATGCTAGTGCATCTTAGTAAATAGGGCCCCTAGATTTTAACCAGACTGCAGCTACATCAAGCAGAACAGTCTCTGTTACAAAATTATTTGAGGCTCTATTAAAGCAAGAGAAGGAGATTTTATTATCTTCACAACATCGCACTGGCTACATTGAGTGACACCTTCATCCTTGGGACATTTCCAAATTTGGAAGCCTAAGTTGCTTACATAAAAAAAAAAAAAAAAAAAAAAAAACATGGAAGTCACATGCCTTTTGAATTTGAGAAACACTTAAGTACAAGTACTACAAGTTATTCATGGGAATTTTAATGATCACATACAAAACCTCAAAAAAGTGGATGGCAAAACACTAGTATACTGATGGAATCAATTAAGTGTTCACCATTATCCCATTGGAGCCCAGTTATATTGCTACCAGTAACTATTTACTTAAATAAATCTAGCCTCAATTGTCCAAGATGAGATTACATAATATAATATCCAACACCCTCTTTGGACATCCCGTCATAGGCTTACCATCTTTTAAACATCAACGCCATATTGGAGAAAGTATATTTCCCCTCCTTAAGCAGGGTTACGAAACAAGGAGGGCCTGGATCTCTTGTTGAGGAGGAATATTGAAGTGGAATGTTTGAAACTTCATGCTTAGGAAGAAATGGGAGTAAATACAAGCCAGAATATGGGCCTGTGAATATTGAGTCGGTGGATGTGATATTGCATAATTCTGTTTTGGAGAGTCTACAACACAGATAAGCGACGGCTGCTCTCCTTCTTCTATAAATGTATGGCTGGATAGCCAAAGTCTTTTTCTTCAAACTTTTGAATCCCATTTGAAACCTAGTTATGTTGTTTTTGACATTTTTGTATATATAATACCTCCAAACCCGGTTTTTGAAGTAGTGGATTTCTGCGAGTTTTTTCCGGAGTTTTTACACTGCTGTTTTTCCAGGGATGGTTGGTAAGCCTATGATGATATGTCCAAAGAGGGTGTTGGATATTATGTAATCTCACCTTGGACGATTGAGACTAGATTTATTTAAGTACACACATACAAAAACTGCAATTGCACACTATATTATATATATATCTTAAAGCTGTTTTTCACATTGTAAAAATGTATAATATATATGCATATATGGAATAAATAAATTTATTTTAACAGGTCCTAAAGATGCACATTTTGTCTGGGAAAAGAATGGGAAAAGAATAGCTAACCACGTCACTGAGCAATCACACATACTGACTGGTGATAAAGTGCATGTTCTTAGCTGGGTGAAAGACATCGCAACAACAAATTCGGAGTATCATTGTTCTATCACCTCCAAATCTGGAAATCAGACCTCCAAAGTCATTATCAGAGTGGAAGGTAAAATTTGCATGATGGCTAAGCACGTCTTTTTCCTTGTTTTCCCCTTTTAAAATCATACTGCAAAACTCCCAAACCTGGTCCTGGAGGCACCCGAGCCAGTCAGGTTCTCAGGATATCCACAATGAATATTCGTGAGAGAGATTCGCATGCAGTGGAGGCAGTGCATGTAAATCTGTCACATGAATATTCATGTGACAGATTTACATGCACGGCTACCACACCTCTCTACTCAACTTGATATAAAACTTGATTCTAATTTTATGTGTTTTTTGATCCTGTTCGGTTGGAGCGATTGTTACTTTAAAAAAGAAAATAAGGGACCTTTTTACAAAGGTGCGGGAGGGCTAACGTGCAGGCAACGTGTGTGCCCAGCGGTAATTCCGATTTTGGTGCTTGCCAAATCCCGCAGTAGAATATAATTTTCTATTTTCTACTGCAGGGGGTGTTCCCGATGGTAACCAGCAGTGCGCCCATATTGGCGCGCACTGCATGGTTACCACGTGGGTAGCGCGTGAGCCCTTACCGCTAAGTCAATGGGCGGCAGTAAGGGCTCAGGCTATAAATAGGCGCATGCTAGTTTTAATATTAGTGCAGGCCCATGTACTGGCCCATTAAAAAATTGCCTTTTTCCCAGCCGGGGTAAAAAGTGGCCAAGAGCGTGCACAAAAGACATGCCCACACTAATGTAGGCCACTTTTTGCCGTGGCTTTGAAAAAGGACCCCTAACTGATTAATGGTTTCTTCTTTTTTCTTCTTGTCAGTTAGACGGGAGATTTATAGTTGGGTCCTAGATATTTTGGTACCAGAGTTTGATGTTTTGTACACCTATTGAGGTGGTGGCTCCCGTGGAGGGGCATAATTGAACGTCGCCAGCGAAATAGGTCACCAGCGATCTATTTTGGCAGCGGCGCAACAGCTGGCCGGAACCGTATTTTCGAAAAAGATGGGTGGCCATCTTTTTTTCGATAATACGGTTTAGCCCGGCCAAATGCTAGAGTTCGCTGGGTTTGAGATTGCTGGTTTTGTTTTTCAGCGATAATGGAAACAAATGCCGGCCATCTCCAATCTGGCGAAATCCAAGGCATTTGGTCATGGGAGGAGCCAGCATTTGTAGTGCACTGGTCCCCCTGACATGCCAGGACACCAACTGGGCACCCTAGGGGGCACTTCTAAAAATGTTTAAAAAATACAAAAAAAGCTTCCAGGTGCATAGCTCCCTTACCTTGGGTGCTGAGCCCCCCAAATCCCCCCAAACCTACTCCCCTCAACTCTACACCATTACCATAGCCCTTATGGGTGAAGGGGGGCACCTACATGTGGGTACAGTGGGTTTGGGGGGGGGTTTGAAGGGCTCAACACTTAGCACCACAAGTGTAACAGGTAGGGGGGGGGGGAGGATGGACCTGGTTCTGCCTGCCTGGAGTGCACTGCACCCATTAAAAACTGCTCCAGGGACTTGCATACTGCTGTCAGCTGGGTATGACATTTGAGGCTGGCAAAAAAGTGTTTTTTTTTTTAGTGTGGGAGGGGGTTGGTGACCACTGGGGGAGTATGGGGAGGTCATCCCCCATTTCCTCCGGTGGTCATCTGGTCAAATGGGGCACCTTTTTGAAGCTTGGTCATGAAAATTAAAGGACCAAGTAAACCCGGCGAAATACTGATTAACGCCGCTTTTTTTTTCCATTATGCACGAAAGCCGGCCATCTGGTAGCCACGCCCATGCCCGCCCATGTCCCGCCTTCACTTCGCCGCCAACATGCCCCCTTGAACTTTCGCCGGCGTGGCGACGGAAAAGCGGCGATGGTGTCAAAAACGCCGCTTTCAATTATACCGATTTTGCCGCTTTTGCGAAATCGCCGGCCATCTCCTGATTTATGTCGGAAGATGGCCGGCGATCACTTTTGAAAATAAGCCTGATAGTAACCCGGTGGTAATTGGTCAGTGCACAGCTCTGCCCAATTACTGCCAGGTTTACGCTGCACTAGAAAATATGGAAATATTTTCCGCAGTGCTGGAAATGGCGCGTGCTCGAGACTACCGCCGGCGGCTGCATTGCGCCAATGATCGTTCTGGGTTGCCGCATGGCAACTCTTTAGTAAAAGGGCCCCTAATTGTTAGCGCACACTAAATCCATTAGTACACCTTAGTAAGTTTAGAAAACATAATGTTTCCTTAGCTTTATCTGCCGAGCTAACTGGGCATTGGTCTGAATATTGGCCAGTGCCCAGTTAACTGCACATACCCAAACATTCAATGCTAGAGCCTGGACATGGCCTGGCATTGACTATCCGGAGTAAGTCAGCCTATGGCTGTAAGCAGCTTAAAAACCACTGGCCACTGCAGCTGAATGTCTGCCCTAATAAATATTTCCTGGTGTGGCTAGAGCTACTCATTTGTGGCACAAGTTGTTTGTGAAAACTCATGCACCAATATTGGCAGATGCTTTATATGTTGAGTTTCAGTGTATCAGTGATATAATACAACTGTTTGAACTTTGCAGCTTTGGATTGGGGAGGGGGGTCCCCTGCTTATTTTTACCTTTTATCCTTTTTGGATGTTTTTATGCCCTTTCTATTCCTTAATGAGGGCTTGGGGATTCAACGAAAATATTAAAAAAAAATGTTTGATTGCAGAGTATTCTTTTGCAGAGTGTTCTTAATAATTGCTTCTCATTTATTTATTTATTTTGTTGCATTTGTATCCCGCATTTTCCCACCTTTTTGCAGGCTCAATGTGGCTTACATTATGCCGTAATGGCGATCGCCATTACCGGAATGAGAAATACAGAGTATTATTGCATTTAAAGTACAGAAAATATAATATAAATAGAAATGAATAGATATACAGTTCATTTCAGGTATTTGAGAACAAGGATAATGTATAACATTCAATAATGTCAATGAGATTAAATAAAATATCAGATAAGTACCTCTTTCTTACTGTATGTCCAGCAGATTACTACAATAAGTGAACTTCTAAAGTTAACTTTTTTCCACTGAAAATGATCCTTTGTGTTGTGATTTTGTTTTTCAGGACCACCTTCAAGTACAAGCCCGGAATCAGGTAAGTTTAATTCTACCTTTTGTTTCTCTCTATGTCTCAGTATCTAGTGTAGGAATCAGGGGCGTATCTGGACTTCGCCGGTAGGGGGGTCCAGAATCGAGGTGAGGGGGCACATTTTAGCCCCGCCCGCCCGACGACCCTCTTGATCCCCCGCCCGCTGTCGCCTACCTTTGCTGGCGGGGGACCCCAACCCCCACCAGCTGAAGTCGTCTTTCTTCGTTCGTTTGGGTTTCTTCTTTCTGAGTCTGACTCTGACGTCCTGCACGTACACAACGTGCAGGACGTCAGAGTCAGACTCAGAAAGAAGAAACCCAAATGAACGAAGGAAGATGACTTCGGCTGGCGAGGGTTAGGGTCCCCCGCCAGCAAAGGACGTTGACGGCAGGTTGGGAGGGGGGGGGGGTTGTGAGGGTCGTCGGTAGGGGGGGTCCAGGGCCAAATCTACGGGGGTCCTGGCCCCCGTGGCCCCATAGCAGATACGTCCCTGGTAGGAATCACTTATGTTTCTTTGCAGAGACTTTAGTAATCTAATAAAAAGCCTTCTTATAGCTATTGTCACTTAACTGTGGAACACATTCCCCACTGCTGCCAGGCATATCTCTTTATATAAAGTGCACCTCCAACGTTCTAATGAAGCCTCACTTAACCAACATTCTAAAAGTGAAGTGGCTGAGATCGCTTTTCCTACATGAGTGTCTGCCCCGCCCATGCGTCAAACGTGATGATGTTGAGGGCGGAGCACTGACACTGAACGAATGGCAGACAATCAACGACCGTGTCGCGCATCTAATTGGCTGTGCCTCGGTTGAAGCCTCTGATGACGTCGGCAACCCAGACGCAACACACAAAACCGCGAGCCAGACAGGGAGGCCACGTGTTTCCCTACTCCTCCCTCTGCCTAGGAATCAGCTGTCAGAGCACCCCCTCCCGGCGCATCACCCAAGCCCCTCACCGCCAGACTGACTGCACCATTCATTCCCTGGGAGGAGGATGCAGAAAAGAAAACAAGACCCAGCAGAGCTAACACTTGGCTTCCTTCCATGCAAGAGAGTATCCGGTGCCAGTGCCAGCCCAGGTCTGGTTCCCCCTCTCAGCCACATCCAGTGCCCGATCTCTTCTTACCAAGAAAAAAACAAAAGTTCTGTCCTTTCCCGGATACCGGCAGCACCGGGTACACAGCCGGACACTCACCTGGTCGCAGACAGCAGCCAATTGCTCCCTGAGTCCAGTTCCGTCCCACGACTTCCTCAGCCTCAACACTACTAACCCCGCCCCCTGCTACTCCCACATCCTCTCCGCCACGCCCATCGTGCCACACGATTGGCTCACTCCGGCTCCTTAGCACAAGTCTCCCCTTACACCCGCCTCCGCAATACCCTTCTCCCAGCACTGTCTGAGTGGCTCACTCCGCCAGACGTCACTGCAGCTCCACGGGCTGGAGAGAAGCAGGGGAGTGCGAGTGGGCGGGGCTTCCTCGACAGCTGGAACCACTGAGAGAGGGAGGGGAGGAGGAAGAAAAGCCTCTGGCTATTAGCCTGTGGCTATTCTTAGGTATTAGACCTGGAGAGGGTCACATTCTTCTGTTAGTGGGATGAGAGGCAAAACAGAGCCCAAATGGAACGCCTGTTCCCGGGCAGGATGATGCACATAAATCAGGAGCCAGAAGGCTACACACTCTAGGGAAAGGTCAAAGACAGCCTGTGTCAATACTTCACTGCAAGTTGTTCCAGGCTAGCTAAAGATCTTAGTTAAGTCTAGGGTTATCTTTTCTGTTGTTTCTGTTTTTCGTGTGAACACAAACACACACTGTGCCATGCACAGACAGCATCTCTCTCACTCACACACACACCTATGTACCTCAATCACCCACCCACACCCTCTGAACCCCCAACCCACCCACAAACAACAGAAACACAACCAATTATGTGGAGCAAAGGTACCCTCCCCCCGACAAACCCCCAACACCAAAATGGCAGCACTGATTGCTCATGCAACTCACACACTCCCCAACAAAACAATAACTAAGCTATGCTCAAAATCCACCTTCTGCTACAGAGGGGAGGAGGGGGTCCTCAGACCTAAGAGGGGGGGAGGGGATCCTGAGACCAGAAGGGGGGGGTGCTGAGACCACAGAGGGAGGGGGAGGTATCTCTGGCACACACACACACACACACACACACATACACTCTCTCACAGTAAGTGTCTTTATGTCCCTCACTCTCATACAGTCACACTATGTCTCACACTGTATCAAATTCACTCTCTCTGTGTCACACAGTCACTCTCACACACTCTCGGTCTCACACACTCGGCACCCAGACTCACTCTCTCTCTGTCACACACCCACACATTCACTCTCTCTCTCTCACACAGTCACTCTCACACACACTCTCTCTCAAACATACACACTCCGAGGAAAACCTTGCTAGTGCCCGTTTCATTTGTGTCAGAAACGGGTCTTTTTTACTAGTTGTGAAATAAAAGCACACTCAGCACATATGTAGCAAACCTGTAAAACAAAAACAGCATTAAGTGTCAGGGCTCTGTCCCACTCAATTGTGTCCCCCTGCCAGATGAATGTCTTGGCGATTTAGACGTTTCAATTCTGGCTTCCTCTACCTATGAAAAACAGCACTGCAAATATTATACTAGGCACATCTCCTGTTAGTTCTTTAAGCAGGCATAAGTCTTAAGTTGTGTTGTGGCTCCTTAAGGACAGAAATAGAGAGTGTGCATATGCTTGCTATCCTCGTTTTTGTTCACCACCTCCTCTCCTTGGCAGTGGCGGAGCCAGTATGGGGTCATGGGGGCCTGGGCCCCCGTAGATTTGCCCCTGGACCACCCTGCCGTCAACCCTCTCGACCACAACCCCCGCCAGCTGAGCTGAGGTCCTCTTCTTCCCAATCCCGCGCAAGGCTTCGTTCTAGTCTCACATCCTGCATGCTGTACGTGCAGGACGTCAGACTCACAGAATCGAAGCCTTGTTTCTGTGAGTTTGACATCCTGCACTTACAACGTGCAGGACGTCAGACTAGAACGAAGCCTTGCGCAGGATTGGGAAGAAGAGGACCTCGGCTCGGCTGGCGGGGGTTGGGGTCCCCCGCCAGCAAAGGTAGGCGACGATGGGTTGGCGGCGGGAGGGGGGGTCGGGGGGGTCGAGAGGGTCGTCGGTGGAGGGGGTCAAGGTTGGTGGCGGGGGGTTCGGCAATGGCAGGGGGGTCAGCAATGGCAGGGGGGTCGGCGGTGCCTGGGGGGGGCTAAAATGTGCCCCCTCACCTCGAGTTCTGGACCCCCCTCCCGCTGAAGTCTGGCTACGCTCCTTGGTGCTTTCATTCAAACCAGAAGTGCACGAGGAAGAGAGGGCAGCAGGTACTTGTGGATACAGTGAGTATTTGTATGTATTCTCTATTCCCAAACCCAAAGAACTGTGATCACCCTTCAGAGACATGGAGAAGAAATGGTGGTGTCATGAGCTGTCTCTAATTTGGGTTTTAGATTTAATTTCTGACCTTTTCAAATCCAAACTCTAGGTAAGTTACCAGTGGCGTAGCAAGGGGGGCTGCCACCCGGGGCGGTTCACTGTTGCACCCCCCCACCCCCGGGTGCAGCACAATGACATTTCCCCCCCCCCCCGACCCAGTGCCTACCCTCCTCAACTCCGTCCAACCAGCTCCTGCACCCTACCTTTAAAGAAATCTCGGAAGCCGTGGCGAGGAGAGGCACACTGCCTCACGCCTGCATGTAAAAGAAGTGTGGATCGTCTCATCGAGCCTTCCCTCACTCTGTCTGTCCCGCCCTTGCGGAAATAGGAAGTTGTGTCAGCGGCGGGCGGGACAGACAGAGTGAGGGAAGGCCCGATGAGACGATCCACACTTCTTTTACATGCAGGCGCGAGGCGCTGCGCCTCGCCTTGCCACGGCTTCCGAGATTTCTTTAAAGGTAGGGTGCGGTAGCTGGTTGGACGGAGCTAAGAGTAGGTACTGGGACTGGGGGTGTTGATACGCCGAGGGGGGGTGTCATCGTGCTGCACCCGGGGGGGAGCTGGCAGGGAGCACCGCCCTTGAGCTGACACCCGGGGCGGACCGCCCCCCCCCCCCCCGGCCCCCCTTGCTACGCCACTGTAAGTTACAATCAGGTACAGATATTTCCCTGCCCTGCAGATCTTACAATTCAGAAGGCAGAAGAGACAATCAGAGAGTCTCCTGGACTTTCGTTGAACCAAAACTTCAGTCGTCCCCAGCCAATCAACAAGTCCGTGATCTCCCCTCCCCCTCTCATTCAATACCCAAGTCTGCACTATACCCCCTACTCAGTAGCTGAGTCCTTGTTCTTCCCTCCCCTAATAGCCAAGTTCTTGCTTTCCCTTTCTCCAGTAGAAAGTAGTTTGTTATCCAACAGCGTGATATGCACATCCCATGCTGACATGTATTGCACTTCTTTTATATTTTCAGATGTTAGTAGGACAGACTGGTCAAAGGACTTTGCAAACTGGAAGAGTGCAGTTAGTGAACATGACACCATGATGCAAGGCTGGAAGAGAATTTGGGTAAGGAGCCTTTTTATTTAGTCAAAACATTTATACTTATACAGTTGGTTAATTTGGAAGATCAGTACTGTGCTGTCCATCCTTCTGATTGCTTATCTGCTGCTGTAAAACTGTAAGTGATATATAGAGGATGGGGGATAAAATACAATGAATCAACAGCATGGGAGCCAACATCTCAAACTGATTGGGGGTGCTAAACCCAATGGAAATGATCTCTCTCTGGACATTGTCAAGGAGTTTGCTCAATATTGGGGGTGCTCAAGCACCCGCAGCATCCAGGGAGCTGGATCCTAAGATCACTAGCCAGTTCAGCTGCCAGGGTAAAAAGATTGCTCCCTGATCCCAAATGTGGTCGTCAACATGAATCTGTACCTCGGATGTTTAGGGGAGAATTCAGTAAAGGCCGGCCAAAATTAGGCGCCGGGTTGATGTCTGCTAAGCGCACATTTTATAATGACAGTTCCATGCAGAATGGCCTTTACAGAAAACCTCCCCTCTAATCCCTTTGTCCCAAGCAGTAAAGACTCTTTAGGACAGATAGCCACCCCATTTAGGGAGAAAGGGAGGGACAAAGCCGGGAAAAAGGAAGCAGGGCCCTGGAGCAGGAGCAAAAAGGGAGAAGGTGTTTCAGATGTGGGAAAGGGGGCCATTTCTTTAAGGACTGCAGGGAAAAGGTAGGATTCACTGGACAAATAGGAGGGGACCAAGAATCCTTTTTCTTTTATGGCGTCCAGTTGGAAGGAGTGGCCATAAAAGCGCTTTTAGACGCGAGGGCTAACCAGTCAATGATGACCCAGACCTTGTGGAATAAGATCAAGGGAAACGCTAAGGAGGGGGTAGGAAGGTATTGTGGCACAATATACATAAAGTGTATTCATGGGGCTGCTACAGCACATCCAGTGTTCAGATTAGGGCTCCGTAGCCCCCTTTTCAATGGACAGCTGAATTTGGCTGTTTTACCTAAACTATCCTGTGATCTCATACTGGGAAGGGATTGGGGTCCTTTTAACCGATGTCTGCAAGGATCCTCAGGTTGGGTAACCACCCGAGTTCAGAAAGCCAGAACAGAGACTCCCAATACTTCTGAGGACTCTATTGGTCAAATATTTCCCTTTCATGAGGAGATACTGGAGGCACCAGGGAAAGGGAGGAAAACTAAGGAGCCCCGGCTTTCTGAAAGACAGGATAGAGCCAAAACCCTGAGGGAAATAGGAAAAGGGGAGTTTATGCCCTGGATTCCCGAAGAAGTTTTAAAGAGATTTCCCACATTTGCACAGGAACAGAGAGCTGACCCAGTTTTGAAGAGGGCATTTGAGCAAACGGAAGGGGAGCTCTCGAGAAGTCTCCCGCGCTTCTGTCTTGAGAATGAGTTATTATACCGTGAAGTACGGGAACCTGTGGAAGAGACAGTTAGGCAGCAATTAGTAATCCCTAGGATATTTAGGGACCTTATCCTCAAGGGCACCCGTGATCATCCCTTATCAGGCCATAAGGGATCTCAAAATACTTTAAAGCAAGTGCTGGAGCGCTTTTATTGGCCAGGGGTGCATAGGGAGGTTCTACACTATTGTCATAGTTGTCCCCAATGTCAGAAGTTAGTTGATCGGTACCCTCCCAAGGCCCCTATGCTGCCCTTGCCAGTTATAAGGGAACCCATGATGAGCCTGGCCATGGACATTATTGGTCCCCTGATCAGGACTCTGAGAGGGTTTTTATACATCTTAGTTATTATGGATAGGGCTACTAGGTTCCCATGGGCCATACCCCTCCGAAATATAAAGGCTCACGGGATTGCCAGTGAATTGGTGAAGCTATTTTGTGATGTGGGTTTTCCGAGAGAAATTCTCACAGATCAGGGCTCCAATTTTAAGTCAGGTAGGTTGAGGTAGCTCTGGGAGGGTTTTGGCATACGCCATATCATCACCTCAGTCTACCATCCTCAGGCAAATGAGATGGTCGAACATTTTAACAAGACCCTCAAACAAATGTTAAGAAAAGGGTTAAATGGACGATATGAGGACTGGGATCAATTACTCTCATTCGCTCTGTATGCCTGTCGGGAGAATATCCAGGCATCTTTAGGAGTATCCCCATTTGAACTGGTATACGAGCAACTACCCAGGGGGATCCTTTATATAATACAGGAGCGGTGAGTGGAGCGTGCAGAGGAGCCGAGGGCGATGGACCTCTATTTAAAAGAGTTGAGGGCCCGAATACGGCGTCTCTCTGAATACGCTCATTACAATTTAGAGAAGTGTCAGGAAACACAGAAGGCGTATTATGACAGATCCACAAAGGTCAGGAACTTTCAGGCAGGGGATAGGGTATTGGTGATGATCCCTTCTGACCCTCATAATTTCACCTCCCAGTGGAAGGGACCTTTCGTGATAAAGGGGAAAGTGGGTCCATGGTCATACCAAGTGAAAAATGAAAAAGGTAAGGTGCAGAAGATTTGGGCCCCCAGCTTAGTGATATACAGGAAGTGAGTACACCTGTAATTGGGACTTCCCTAACTCCTCAACAGAGGCAATCGGCAGAAGGCTTACTGGAGGAGTTTCAGGACGTTCTTAACCCCCTTCTTGGAGAAACTCACCTAATTACCCATGATATTCTTACAGAGACAGGAAAGATCGTCAGGCAAAGACCCTATTGAGTGCTTGAAGCTCGGCGGAGGGAGATTATTAAACAGGTCCAGGAGATGTTGGAGCTAGGGATAATAGAGGAATCCTGTAGCCCCTGGTCCAGCCCTGTAGTCCTTGTGCCAAAATCAGATGGATCCAAACGGCTCTGTATTGATTTTAAGAGGGTTAATGCCATATCCCAATTTGATGCGTACCCTATGCCCTGAATCAATGAATTACTAGATAAGTTGGGGCAGGCACAATATCTAACTACATTAGACCTTACCAAAGGTTATTGGCAAATTCCCCTGACTGAAGAGGCAAAACCTAAAACAGCCTTCTGCACACCGATAGGTTTATTTCAGTTTAAAAGAATGCCCTTCGGGTTGAATGGGACGGCTGCCAATGATTGGCTGACCAGCTCCTTCGTTGGCGTCAAGAGTATGCAGCCGCCTACATGGATGACATTGTAATTTTTAGCACAAACTGGGATTCTCATTTGCCCCGAGTGAGAGCTGTATTAAAGCCCTAAGGAAAGCTGGATTGACAGTAAACCCAAAGAAATGTGTTTTCGCTAGTACTGAGGTGAAGTATTTAGGGTATAGAGTGGAAGGATGGGTCATAAAACCCATGACGGACAAGGTGCAGGGTATACGGGACTTTCCCTTACCCGCGACAAAAAAACAGCTGAGAAGTTTTCTTGGCCTCGTTGGTTATTACCGCAGATTTATCCCTAAGTTTGCGGAGATGTCAAGCACCCTGACCGATATGCTTAGAAAGGCACACCCTAATGTATTAAGGTGGTCAGAAGAAAGGAGACAAGATTTTAGGGTCCTGCAGAATAGCTTGTGTAGTGAACCAATCTTGAGGGGGTTAGACCTTGGGAAACCCTTTCTTTTACAGACAGACGCTTCAGAAACGGGGCTGGGAGCAGTTTTATCCCAGGAGTTCAAAGGGGAGGAACACCCAGTCCTATTTCTGAGTAGGAAGTTAACACCAGCCGAACAGCATTATGCTGTGATAGAAAAGGAGTGCTTAGCCATAAAGTGGGCAGTGGAAACCCTGAAATACTATCTGCAGGGCAGCCCTTTTACTCTTATTACCGATCATGGCCCATTAAAGTAGTTTCAGCAGATGCAAGGTCAGAATACCCGTCTTACTCGGTGGTATTTGGCCCTACAGGCCTTTACTTTTACAGTACAGCACAGGGCGGGAAAGCTCCATGGGAATGCAGATGCTCTGTCAAGAATTGCGGACACTTCGGAAAAGCTTCCTTCGGTGTCCAAGAGTCGCAGTTTCTTGAGGGAGGGGGTATGTGATAAGGTAGGTAAACCTGACCCTAGACAGATGCAGCCAACCCTAGAACTACCTTACCCAGAATCCCTCTGGATGACTGAAAGAGAGGGGTGGACACAAAAACATGGAAGAGACCTCTAACCTTAGCAGGAATGGAAGCAACTCCAGGAAATGGGGGCCAGTTACTCCAGCTACCCGCAGAGAGAGGGAGCTGCAATCAAGAAGCTCAATTTCCGTGGTTGCGGAATCAATATATAAGGCCTCCCAGCTGTGAAGAGGAGAGGGCGGATATCCTGAAAGCTCTCAGGAGTGTGGGAGAAGAGAAAGTCTATGGGGAGCTAACTGAACCTATGGAGTATGTGGAGCAGGAAAAGGACCTGCTTCCAGGACTTCCCTGCGTAGAGGAGCAAGCCAGCATGGACTGAGAAAATACAAAAGCCAACCTTGCCAGCACATAAAGGCAGTTGTGGGAGGCCACAGGTTTTTTTTGATTACTGTGGAGTGGGAGGTGAACTGCCAGCCCTGCTTGCTGCAGGGCTGCTGGTGTGTTACAAGAAAGGTGATGTGCTCATGGATGTTTTCTTTTGCTTTTGAACTGAACTTTGCTTAAGTTGTTGAACTGACTTTACTTAAGTTAGTGAACTGAACTTTAAAGGACCTTTTGAACTGAAGAGAAGATTGGTGGTGGATTATATTTTGGGGAACTGGGCTTGCATTAAAATATATTTTTTTTGTCTGAACTGAGTTCGATTTAAGTTGTGGTGCTGCACCAGAACTCTGCGCCCTGAACAGGGCTTCTGGTTACCTCCCCAAAACTAGAAGAGGAGGACCCCTTTACAATTGGCATCCCAGGTGGGGCCGGAGTGTTGAACAGCCACGTAGAAGAGTCGCTTACAGAGGACCTTGGCTACCCTTAGCAAGGTCCAGACCAGCGGCCACACAAGGAAAGCAGCACCTGGAGTGGGCACAGCTGGATACGTGGGGAAGCTAAGGGATCTGAAGCCAGGCCTTACAGGACCCAGGCTGTACTCATAAAGGGGGGAAAAGCATAAGCTTTCAAAAAGTACCGCACTTGGGGTTGTTTTTGTTTGTTTGTTTTGTAGGATCCCCGCAGCCAAGGATGGAGCAGAAGGAGATGTTGCATTGGATGGCAGCCCAGTATCAGAAGCAGCAATCTTTACAACAGGTGATTGAAGCTACGAGGGAGCAACAGGGGCCCCTCATTCAAGCCCTGCAAGTCCAGATGCGGGCAATGGAAGACTTGCTGCAGAAAGTCGCTACCCCCGTCACTCCGGAATATTCCCCCATGGCGGTAGGACACGCTAACTATGGACCTTTTTCTTTGGGGAGAATGGGAGAGAAGGATGACGTGGAGGATTTCATAGTGACTTTTGAACGAATTGCAAGTGCAGTAAAATGGCCACAAGAGCAGTGGGCTGTGAGGTTAGCTGGATGCTTAACAGGGGAGGCATTGGCAGCCTATAGGGCTATGTCCCCTGCCCAAGCCATTGACCATGGACAGGTTATTGCAACCATTAAAGATAGGCTGGGGTTAACTAAGGACCATTACAGGAGACTTTCGGGAGACTACCTCAGGGGAGGAGGAAAGACCCCGGGCCTTAGCTCAAAAACTTAAAGATCTTGCCTATAAGTGGCTAGAACCCAATAAGAAGACAGCTGAGCAGATAGTAGAGGAGATAGTGTGAAAGTGCTGCAGGCAGCAGGGCAGCAGATCGCCTCCCTTCGGGCCTCCTTCCCTCCGTGTCCCGCCCTTGTCTGACGTTACTTCTGCGAGGGTGGGACACAAGGAGCAAAGGAGGGCTGAAGGGAGGCGATCTGCTGCCCTGCTGCCTGCAGTGCTTTCACACGGAGGTGAGAGGTGCTGTGATTTCAATGCAGGGAGCCCAGCCCAGTGGCGGATGGAGGGGGGCGGGTGGAGGGGGAGAGCGGCGGCGACCTCAGGAGGGCGGCGGGGGGGGGGGGGGGGGGGGGGGGGGGGGGGCCCGGGCCCGACCCCGACCTCGACCTTGCCCCGGGCCCAGTCCAGTCTCTCGGTGGCCCTGGGGAGGGACAAATCCTGGGAAAAAGGAAGCAGGACCCTGGAGCAGGAGCAAAAAGGGAGAAGGTGTTTCAGATGTGGGAAAGGGGGCCGTTTCTGTAAGGACTGCAGGGAAAAGGTAGGATTCACTGGACAAATAGGAGGGGACCAAGAAACTTTTTCTTTTATGATGTCCAGTTCGAAGGAGTGGCCATAAAGGTGTTTTTAGACTCGGGGGGCTTACCAGTCAATGATGTCCCGGACCTTGTGGAATAAGATCAAGGGAAACGCTAAGGAGGGGGTAGGAAGATATTGTGGCACAATACGCATAAAGTGTATTCACGGGGCTGCTACAGCATATCCAGTGTTCAGATTAGGGCTCCATAGCCCCCTTTTCAATGGACAGCTGAATTTGGCTGTTTTACCTAAACTACCCTGTGATCTCATACTGGGAAGGGATTGGGGTTCTTTTAACCGATGTCTGCAAGGATCCTCAGGTTGGGTAACCACCCAAGCTCAGAAAGCCAGAACAGAGACTCCTCATACTTCTGAGGACTCTATTGGTAAATATTTCCCTTTCATGAGGAGATATTGGAGACACCAGGGAAAGGGAGGAAAACTAAGGAGACCCGGCTTTCTGAAAGACAGGATAGAGCCAAAACCCTGAGGGAAATAGGAAAAGGGGAGTTTATGCCCTGGATTCCCGAAGAAGTTTTAAAGAGATTTCCCACATTTGCACAGGAACAGAGAGCTGACCCAGTTTTGAAGAGGGCATTTGAGCAAACGGAAGGGGAGCTCTCGAGAAGTCTCCCGCGCTTCTGTCTTGAGAATGAGTTATTATACCGTGAAGTACGGGAACCTGTGGAAGAGACAGTTAGGCGGCAATTAGTAATCCCTAGGATATTTAGGGACCTTATCCTCAAGGGCACCCGTGATCATCCCTTATCAGGCCATAAGGGATCTCAAAATACTTTAAAGCAAGTGCTGGAGCGCTTTTATTGGCCAGGGGTGCATAGGGAGGTTCTACACTATTGTCATAGTTGTCCCCAATGTCAGAAGTTAGTTGATCGGTATCCTCCCAAGGCCCCTATGCTGCCCTTGCCAGTTATAAGGGAACCCATGATGAGCCTGGCCATGGACATTATTGGTCCCCTGATCAGGACTCTGAGAGGGTTTTTATACATCTTAGTTATTATGGATAGGGCTACTAGGTTCCTATGGGCCATACCCCTCCGAAATATAAAGGCTCTCAGGATTGCCAGTGAATTGGTGAAGCTATTTTGTGATGTGGGTTTTCCGAGAGAAATTCTCACAGACCAGGGCTCCAATTTTAAGTCAGTTGGTTTGAGGCAGCTCTGGGAGGGTTTTGGCATATACCATATCACCATCTCAGCCTACCATCCTCAGGCAAATGAGATGGTCGAACATTTTAACAAGACCCTCAAACAAATGTTAAGAAAAGGGTTAAACGGACGATATGAGGACTGGGATCAATTACTCATTCGCTCTGTATGCCTGTCGGGAGAATATCCAGGCATCTTTAGAGTTATCCCCATTTGAACTGGTATACGAGCGACTACCCAAGGGGATCATTGATATAATACAGGAGCGGTGGGTGGAGTGTGTAGAGGAGCCGAGGGCGATGGACCTCTATTTAAAAGAGTTGAGGGCCCGAATACGGCGTCTCTCTGAATACACTCATTATAATTTAGAGAAGTGTCAAGAAACACAGAAGGCGTATTATGACAGATCCACAAAGGTCAGGAACTTTCAGGCAGGGGATAGGGTATTGGTGATGATCCCTTCTGACCCTCATAATTTCACCTCCCAGTGGAAGGGACCTTTCGTGATAAAGGGGAAAGTGGACCCATGGTCATACCAAGTGAAAAATGAAAAAGTTAAGGTACAGACTTATCACATAAACATCTTACGGCTGTGGATAGAGCGAGAAGGGCTGGTAGTTGCTTTAGAAGAGGATTTGGGCCCCCAGCTTAGTGATATACAGGAAGTGAGTACACCTGTAATTGGGACTTCCCTAATTCGTCAACAGAGGCAATCGGTAGAAGACTTACTGGAGGAGTTTCAGGACGTTCTTAACCCCCTTCTGGGAGAAACTCACCTAATTACCCATGATATTCTTACAGAGCCAGGAAAGATCGTCAGGCAAAGACTCTATAGAGTGCTTGAAGCTCAACAGAAGGAGATTATTAAACAGGTCCAAGAGATGTTGGAGCTAGGGAAAATAGAGGAATCCTGTAGCCCCTGGTCCAGCCCTGTAGTTTTTGTGCCAAAATCAGATGGATCCCAACGGCTCTATATTGATTTTAGGAGGGTTAATGCCATACCCCAATTTGAAGCGTACCCCATGCCCCGAATCAAGGAATTACTAGATAGGTTGGGGCAGGCACAATATCTAACTGCATTAGACCTTACCAAAGGTTATTGGCAAATTCCCCTGACTGAAGAGGCAAAACCTAAAACAGCCTTCTGCACACCGATAGGTTTATTTCAGTTTAAAAGAATGCCCTTCGGGTTGAATGGGACAGCTGCTTGCTGCCAACGATTGGCCGACTAGCTCCTTCGTTGGCATCAAGAGTATGCAGCCACCTACATGGATGACATTGTAATTTTTAGCACAAACTGGGATTCTCATTTGCCCCGAGTGAGAGCTGTATTAAAGTCCCTAAGGAAAGCTGGATTGACAGTAAACCCAAAGAAATGTGTTTTCCCTAGTACTGAGGAAGTATTTAGGGTATAGAGTGGGAGGAGGGGTCATAAAACCCATGACGGACAAGGTGCAGGGTATACAGGACTTTCCCTTACCCACGACAAAAAAACAGCTGAGAAGTTTTCTTGGCCTCGTTGGTTATTACCGCAGATTTATCCCTAAGTTTGCGGAGATGTCAAGCACCCTGACCGATATGCTTAGAAAGGCACACCCTAATGTATTAAGGTGGTCAGAAGAAAGGAGACAAGATTTTAGGGTCCTGCAGAATAGCTTGTGTAGTGAACCAATCTTGAGGGGGTTAGACCTTGGGAAACCCTTTCTTTTACAGACAGACGCTTCAGAAACGGGGCTGGGAGCAGTTTTATCCCAGGAGTTCAAAGGGGAGGAACACCCAGTCCTATTTCTGAGTAGGAAGTTAACACCAGCCGAACAGCATTATGCTGTGATAGAAAAGGAGTGCTTAGCCATAAAGTGGGCAGTGGAAACCCTGAAATACTATCTGCAGGGCAGCCCTTTTATTCTTATTACCGATCATGGCCCATTAAAGTGGTTACAGCAGATGCAAGGTCAGAATACCCGTCTTACTCGGTGGTATTTGGCCCTACAGGCCTTTACTTTTACAGTACAGCACAGGGCAGGAAAGCTCCATGGGAATGCAGATGCTCTGTCAAGAATTGCGGACACTTCGGAAAAGCTTCCTTCGGTGTCCAAGAGTCGCAGTTTCTTGAGGGAGGGGGTATGTGATAAGGTAGGTAAACCTGACCCTAGACAGATGCAGCCAACCCTAGAACTACCTTACCCAGAATCCCTTGGGAGACTGAAAGAGAGGGGTGGACACAAAAAATGGAAGGGACCTCTAACCTTAGCAGGAATGGAAGCAACTCCAGGAAATGGGGGCCAGTTACTCCAGCTACCAGCAGAGAGAGGGAGCTGCAATCAAGAAGCTCAATTTCCGTGGTTGCGGAATCAATATATAAGGCCTCCCAGCTGTGAGGAGGAGAGGGCTGATCTCCTGAAAGCTCTCAGGTGTTTGGGAGAAGAGAAAGTCTGTGGGGAGCTAACTGAACCTATGGAGTATGTGGAGCAGGAAAAGGACCTGCTTCCAGGACTTCCCTGCGTAGAGGAGCAAGCCAGCATGGACTGAGAAAATACAAAAGCCAACCTTGCCAGCACATAAAGGCAGTTGTGGGAGGCCACAGGTTTTTTTGATTACTGTGGAGTGGGAGGTGAACTGCCAGCCCTGCTTGCTGCAGAGCTGCTGGTGTGCTACAAGAAGAACGGTGCTCATGGTTTTTTTCTTTTGCTTTTGAACTGAACTTTGCTTAAGTTGTTGAACTGACTTTACTTAAGTTAGTGAACTGAACTTTAATGGGCCTTTTGAACTGAAGAGAGGATTGGTGGTGGATTATGTTTTAGGGAACTGGGTTTGCATTAAAATATATTTTTTGTCTGAACTGAGTTTGGTTAAGGTGTGGTGCTGCATCAGAACCCTGCGCCTTGAACGGGGCTTCTGGTTACCTCCCCAAAACTAGAAGAGGAGGACCCATTTACAACATGCTAAAAATCAGCTGGCGCTAAATGCTGAGACACCCATAGGAATATAATGGGCATCTCCGTGTTTAGCGCCAGCTGATTTTTAGCATGAGATAATTAGTTGGTGCTCTTTTGAATGTAATTTCCAACATTAAAATAGCCTGTCTGAGACTAAAGAAACTCAGAATTTCATACTGCCAGGTGGTAAATTTATTAAGCATCTTTCCCTGGTTTCTATTTAGTGCGTTTAGAGATCGGTGCTGAAATAAGTGCGGATTTTATAATAATGCATGTAATTTAACAAGTTAATGAGTGCTGATAACAGCACATAAGCAATAATGAGCACTAATCGGCACTGATTAGAATTTAGGCACACAACTCGCTAAGCGTATTCTGTAATGATGTGCGCCACACTTCTAAGGCATGCAGGCAAAAAGGGGCATGGTGATGGGCAGGGAAATGGTTATTTCATGGGCGTTCTGAAATTTACACGCCTAGTTATAGAATATGGCCCAGTGCTCCTAAATCTACTCACTGGGATTTGCGCCACATTTTCATTAGTACAAATGGATGCATGTAGATTTAGGCAGTGAAATATCAACTAAGAGTATTCTATAATTGGCACCTATATCTAGGCGCTGATTATAGAATACGCTTAGCACTGATTTCAATGCTGATTTTTTTTTTTTTAGGCACCATATATAGGATCTCCCCCCTTATGTATGAAAAGAATGTTTTAAATGCAGAACAAGGTTCTTATAAAATCGTGTTGGGGTATGCACAGGTAAGACATAGGTGCATGAAAAGTGTGCACATTTTTGTACACGATGTGTGCATAGGCAGTCCCAGGCGCATAGTTTGAGTGAAATTGTGAAGTGTGTGAGTGTTTTATAAAGTATGGGCTGGATTCAGTAAATGGTGTGCCTAATTCAGTGCTGAAAAATATTGGCACGGAATGGCATTCTGTAACAGGTGTTCTGGGATCAGCGCCCTTTATAGAATAGCACGTAGCGCCAGTATCCGAGCTCAACTTTGGATGTGAGGAGTTACACCAACTGAAACCAGGTGTAAATCCCAGCACACAAATTGGATGTGGGTCTGCCTTATTCTATAACACGGTGTGCATTAGAAGGGAAACACCCATGACCTCTCTCATGGCCACTCCCCCTTTGCAGATCCACACAGAAACACTTAAGACGCTAGTCCATAAATGGGTGCATAAGTGTTTTTGCACAGATCTGACATTTCTGTCCCATTTTGGTGCCTTGCATCCATTAGATCACTTTTCCATGCTGAAATTTTGGCGCAGAAGTAGCGCCTAACATGTAATTCCCTGTGTGTGGGTCAATTCTTTATAGTGTGCCAAAATACAGTTCCCTGAGCACAAATACTATAATGGAATCTGGATACCCAGATTCCAATATAGAATACCAGCATAAGTTGGCATTTACATGGTAATGTTTAGGCCTGCCCACTTATTCCATGTCAATGGCAGGCGTAAATGTAGTACTTTAGTGCATAAATGCAAATATGTTATAACCTAATACAGAATGCCACAGGGATAGGGCAGGGACGGGAATGGGGACAGAGCCAGCGGGGATAGGGACAAACTTTGTCCCAGTGTCATTCTCTAAGTTGGCATTGGCGCAACTAAAGTTAGGCACCAACAGTTACACCAAATCAATGGCAGTCGTAACTGTTGGTGTCTAAGGGGGTCTTTTACTAAGGCGTGCTGGTGTTTTTAACACACACTAAAAATAGACGCGCGCGACACGCTGATGCCAATGTATTCCTATGGGCGTCTTTAGCATTTAGTGCACACCTATTTTTAACGCGGGCTAAAAACGCCAGCATGCCTAAATAAAAGACCCCCTGTGTCCTGAAGTGCCCCTAACTTATATTAAGTTATACTTGTAACCACCTAGTCTCTGCTCATGTGAGTACCTCCTGCTAAACAATTTTGGCACATTGGCATCAGCGTGTCGCGCGCGTCTATTTTTAGTGTGTGTTAAAAACACCAGTACGCCTTAGTAAAAGACCCCCTTAGACACCAACAGTTACGACTGCCATTGATTTGGTGTAACTGTTGGTGCCTAACTTTAGTTGCGCCAATGCCAACTTACGCTCATATTCTAGAATCTTGGTGCCCAGATGCTGCCATAGAATTGGCACTAAATGCACAGCATTGAGGCACCTAAATTTTGCCATCTAATGAAATCTTCATGAGCTATCATTTTCTCTTCCTCCCCTTCTACTTCCCAGGAGAACTGCGAGAAGAGCGTCCACTAGGAGATGATGACTAAGCGATCATTTGAAGGGAGAAGAAAAGTCCGAGTCATGTGAACACTGATGTGGATTCTGAGGACAGCCCATGAGCAGGGATGCAGTGGATCTGCAGTTTGGAAGTCTGGCAGCCTAGGTGCCTAATCTGGCAAGCTCACTGACACTGGAAGGGGCATGGAGAGGATTCTCTCATTGCCATGAGATTCACCAAAAGATTTCTTCTCCCTCTCCCATCAACTTTGAGGAAGGGGCACATTTTATAGCACTATATCATATAAAGCATGAATATGCTTAAAAATGCTTTTTTACAAATCTCTTAGCGCAAGTTCCATTTTGAAAAAATGCTTAGTGTGCTGTTTTTATGAAAGTAAAGGTGTGTACGTTTCACAACAGTGGGTATTAGAGTTCTTTGTGCTTATGTAACTGCTATATGGATTATTTAAAGGAACACTGTCAGAGTTGATTAAATGAGGATTGAACATTTGAAAAAGGCTGTCTCAGTATATGTTGCCACTTGCATTTCTTTTAGCCTATCAAACTATTTTTAATTGCCTTTTAAACATTTTTCAGACCTGGAAGCACCTTCGTGCTCCTTTTGCATTTCCAGCTTGGTTAGAACAAAGGCTGGGGATCTGGTGTCGTGGGCCCTCATTTGCAGTCACCAGTTGTATATTCCCTTACAGCTTATTGCATGGTAGTGTGCGGCATTACTGCTGAACTGCTGAGCCAGCCCTTTCCAAAGGGATGACAGTAATGACAAATTTAAGGGTTTAGGGCCAGGGGTGCTGCAGTACAATTTGCGACCAGTGCTGGTTCAGCAGCAAAGACCTGTCGACTGAACTGAAGCAATATTTCTTCTCAAGCTGATGGAATATCATCTAACCAATCAGAATTTCAGGATTTAGCATGTGAGAAGTGTATGAGCACTGCCTTCGCTGCATTCAAATTTATCAGAAGTCTGGCTAGAGGGCGCTCCAGAACCGGTTAGAAAAACAAGGCACTGATATATCAGGGACAAAGCTAGTACTCACCAAGAACAAGCCAAACAGGGCAGTGTTGTTATGGTAAGCCTATAGCTCCAAGTCAAAAGGGATCATTGTATCAATGGATTTCTAATTCTAGTTTCTATAAGACGTGCCAAGACTACAAGTTCATAGATGCACTGGGAGCAAAGCAGGCCCAGCTCATCCTGCCAGCTAATGATACATTGCTTTAATGTCACCCTACAGCCAGTTTCTTCACCAGATTTCTCTCTGTTGCTGAGTTGCAGTTGCAAAGAAATGTCTGTCATTTCTAAAATCCCAATGTGCATAAAAATGGATTATCAGTAGTACTGACTGCTTGTGTGTGATGTGCTGGAAACCTTTGGTGTTAGATAACTTCATTTAGACGTCTTACAGCTATGAGAATTCATAGTTTGCTACATGATAGTCCCAATGTGCTCATCTCATGCTGTATTTATAAGAACAAGCTGATCTTATTGCAGCACTGTGAATCAGGTAATGTTTTTACAAATAGCTGTGCATATTATCTCAATATCAGGTGTTGGATTTGCTCACATGTCCAAATCCAGGTTAGTTACATATTTTTTTTTTGTTACATTTGTACCCCATGCTTTCCCACTCATGGCAGACTCAAATGTGACTTACATTTTGTATACAGGTAGTTATTTGTATCTGGGGCAATGGAGGGTTAAGTGACTTGCCCAGAGTCACAAGGAGCTGCCTGTGCCTGAAGTGGGAATGGAACTCAGTTCCTCAGTTCCCCAGGGCCAAAGTCCACCACCCTAACCACTAGGCCACTCCTTACAGTAGGTATTTTCCTGTCACCAGAGGACTCACAATCTAATTATTGCCTTATTTACTAAACTGTGGTAACATGAGTTATGTACTTAGGAAGTTAGTTTTACATGTATATGGCCACATGTGCACATAAATGGCTTCTCAAAAGAACATAAGAATAGTCATACTGGGTAAGATGAATGGTCCATCTAGCCCAGTATCCTGTTTCCAACAGTGGCCAGTACAGGTCACAAGTACCTAGCTGAAACCCAAATAGTAGCAACATTCTATGCTACCAATCCCAGGGCAAGCAGCAGCTTCTCTATGTCTGTCTCAATAGCAGACTGCGGACTTTTCCTCCAAGAACTTGAGCTACTTCTGAAAAAGGTGTGAGCAAATCTAAATAATAAACTTGTCCAAACCTTTCTTAAACCCAGATACGCTAACCGCTGTTACCGCATCCTCTGGCAAAGGTGAAACCCAACTCCAGGTGAAATGAAACGCTTTTTGAGGAGGCACATTTTGATGGCTTTAAAAAAACATTTTGCAGGCCTGGATTCAAACCTACTACACCCTTCCTGCAAATCTGGAGAACACATATACTAATGCAACTACAGTTGAAACGCGTGGGCATACAAGATTTATATTCGTCTCCGAGGCGGTTATTTCAAAAGGTTTGGGATTGGTTTTAGGCCACACTTAAACCACGGGCATGCAGATATTTGTTAAACTTGTAACGAAAATGTCTGGTCACTCAAGGAATGTAATGGGGATAGGTTGGGTACAGGGTAACAGAGTGGGTTGTTCTGGGGGAGGAGTAAACTCAAAGCACTTGGACTGTTCTAATTGGTTGTATTGAGCAGTATTCTATTGTTTCTTTCTTACTGCGGGTGTTATTGTAAGTTTTCTTATTTGTGCTTTGAATAAACAGATTTGCACATAAAAACAGATAGATACCTAGCTGTCTTTATAAAACTGATATAACAGGTGCCTAAAAAAGGGCGTACACTCATTTTGGTAGTACTTTTATAAAAGGTCATCTATTTGTGAAGGCCTCGTAGCTGCTTATTTTAGAAGTACTTTCAATTTTAGATGTCTATAAACTGGCATTTAGATATTCATGGTGCATGAATGTCTAAATCTCAATTTTAGGGAGCTAGAATATGAATGTCTAAAGGGAAGAGAGAGGGAATGGGACTTGAAATACCGCCTTTCTGTGGTTTTTGCAACTACATTCAAAGCTGTCTCTTGCTCAGGTTGTTGCTGCAGATGCATAATAAGTTAATATCCTTGGGTCTCCTCTGATTTTGTGAACTATTCAGGAGATTGTTTCCTTTTCTTAGGAAATGTATAAATAATTTTAAAATATATAATGCCTAGACACGAAGAATACATAATACAAAGTGCCCAATATCCAAATCTAGGAGCATAAAAAGTGAGTAGCAACAGGAGCGGATTTAGAACAGGGAAACGAAGTTGGGAGCAAAGAAAATGCAACAAAAATCCTTCAAACAAAATGCATTAATGCGCAATTGTGATTTCCAACAAAAGGAAATCACAGTTGCCCATGAATGCATTTTGTTTGCCTTGCTGCTGACCATTACGTTTGGATTAATTTCCCACGATGGAGGAAACACTCATCAGCAGAAACAAAAAATAACTTAGTATTACCAATGTTCAAAGAAAGCCAATTATCATTCATCCAATTTGAAACACTATCCAAAATAGTCTGTAACTGGAGATTCACAGAAGGAACATCAACTGTCAGTGGAAGAAAAAAACTGGATGTCATCTGCATATATGCAGTATGAGCAGTGGTGTTCCTGGCCTGGATGGCACCCAGGGCGGAGCGCCAATGCGCCCCCCCCCCCCCGGGTGCAGCGCGCCGCCCCCGCTAAATGACACCTTCGCCCCTCCCCTCCGGCGAAATGACACCCCCCCGGGTGCACGCCGCTGGGGTGGGGGGTGCCGTGGCGTGCACCTGCTCCGAATTCACTAAACTTCGCTTCGCTGCAGCTCCCTCTGCCCCGGAACAGGAAGTAACCTGTTCCAGGGCAGAGGGAGCTGCAACGAAAGGGCGACGAAGTTTAGCGAACTCGGAGCAGGCGCGCGCCGCGGCACCCCCCAGCGGCGTGCACCCGGGGCGGACCGCCTCCCCCTTGGTACGCCACTGAGTATGAGACCCCAAAAGAACTTAACAAATGACACAAAGACAAAAGATATTAATTAATGCTGCCAGAGATGAACCCTTTGCACCCCAGTATGCAGCAAATGGGCCTTAGAAATTATAGCCCTCACATGTACCTTCTGTCTATGGGCAGATAAAAAAAAGATACAAACCAATTCAAAATGGCTCCTGCATGGCCACAACTAAGTAAACGCTGTAACCATATCCCATGATCACCGGGGCAGACTGAGAGTGGTCTGGGCTCCCGGGCACTGAGGGTGGTCTGAGAAACCCACCCGGCCGCTGCCCGACACACCCCCTACCGCCACGCTGCTGCCCCTATTGCTGCAGCCAACGCCCCGCTGCCCCGGTCCTACCTGAGGGTCCTGTGGTCTAGTGGTCTCTGAGGGAGAGGGAAGAGGAGTATGTTCTTTCCTGCCCACTGTGCTGCTGCTATTCCCCCACCTGCCAGTGCCACCGTGTTTTCAAAATGGTGGCCGAGACTTCCCGTGGTAGTCTCGCGGGTCGACAGTCTCATGAGACTTCTGCAGGGAGTATCAGCTGCCATTTTTAAAGTATGGCAGTGCCAGACAGGGGGAATAATGTGAGAGGGAAAAGCAGCCGCAGGGAAGGCGATGCGGCGGAGAACAGCCCTGGACGAAGGCTTCTGCAGGCGGGGCGTGGGAACCCCTGCCAGCCAAAGTATTAACTCCTAACTTTTTCACTTGTTTGTAACCCTTATCTTATTTTCCTCACTTCAATAGTCCCTTATCCCTTATTTGTCCTGTCTGTCCTGACCCTTATCCCTTATTTGTCCTGTCTGTCCAAATTAGATTGTAAGCTCTCTTGGGCAGGGACTGCCTCTTCATGTTCAATTGTAAAGGGCTGCGTACGTCTGGTGGCACTATAGAAGTGATAAGTAGTAGTAGTAGGTATGTGGAGTTGCGGTGGGGGGTCAGGGAGGTGGGACAAAATGTGCCCCCCCCACACACTTTAGGCTCTGCCCCCCCCCCCCATTTTTGTGGTTTTGCTATGTGGCAGTCCAGGGAGGGTGGCAGCGGCGGCCCTGGGGAGCCCGGCTCAGTCTCTTGGTGGTCCTGCTAAGCCGCACTAGCATGCGCCTACTGTGCAGCAAAAAGCACTGCCACGGGACACGCTGAGCATTCCTGCAGTAGTGTGCCCATCAGTGTGCACTAATCCTGTGCTGAAAAATATTTTTGATTTTTCAGTGTGAGAGGTGTGACTATGGCCAGAGAGTAGGCATCTCAAACTGGCAATTAGTAAATTATCTACTGTGCGAGAGTAGGCATGCCATGTGCTAATCAGGTAGTGTGGGCACTTTCGTCAACTTCTGAAAACATGGCGTTTTCAAAAATACTATGCCTTTCTGTGGTTTTTACATGACATGACAAATAGAAGAGGCCAAAATGCTAATCTTATAGGCTAGATAGAATGAGGGAATACCCTCACTGATCAGCAGAAAAAAAACACTACAATGACAATCTACAACCCACAACCTTGGACGCTAAGAAATTGCTTAAGTTCTTATTTTCCTCATTAGTATTAATTGTTATGATCGTCTAGGTCACATTTACACTGTTTCATTGTATACACGTCTATTCCAATATAAGGTTATGTTAAACACCGGAACCCCACAACACAAAAACTCATACAAGAACTGAACAAAACTTAAGCCTTCCTCTTTGACTACCCAATGTACCCTATCACTTATTGATCCTTAATGCAATTACCACTCTGTATTTCTCATACCGGAATTGGCGATCATCATCGCAGTATTATGTAAGCCACATTGAGCCTGCAAATAGGTGGGAAAATGTGGGATACAAATGCAATAAACAAACAAATAAATAAATGTTACACTGACCAATGTAATTTTAAACCGATCTGTCCTCCACTTTGAAATTAAAGGTTAAGCACATTATAAATACCGACATTAAATTAAATTATGCACATAAATGCTAGTATTCTATAAACTTCAGCATGCAACAGACAATTGAATTTAGCGACCTGTTAGAGATAAATTGGCAACCTTCATCTTTCCCCTCTCTTTTTCCTCACAGCTGGACACTACTGGATAGGCACCTGATAATTGTTTCTCCATTCCTGAAAAGAAACTTTAATCATCTTTACAACTAAGATCCAGGTCTTTTTTCCTCAAGAAAGATACATCTATTGAGAGGTTTACTCACTCAAAGTAGGGATACTCTCCACTCTGCTGTGAAAAACTAGACTTTGATTAGAACCCATTTGAAATCTAGAGACAGGAGGCAGGCTGCCTCCTTGAAGACTAAAGAGCAGGAGACTGGACTTCTAATAAGAATATAAAATGTGCCACAAGGGATACACTAAACCCAGCTTCAACCCTGCAGGCTAATGTTTTCTCTTGGATCACTGTCCACACCACAGGGATTACTACGGTGGTTGCTCTCAGAGGGTAAACCTGGTCCTGGAGGCACACCAGCTAGTCAGGTTTTCAGGATACCCACAATGAACATTCATGAGAGACATTTGCATGCACTGTCTCCACTGCATGCAAATCTATCTCATGAATATTCATTGTGGATATCCTGAAAACCTGACTGACTGGGGTGCCTCCAGGATCAGGTTTGGGAACCGCATAACAAATGGTTCACTACTCAAAAAATCTCAGTATGCCCTCTGCTGGAAAGAGTGTAGACCTCAGTACAGGGTCCATAGGTCCATTCCCAAATATATGCAGATTTCCTCTTGAAATTAAAGGAATATGCCATACTCAGTAGAAGAACTGAGCCCACACAAAATTACAGGTGTCGATTTTAAAAAGGTGTAATCTGGCAGGAGAGGTTCCTGTCCAGTGAAACCCCACTGAGCTGGTCATCTGGCAATATTCAGTGACATTGAAGCTGATGAATATTGCCTGAGGCTGTGACCACCAGGCACTGTCCAGTTACGGGTATGGCAGTCCAAGGTCAGAGCTAGCACTTCACCGATCAACAGTAATATGAAGTCCAGTAACCAGATAATTAACGGGATAAAGAGAGGACTGCAACTTGTTCTAAATTTATTCACATAGTATAAACATTGGCTGGTGCCCAGCTAACTTCTGAGTGAGCACACATACCCAGATATTCAATATCAGATACTGGACATTGCTTAAAAACGTTTGACAGCTGTGGGCTGAATATCAGGCCCAAAGTATTTAAATGAAAAATCCAAAATTGTTCTTTATGTGAGAGAAGCACAATGTGATATAAAAATGTATAAAAAATCGTGAGTGGGGTGGAACAATTAAATAGGGAATGGCTGTTTAACCTGTCAATCAACACAACAACAAGAGGACATTTCTTGAAACAAATGACCAGCAGACTGAAAGCAAATAATGTTTTTCACACTGCATGCAATTAAGATGTGTAATCTGTTGCCAAAGAATGTGGTCAAACCCTAACATAGTAGGGTTTGAAAGAGGTTTGAACAGATTCCTGGAGGGAAATCCAGGATAGACATGGGAAAGCCACCTCTCATTCCTGGAAATGAGCTATGAGATATAGATCTACCTTTTGGGATATGCTGGATACTTGTGACGTGGTCTGGCCATTATGGGGACAGGATGTGTGGCTGCATGGACCTTGGTCTGCCCCAGCATGACTTTTCTTTTATTCTTCTGTCCTCCTCTCCCTCATGATTCTATAAATTATGAACAGAATTTTGATACAAGGCACTTATGTTGCACTTATACATTGCCCCTGGAAAGCTGCCACACAAAGCGGGGCATAATCGAAAGGGACACCCAAGTTTTGCTGAGGACGTCCTCATAAAACTTCCCGGTGGAGGGGCGGGGAAACCTGTATTATCGAAACAAGATGGACGTCCATCCTTCGCTTTGATAATACGGTCTGGGACGCCCAAATCTTGACATTTAGATCGTCCTTAGAGATGGTCGTCCCTAGACTTGGTCGTTTTTGATTTTTGGCGATAATGGAAACCAAGGACACCCATCTCAGAAACGACCAAATGCAAGCCCTTTGGCCATGGGAGGAGCCAGCATTTCTAGTGCACTGGTCCCCCTCACATGCTAGGACACCAACCGGGCACCCTAGGGGGCCCTGCAGTGGACTTCATAAATTACTCCCAGGTACATAGCTCCCTTACCTTGTGTGCTGAGCCCCTCAAGCCCCCCCCCCCCCCATAACCCACAACTGTACACCACTACCATAGCCCTTATGGGTGAAGGGGGGCACCTAGATGTGGGCACAGTGGATTTGTGGTGGGTTTTGGAAGGCTCACATTTAGCACCACAAGTGTAAAAGGTAGGGGGGATGGGCCTGGGTCCGCCAGCCTGAAGTGCACTGCACCCACTAAAACTGTTCCAGGTACCTGCATATTGCTGTGATGGACCTGAGTATGACATTTGAGGCTGGCACAAAATATTTTGAAAGATGTTTTTTGAGGGTGGGGAGGGGGTTAGTGACCACTGGGGGAGTAAGGGGAGGTCATCCCCGATTCTCTTCGGTGGTCATCTGGTCAGTTTGGGCACCTTTTTCTGCCTTGGTCGTAAGAAAAACAGGACCAGGTAAAGTCATCCAAGTGCTCGTCAGGGATGCCCTTTTTTTTCCATTATGGGTCGAGGATGCCCATGTGTTATGCACGCCCAAGTCCTGCCTTCGCTACGCCTCCGACACGCCCCCGTGAACTTTGGTCGTCCCCGCGACGGAAAGCAGTTGGGGACACCCAAAATCGGCTTTCGATTATGCCGATTTGGGAGACCCTGTGAGAAGGACCCCCATCTTCCGATTTGTGTCGAAAGATGGGCGTCCTTCTCTTTTGAAAATGAGCCTGAAAGTGACATCTGCTTTGAGGCAGGTGTAACTTTGTATGTGCCAGGAAGAACTGTCACATATTTTATACAAGCATTTTGTAGGATTCCCAATAAGGGGGTTATTCTATACCTGGGTACCACTGGAACAAATGGTGAAAGCAGTTAATATATCCGTAGCTTGGTTTAAAAAAGGTTTGGAAAATTCCTGGAGGAAAAGTCCATAAACGATTATTAAGGTAGACCTGGGGAGAGCTGCTACTTATCCCTGGGATTGGTAGCATGGAATCCTCCCACTTTTTGGAACTCTGCCAGGTACTTCTGACCTTGACTGGATGCTGTTGAAAACAAGTTACTGGGCAAAATGGACACTTGGTCTGACCCAGTAGGGCAACTTTTATGTTCATTTAGGCACTCTGAGGCTATGCAGTAAGAGCCTATTCTAGAATGGAACCAATATGGCTAGGTTCCCTTATAAAGTGCTAGCGTAACCTGGTATCTGCTCTAGTCATGGGTGAGGAAATGGGCATTACAAAATTTACACGCATAAATCAACATACAGGGAATTGCACCATATTTTCGTTGGTGTAAATAGAGGCGCATAGTTTTAGGCACTGGGATATCAAGCGTATTCTATATACCGCACCTAAATCTAGGCGCCGCTTATAGAATACACTTAGCTGGAAATGTTTACCAGGTGGATATTTTAGGCACCTATAGAATCTGGCCCATAATGTGTATATACCAGAATTCTAAACATGTACACACGTAATGCATACATAAACGTCAGCATCTAGTTTACTGAATTATCCTTTGGACCTATATGTCTAGCTCCATCTCTACCTATTTTCAAATCTATGCTGAAAACCCACCTTTTCACTACTGCTTTTTAGCTCCTAGCCACTACTCAATTGCCCTCCCTGTGTCCCTTCCTTCCTTCTCACCCATTAGTTCCCTCACCCGTAACTGTCTTGTCTGTCCGTATTATTTAGATTGTAAGCTCTTTTGAGCAGGGACTGTCCCTTTGTATCAGGTGTTCAGCGCTGCGTGCGTCTGGTAGCGCTATAGAAATGCTAATAATAAATGTTAAACCTATCCCCTCGCCTTCCATTCAATGCCTCTTGGAATGCCTACACATTTATCACACAAAAACGTACTGCTTTCCTATGGCCTACACACACTGAGGCAATTTTATAAGCATCCACTTGAGTATGTAAAGCACTCTTCTGCATGCTCAAGTTCTTTATAACATTATCCCCCTCCCCCCCAATAACCTAGAATTTCATATCATTTTTATCGTGATATTCTGAATCCAGTTCTGCACTGTTGGAGCCTCTAGTTTCCAATTTCTCACGTACATTCCATGTTCTTTAATTCTGGGTTTCAGGGAACATGTTGTTTTTCTCATCTATCCCAGCCTGCATGGTCAGATAAATATATCACAAATGTAGGATCACAATTTGCTACCATCCTTAAAGAGATGGAATAGGACATCTGCGGAGTGCTCAAAGAAAAAGAACAAGCAGAACATTTCCCACCAGGATGATGACCAGTCATCTGTGTTAAATGCCAGGCGTATCGTTCCACCTTCTCCAGGCTGCAGATGTAATCACTTCTAACCTCTTTCCTTGAGTAAAAATAAAACATTCTTGAAAAACATTATATAATTTCAAAACATACCAACATATTTGTATAATATGCTTAACACAGAATGTCTTCACAGTGTAAATTTATTTATTTATTTATTACATTTGTACCCCGCGCTTTCCCGCTCATCGCAGGCTCAATACGGCTTACATAGTAACAACAGAATACAATCTGTAGTATCAGAATCAACAAAGGAGGTATGTGATAGGACAAATGAACAAGGAGTAAATGGGATAGAAGAGGTATGAGAGAAAGGATAGGGATAGGTAAGGAGGTGGGGTGATAAAGGAGAAATTGGGAAGAGCATGGAGGGTAATAAGGTTGGTAGGAGATATTTTCTGAGTCATTGTAGTTAATAATTAGTTGAACCGGTAAATAGATGGATTGCTTATGGTTGCTTATGGTATGTCAGGTCATTCGGTTAAACCTGTTTGAATAGATAGGTTTTCAATAGTTTCCTAAAGGGAAGATATTCACTAATTGACCGAATGTGTCTGGGTAGAGCGTTCCAGAGTTGGGATCCCAGGTAGGGGAAGTTAGATGCATGGTAGGTTTTGTACTTTAGTCTTTTGCAATTGGGAAGGTGCAGGTTAAGGTATGATCGTGAAGACGTTGACATGTTTCTGGACGGAAGGTTTAACAGATTGACCATGTAACTTGGTGATACTCCATAGATCATCTCGTGGATTAGTGTGATTGCCTTAAAGTTGACTCGTTCTCTAATAGGGAGCCAATGAAGTTTCATACGGAGGGGTGTTGCACTTTCGAATCTAGGCTTCCCATAAATGAGTCTAGCTGCCGTGCTCTGGGCAGTCTGAAGTTTTTTCATAATTTGGGCCTTACATCCAACGAAGATACTATTACAGTAATCAGCATGGGTGAGTACCATGGATTGTACCAAGCTGCGGAAGGTATTCAAGGGGAGATAAGGTTTCACACGTTTCAACATCCACATCATGTTGAACATTTTCTTCGTGATGGATGTTGTGTGGTCTTCAAGTGATAAGTATTTATCCAATGTAACTCCAAGGACTTTCAAATTGTTGGATATAGGAATTGTGACATCAGGAGTGGTGAGAGTAGTTGGATGGAATGTGGAATAGTGGGAGGAGAGGATTAGGCATAAAAAAGAGTGGTATTCCAAAACCAACAGTTGATCTTTGGCTTTATTTCATCTTTCACAAGTAAAGATCCACTCTGCTCAATTCTATTCATTATTAAACTCTCTTGCTATTTTTTCTTTCACAATCTCTATTGGAGGTGGTTAGGACTTCAGCTTTTTCTGAAGTTATCCCTACATATGGGAAAGGAGAGGAAAGACTATGTAAAACAGAGGAGTTCGATAAATGGCTTGAAGCTTGGTGTTAAGAAGGTTTCAGATACATAGGAGGATGGGGCAGTACATGGCAAAATCACAGGCTGTACTGTAATGATGGGCTACATCTTTCTGTGATGGGAAAAAAGGATCCTTGGGGAGAAATTCAGACAGTATGTTTCTAGACATTTAAACTAGAGGGTAAGGGTGACAATAGGAAGAAAGGGAATTCAGAAAGTCACCCCCAGCAAAGCCTTTACAGCAGTGGGGTAAATAACCATCTAAAATCACTTACTAACACATGGAAAGCAATGAGCACAAATACTCTGTAGCCAAAGTAAATGGGGAGGGAAAAGAGAAATGGAACTTGATATACCATCAGTCTGTGGTTTTGCAACAACATTCAAAGTAGTTTACGTGAAGGGGCATAATCGAACGGAAACGTCTATCTCCATGGGCGTTTATCTCCAAGAATGGGTCCGTGAAGGGGTGGACCGAACCGTATTTTCGAAAAACATGGACGTTTATCTTTTTTTGAGCTGGGCGTTTTTGTTTTTCAGCGATAATGGAAACCGAAAGCGCCCAGCTCAAAAACGAATAACTCCAAGACATTTATTCGTGGGAGGGGCCAGGATTCGTAGTGCACTGGTCCCCCTCACATGCCAGGACACCAACCGGGCACCCTAGGGGGCACTTTTACAAAAAAAAATAACAAGGAAAAACAGCTCCCAGGTGCATAGCACCCTTCTCTTGGGTGTTGAGCCCCCCAAATCCCCCTCAAAACCCACTGCCCACAAGTCTACACCATTACTATAGCCCTAAGGGGTGAAGGGGGGCACCTACATGTGGGTACAGTGGGTTTGGGGGGCGGTTTGGAGGGCTCCCATTTACCAGCACAAGTGTAACAGGTAGGGGGGGGATGGGCCTGGGTCCACCTGCCTGAAGTCCACTGCACCCCCTAATCACTGCTCCAGTGACCTGCATACTGCTGCCAGGGAGGTGGGTATGACATTTGAGGGTGAAAATAAAAAGTTGTGAAATGGCATATTTTGTGGTGGGAGGGGGTTTGTGACCACTGGGGGAGTCAGGGGAGGTCATCCCCGATTCCCTCCAGTGGTCATCTGGTCATTTAGGGCACTTTTTGGGGCCATATTCGTGGAAAAACAGGGTCCATGAAAAGTGCCCTAAATTCTCGCTAAAAACGCATATTTTTTTCCATTATCGGCGAAAGGCGCCCATCTCTGATCGCCCGATAACCACACCCCAGTTCCTCCTTCACCACGCCTTCGACACGCCCCCATCAACTTTGTCCACATCCGCGATGGAGTGCAGTTGAAAACGTCCAAATTCGGCTTTCGATTATACCGCTTTATTCGTTTTTGTGAGACAAACGTCTATCTCCCGATTTGGGTCACAATATAGGCATTTTTCTATTTCGATTATAAGCAGGATAGTATATACAGGTACTTATTTGTACCTGGGGCAATGGAGGGTTAAGTGACTTGCCCAGAGTCACAAGGAGCAGTGGCGTACCAAGGGCGGGGCGGTGGGGGCGGTCCGCCCTGGGTGTCAGCAGGTGTGTGTGTGTGTGTGGGGGGGGGGGTGCTTCACTGGCGCCGCAGTCCACATTTGCCTACCAGCTCCGTCAATGGACAGATGACCCTCTTCTCATGCCACCCAGCCTTAAAAAAAAAACCTGTGAAGCACCTCGCGTCTGCTCTGCTGTAAAGGAAGCAAATCGCCTCGTCCCTTCCCTCACTGTGTCCCGCCCTAACAGAAATAGGAAGTTACATCAGAGGGCGGGACACAGTGAGGGAAGTGCCGATGTGACGTGACGAGGTGATTTGCTTCCTTTACAGCAGAGCAGACGCGAGGCGCTTCATAGATTTTTTTTTAAGGCTGGGAGGCAGGAGAAGAGGGTCATCTGTCTGTCGACAGAGCTGGTAGGCAGGTGGGGACTGGGTCGGTGAGGGGGGCTCAGATGGGAGAAGGGGACTGGGTCTGGGAGGGGGGGCCTCAGATGGGAGAAGGGGCCTGGAGCTGGAACTGGGGTCTGTGAAGGGGACAGGAGGGAGAATGGGGCCATGCCTGGGGCAGGTGGGAGAATGGGTCTGGGGCTGAAGGGGACTGGAACTGGGGACTGAAAAGGAGGGTGGTGGGATAAGGGGGCTAGTACTGGAACTGGGGGCTGAAAAGGGGCAAGGGCTAAAACTGTGGGGACTGGGGGCTGAAAAGGGGACAGGGAGAAGTGGCTGGGGCTGAAGCTTGGGACTGGTGGGAGAAAAGTGCTGGGGTTGAAACTGGGGACTGGGGGCTAAAAAGGGGACAGGGAGAAGTGGCTGGGGCTGACGCTCCGGACTGGTGGGAGAAAAGGGCTGGGGCTGAAACTGGGGACTGGTGGGATAGTGGGGCTGAAACTGGGGGCTGAAAAGGAGGGGAAGGTGGGAGATATGGGCTGGGGCTGGAACTAGGGGCAGGTGGGATAATGGGGTTGGAACTGGGGGCCGAAAAGAAGGGGCAGCAAGAGGGAGGGCAGACCCTGGATGGATGGGAGAGGGAGGGAAAATGGTGGATTGACGGGGCAGAGAGAAAGGGCAGACAGTGGATAGAAGGGACTGCAGAGAGGGCAGACACTGGGTGGTAGAGAGAGAGAGAGAGTGAAGACAAATGCTGGATGGAAGGAAGATGGTGAAAAGAAGATGAGGAAAGCAGAAACCAGAGACAACAAACTGTAAATAAAATATATAATTTTATTATTTTGCTTTAGGATAAAGTAGCATTGTAGATGTGTTAATAAATGTTTATAAATAGAACATGTAAATAAGGTAATCTTTTTATTGGACTAATTTTAATACATTTTGACTAACTTTCGGAGAAAAAAAACCCCTTCCTCAGGTCAGGATAGGATACTGTAACAGCACTATACTGTATTGACCTGAGAAAGGAGGTTTTGGCCTCTGAAAGCTAAATGTATTAGTCCAATAAAATGGTATTATTTTATTTTCTATGTTTGTTTTATTTCTATTTGTTAATTTGTAAATTGGTGATTGGTATTTGTTAGGTTTTTTTTCAAATTTACATCTGCTATCTTTATATTTTGCACAGTACTAGGGGACATTTTCTGTTTCTGTGGTGTTGCATTGTATGCAGAGTCTGGTATCTTGGGGGTTCAGTTTAATTTTTGTCTAAATAGAAAGTTTATGATTACTTATTCTATAGTGGATTAGGGTGTATCTGTGTTAGTGAAAACGACATGGCTTTCAGTTGGCATTGACTGTGCAGGACCGACGATCTGTACTATTCTGTCTGGTTTTGTTTTACAATAGGTGAATTGATGTTCTAGTGCTCACTGTAGTGTTTAAGATGCTTTCCTTTTCCAGTGTGACTTGTAGAAATTACTGCTTATGGTATACTAGAATAGCTTTATAGGTCCTGAGTGTTTTGTATTCTCGGTATGCCTAGTACTGGATTTTGGAGGGAGTGTTAAAAAAATGACCAGCCCCGGGTATCAACTACCCTAGGTACGCCACTGACAAGGAGCTGCAGTGGGAACTGAACTCAATTCCCCAGGATCAAAGTCCTAACCACTAGGCTACTCCTGCTCTCCAGAAGGTTCAAGATTTGCAAGCCCCAAGGGTTGAAGAAGACTAGGATATTGTTGCTATTACATAGACATGGTTCATGGCTCTCAAAAATGGGATGCAACCATACCAGGTTATAATCTTTATAGGAAGGATAGGGAGGGCTGAAGAGGTGGAGGCGTGGTGTTGTATGTGAAAAATAAGATCAGAACGGCTGAAATGCTGGGGACCTGGGGAATGGAAGAAGTTATATGGATTGTTCTGGAAAGAGAAGGTGGAATCTGTATCCACACAGATGTTATCTCCAGACTTTTGGCACAAATGGAGAAGCTGGACAAGGATCTGATAGAAGATATCCATAAGCATGGTATAAAAGGGGAGATGCTGTTGCTAGGAGATTTCAACTTGCCTGATGTGGATTGGAATGTCCCATCAGCAGAATCAGAAAGAAGTAGGGAGATCAAGTGCCTTGCTCAGACAAATGGTGATGGAACCCACGAGGAAAGAGTCAACGCTGGATCTAGTGCTCACAAATGGTGGCAATGTTTTCAATGTCCGATTGGGAGCCCACCTAGTCAATAGTGATCATCACACAATATGGTTTGATATAAGAGTGAAAGAGGAGTGCAGCCGCACAAAACTCAAAGTACTGGATTTCAGACATGCTGGTGTTAATAAAATGGGAGAACACCTGAAGAAGGAACTGATGGCATGGGTAGGCATAGGTGAAGTGGAAGTGGTCCAAGCTGAAAGCTGCGATAAGTATGGCAACTGATCTTTACACAAAAAAAAGTAAACAAAAAAAGAGGAACAGGAAGCCCATATGGTTCTCCAAACAGGTAACTGAAAAAATAAGGGCAAAAGAAACTTCATTCAAGAAATACAGAAGAATGCAACAGGAGGATTACAGAAGAGATTACAGGCTTAAACTCAAAGAAGCTGAGGAAAATATGCTAGCGGAAGAGCAGGTGGAAGAAAACATGGCTGAAGATGTAAAGAGAGGTGACAATACCTTTTTCAGATATATTGGGGAAAGGAGAAAAGATAGGAATGGAATTGTAAGACTGAAAGATGCTCAGAATGACTTTGAGGAGAATGATGAGGATAAAGCGAACGTGCTACACAAATACTTCTCTTCAGTGTTTACGGAAGAAAATCCTGGAGAAGGACCGTTATTGTCTACAGAGGGTATCGGGGAATGGAGTGGATATTGTTCCGTTCATGGAAGAAAGCGTTTATAAGCAGCTTGAACATCTGGTAGTGGACAAAGCTGTGGGGCCGGATGGGATACTGAGGTAGCTCAGAGAAGTCCTGGTGGGATCTCTTAAGGATTTATTTAATAGATCTTTAGAGATGGGAGAAGTACCTCAGGACTGGAGACGAGCTGATGTGGTCTCCCTTCACAAAAGCGGGGACAGAGAAGAAGTGGGAAACTACAGGCTGGTAAGCCTCATGTTGGAGGTAGGAAAAATAATGGAGTTGCTGCTGAAGGAAAATAAAGTTAACTTTCTAGAATCCAAGGAATTGCAGGATCCAGGCAACATGGCTTTAACAAAAGGAAATTCCTGCCAAACGAATGATTGACTGAGTAACCAAAGAACTGGATAAAGGACATGCACTAGATGTAATCTGCTTGGATTTCAGCAAAGCCTTTGATATGGTCCCTTACAGAAGATTCTTGAATAAGCTGAGAGGACTGCACTTAGGACCCAAAGTGGTGAAATGGATTGGAAACTGGTTGACAAACAGGCAACAGAGGGTGGTGGCAAATGGAATCCACTCAGAGGAAAGGAAAAAGAGCAGTGAAGTGCCTCAAGAATTGGTGCTGGGGCCAATTCTGTTTAATATATTTGTGAGAAACATTGCTGGAGGGTTAGAAGGAAAAGTGTGCCGTTATCTACGCTTAATACTGCTTCAGAGCTATGAGCTGCTATTAAGACAATTTGATCTAGATGAAGTTTTAGATACAAGAGACTTACTGACTTGAGGGTGTGTGCTTGTCTCATATTTCTGTCTCGGGATGATGAAAGAAAATGGGTGGATTATGGATTAGTTACCTCTTATGTTAGGCAAAACTACTTGCAAATGATGGTGTTTAGCATTAAGCATAAAGTTGGTCACCAAAGCCTAAAAGACCCAATGATGTTATAACATATTTAAAATTAGGCCTGAACCTATTTTGAAATGTTCTTTGGAAATGTCTGAAGTGTTTGAAATATTGCTATTTAATTTGATCTACTGTGGGCATTGTTGCGTGTTCTCCCTAAGCTCTGTGAAGTTCTTACTATATGTTCTCTGACCTTGTTTACAAAGCTTTATAGGAGTTCCCTTGTAGACATGTCATCGATAAGTGAGATTAATGCCACAGGCCACATAAGGCAAATTGATTTGTCCAGGAACCAAGTCAGTGTAGTATAAGAAGAAATGAAGAAATTAAGGGATTGTATTAAGCACCTGTCAAAGATAATGGCATTTTGGAGGTATGTACGGCAAAGGGGAGGCAGGCTATGTCTTACCAAGAACTTCAATGTATGGCTGAAGGAATGATTTTGAAAAAGACATTTTTGATGTCTTAGTGAATATAGCAAGGCTGTTGTGACTGTTCTGCATAGAAGATTGTAAATGAAACCAAGTAACATAGGAGTGGATGAGAAAGATGTAAACTGAGTGAGAAACTGGTGGAGTGGCAACAGAGCTGCTAACATACTCATTTCCAATAGGAACAATTTACGCCAGGCTTGGATTATGAGAACTTATCCTGATGTTTTAAGGGACTTGTAGCATTGATTTTAATGGGTAGAATCAAGGACTGAAAATAACACATTGCAAGTAAGCTCAAAACCAGGACTCTAAATGTCCCTAGTAGAACTGGGTAAATTGGCAGTTTTGCAACAGATTGCACAGTGGTGGCCAAAGAACTTCCCAGAGATTGGTTTTGGGACTGGTTCTTTTCAGATCGTTGGATCCTTTTTACTAAACTGTGTGAAGTGCAAACGCACAAAAAAAGACTTACCACAAAATGTGATAAAGTGTTTTGCAGTAATTTGCCTGTCAGCCTGTGATAATTGTGCGCCATTTATATTTTTAGAAACTTTTTCGGTAGGGGGCATGTGATGGCCTGCAATTATACTTCACCGAATCTGGCCTTAGCATGCGGAAAAGTCCCACATTAAAATGAATGATGGCCAGATTCTAGCGCAGTTTAATAAACGGACTTTATTAGTACTAATTAGATGGTAAGCTCTGTCGAGCATGGACTGTCTCTACATGTTCAAGTGTACAGCGCTGCGTACCTCTTGTTGCGGTATAGAAATGATAAGTAGTAGTAGTACTATACAGAAAGACTTGAGGGAAAAATAAGCTTGTAGTGAGATGCTGTCACAGACTAGACACAACAGGGCTGAAAAAAATTGAAAGGGGGCTTACAAAAAATTGAAAAACAGTCAAGGCTTGGACTATTGAACTTCAATGGTGAAAAGGGAAAAAAGAATGCACTTGAGACATAAAAATCCCTTAAGTACATATCGAGAAGAACAAGAACGGGGAACTTGTAAACATGAACGAGATTTAGGAGTATCCATCTCAGATGGCCTAAAGCAGTGTTCTTCAGTGCAAGGCCTAGGGGTCAATGGCAGCCTCCAGAGAGCTCTGGGGTGGCCCCCATTGTCTTTCTGTTTTTTAAGCTTCTACTATGCCTCTTTACCCAGGCTTATGACAGAAAGGGGAAAGTGGATGGGGTGGGGGAAGAACAGCATGCTTGAAGGACAAGCCATTTATCAATAGAAAAAAGAGGATGCATTTGGAAATGCTCACAACCTTGAGGATACCTCCCAATTATGTTCAAAGATGAGCTTGTGGGATGGATATCATTGGCCCCCACATGAGAAGATATTTGGTGGCTATCCTTCAGCTCATTAGAATTCAAAGTGGCCACAGCTTAAAAATTTATGAAGACCATTGGCTTAAAGGAAAAAGTAAATGTAAAAAAAAAAGCAATGGTGGGAAATGTTTAGTTACTAGTTAATATTGCCCAAACTGTATTATTCTAGAGGCTGTATCTTCCTATAGATATTGAGAAGATGGAAGTAGTTCAGAAAATAAAGTTACCAAACTGATGCAGAATGTACAATACAAACCCTACAAAGAAAAACTTAACACACTCTAAATTCACTCACTGCATGAAAGAAGTGAAAGAGAAATATAATTTGACAGGCTTCAATAAATTAAAGGAGAATAAAATTTTCCATATCGAAAAAGAATTTAAAGGAATAAGGAGTCATGATGTGTTGAGAAAGAATGAATGAATGAATGAAAAATAATTAATATAGGAACCTGCTGCCTTAAATTTGCTGTTCTATGTATTTTCAACTATTTTGTGGTGGTGGAGTTCTGAAACCACATTGGGCCCAATATTAAAAGTTCTATGCTCCTAACTTTTGGGTCCTTTTACTAAGCTGTGATAAGTGCTAGCATGCATGTACTGCAGCTTTAAAGGGCTAACTGTGGGATGCACTCCGGCATCCTGCAGTGATTTCCTAATTGGCACGTGCTATCTGCGCACTAAAATATTTTTGAAAATGTTTGTTGCAGGGGGTGTTCTTGGGAGTGGAGAGTAGGCATTCTTGTGCTAATCAGTAAGTGCATCTGTATTACCACGTGCTAACTGGTTACCACAGGATTACCACGTGAACCCTTAACACCTACAAAATAGGTATCAGTAAACTTCTTCTAGACAGACAAGAACTGGTGTTGTGCAATGCTTATGCTCCCAATAATTATGTTCACATTTATCAGCAGTTAAGGAACACTTTGTTGTAGTATGGTGACCTTCCTATTGTAAAGGATAGGGATTTCAATAGGGGTTGAGACCCCTCTATTGATAAGTCGGCTACCCCAGACATGAATGGAGTGGAGGAGTGGCCTAGTGGTTAGGGTGGTGGACTTGGGAACTGAGTAACTGAGTGCAATTCCCAGCACAGGCAGCGCCTTGTGACTCTGGGCAAGTCACTTAACTCTCCATTGCCTGCCACATTGAGCCTGCCATGAGTGGGAAAGCGCGGGGTACAAATGTAATTAAAAATAAATAAAATAAATGAATGCTTCAATATCAACAGGGATCTCCTACCACTCTGTCAGGTCTTAGATCTTTTGGACATCTGGAGAGTTTTATACCCTCTAGAAAGAGACTTTACCTGCCTGTCCCAGGCACACGGAATGTACTCTCGAATCGATTGCATTTTATTATCCTCCTCCTTAATGTCCTTTGTTCAAGGGGCAAAGATTGGTCCATAAAATCTCTGACCATGCAATGATATGGGTGGATTGGGTGGATATTAATGACAAAGGAAAGGTCTTTTGAGTGGAAATTCCCCTTAGATCTATATGACGATGTTAGGTTTCTTGAATATCTCTTAGACTGTTGGTACAAGTATCAGACCACTAATGCAGAGCACATGGATAACCCTATCCTATTCTAGAAAGTGGCGAAGGTGGTACTTCAAGGAGATAAAATAAGTTATTCAAGTTTAAAAGAGAAAACTAGAGATCGGAACATTATATGCTTCAAATGACAAGTCACAGCAGCCTGCCAACAACATGGGTCTTTGGCTACTGATCCCACTAAGCAAAACTTATTAACCCTACAGATTGCTTTAAACAAATTGTTACATCAAAGGGCCAAAACGTCACTGACTTATTACAAATATCACTTATATAAACATGGTAATAAAGGAGGGAGACTTTTGGCCTGGCTAGTATCTACTCACTAAGGGCCTCATCAGGTGGCGGGGCTTAGAGTTTGAGGGGGGGGGGGGGGAAGATCCCACATATTGATGCTGAGATTTGTCAAACTTTTTGGTACTACTATGCTGTACTATATGACAAACCTGCTGAGGAGGGGCTTCAGAATTCCATGTATTTGGAAAATATAGCTACTCCTAAACTATCTCAGTCGGACAAAGAATTTTTTAATTTCCCGTTAATGTCAGATGAAATAGCTTGGGCAATTAAGCAAAGCCCCTTCTTAAAGGCCCTGGGCTCTGATGGCTATGGGGCAGAATTGTATAAACTCATGGGGAGCATGTTATCCCGCCCCTCACTGCATGTATAGAGCATGTTTGGATTCCCAGAAGTTACCAGGAGAGCTAAATCCGGCCCAAATCATGGTTCTCCCTAAACCTGGGAAGGATCCCCTGCTTCCAGAATTATACCACCCTATATCATTGTTAAATTTTGAAACCAAATTATTGGCAAAGTGATGGCAAATAGATTAGCCAGAATGCTCCTCACACTAGTGCATGAGACCCAAGTGGACTTCATACAAGATAGGAACATAGTCAAAAACATTACAAAGATATTGACCTCTCTCAAACTCAGGGAATGTACCACAGTTCCATCACTATTGATTAGTTTTGATGCCGAAAAGGCATTTGAAAGGGTTAAATGGGACTTTATGTATGATACATTACTCCATTATGGTTTTGAGGGTCATTTTTTGGATACAATCTACACCCTTTATTCAGCCCCTCGTGCCAGAGTCTGGGTCAATGGCAGACACTCAAGGGAATTTGCTATACATAGGGGGACCCATCAAGGATGTCCCTTATCTCCACTATTGTTTGCTGTGACATTGGAAATTGTGCAAAGGACAGGACAGGTTAACTATAAGATGGTCCAACTGGATAAGAGGGACAAGGTGAAAATTATCCACATCAATTTGCTAAAGAAGTGGGTCCCTATGACTGCCACCTTGGTCCAGAAGAATGACTTTGGGCCAGAGGTTTCAACTGAGTTCAGGCCCCTGCAAGTTCCATTTGGTGACCAACTTTCTATCTCTCAGAAAGCCAACCTAAAGCAGTTGATATGTCAGAATCAAGATGTGTTTTCCGGAGTGTCAGGCCAGACCCACCTTGCAGCTCATGATATTATCACCGAGCCACAAGTGGTAGTCTGACAACATCCCTATCGAATCCTAGAAGCCTGACAGCAAGCCATGGCAAAGGAGGTCACTGGGATGCTAGAACTGGGAGTCATCATGGACTCGACCAGCAATTGGTCATCTCCCATTGAGCTGGTGCCAAAGCCGGACGGGAACATCCAATTTTCTATTAATTTCCAGAAGGTGAATGCTGTTTCCAAACTGGAGGCCTATCCCATGCCAAGAGTGTATGAATTCATTGACCGGCTGGGAGGTGCCTGATTCATTTCAACCTTGGACCTGACCAAGGGTTATTGGCAGGTACCTCTCATCTGGCTGCCAAGGAGAAGACAGCCTTTTCAACACCCCAGGGTTTGTTCCATGTCACTGTGTTACTGTTTGGCCTTTACAGAGCTACAGCTACCTTCCAGCACCTCGTAGGTTGCCCCTTAAACCGCGTGGCAGTCAACCATCTGTCTTCATAGACGACATTGTCATTTACAGTGAGGATTGGAGGACACATCTAATCCAGGTAGAGGCAGTACTGGATAATCTACAGACCACTGGACAGACAGTAAGCCCAAAGAAATGCTTCTTGGGCAGACAAGAGGTCCAATACCTAGGATACTTAGTCAGGAGTGGATAAGTGAGACTCCAGATCTGGAAGATAGAGGCAATCACCCAGGTGCCCAGAGCCGTAGCGAGGGGAGCTGACACCCGGGGCGGGGCGCCGCTGCGTACCCCCCCCCCCGGGTGCAGCACGGCGCACCCTCCTCCCGCTGGAGCACCCCCCCCGGAGCACATCCCCCCCGGAGCGCATACCTCCCCCCCGGAGCGCATACCTACGGCGAGGGACGGGCGGGAGGGCCGATCCGCCCCGACTGCACGTTGCTGGGGTGTGTCGGCTCCGCGCTGGTTCACTGCTCTCTCTGTCCCAGAACAGGAAGTAACCTGTTCCGGGGCAGAGAGGGCAGTGCACCAGCACGGAGCCGGCACCCCCCAGTGGCGTGCACCCGGGGCGGACCGCCCCCCCCGCCCCCCCTTCCTACGCCACTGCAGGTGCCAGTACATCAGATGAAGAAACGAGTATGAGCCTTCCTCGGGCTCGTTGATGACTACCGCCGGTGTATTCCAGGGTTTGCTGAGAAAGCAAAACTGCTAACCCGCCTCCTGCAGAAGAAGGCTCCAGAAAAGATACACTAGACTGAAGAGCTGGATGTTGCCCTCCAAACCCTGAAAAGGGATATTTGCTCAGAGCCAGTGCTGGTCAGCCCGGACTTCAAGCGGCCCTTCATCATACAGACCAATGCATCAGTGGTTGGAATCAGGGCTATTTTGGCCCAGGAAGTGGATGGGGAAGACCACCTGGTGGTATACATTAGCTGGAAGCTGTTGCAAGATAGAAAATTATGCGGTAATTGATAAGGAAGCTCTAGCTGTCAAGTAGGCTCTTAAAACATTCCAATATTATTTGTTGGGGTGACACTTCCTGCTGGTAACCAACCACCAACCCTTTCAGTGGATGGGTCAACATAAAGATTCAAATGCACATATCATGCGCTTATTCCTTAGCCTCCAGCCCTTTAGGTATCGACTGAAACATCAGGCGGGCTGAGAACTTGCTAATGCTGACTTTTTATCTCAAGAGGTGGACCCTAATATGGCAATTGCTGAACAGGAAGGGTTGAGCTGAAGGGGAGTGTATGTGAGAGGTATACAGAACAATGTCCCTCACCCTTCAGAAGGATCCCTCAGGTAGTCTGAACCATTTTAAAACCATTAGTCCCGCCCAGAGAGGAAGTGAGATTGCAGGGACTAGTGGTTTTAAAGTGGTTCAGAATACAGTGGCTAGATTAATATGTAAATGCAGGTAAATTTGAAAGAATGTCATTACACCAAAAACTACATTGGCTGCTGGTTGTTTGTGTCGAATTTAAAATCCCCTGTCAGGTCTTTGAAATCTTGGAAGGACAGGCACCTTTGTATTTGTGTGAATTAATCTCTTTTGCATCTCAACAAAGACCATCTAACGCAGAAAAAACACAATGTCTTATACTCACCTCTCAACATAACACAAAAAACGTCTCCACCATAATCACACATACTGTTCTCTTCCTGTCTCACAAAACTTGAAAATTCTTGGAGTTACCATAGATCGAAACCTCACTCTCGATGCCCACGTGAAGAACACGACGAAAAAGATGTTCCAATCCATGTGGAAACTCAAATAAGTAAAACCTTTCTTCCCGAGATACATCTTCCATACCCTGGTACAGTCAATGGTAATAAGCCATCTGGACTACTGCAATGCACTGTATGCTGGCTGCAAAGAACAGACTATCAAAAAACTCCAAACAGCCCAGAATACTGCCGCCAGATCAGTGGCATAGCCAGACAGCCAATTTTGGGTGGGCCTGAGCACAATGTGGGTGGGCACAAAATTTTCTCTCCCCCCCCCCCCTCCCAGCCAAGCATCTGTTCCCTCTTTCTACCCTCCTCACCCTCATAGCCTATTTCCCTAGACCTTTTACCTCCCAACACCAGCATCTTCCTGTTCCATCTCTCTCCCCTCCCCCATTGTCCAGCATTTTCCCTTTCTCTTCCCTACCATCCATTGTCTATCTTCTCTCCCTGGATCCATCTTCCCTCTTTCTCCCCTCCCCCGCTTGTGCATCTCTCCTTTCCTCTCCTCTTCTCCACCTTCTTCATGTCCAACTTTTCTCCCTCTCCCTGCCTTGAGCCCCTGGTTTAACATCTCTCTTCCCCTCCCCCCCCCACATCTCTCCATCCTTCCTTTCCCTCACCTCAATGCCATGTTCAACATTTCCCCTCTCATCTCTCCCTCCCTTTCACTTTCATGTCCAACACGTTTTTTTCTCTCATGCCCTTTCCCTCCCTCTCCCCATCCCACCCATATCCAACCATTCTCCCTCTCTTTTCCCTTGCAGCATCTCTCCGTCCCTCCCCCTACCTGTCTCACTCCCTCATCCCAACAGTGCTCCTGTCTCTCCCTGACCCCCCCCAGCACACACACACACACACACACACACACACACACCAAACCTACCACCCGCCAGCATGCTGCAGGTTTTTTTCCCTCCCTTTCCCCAGCCACCTCTCACTGACATGCTGGCTGCAGGCCTTCTTTCCCTCGGGCCCTCCCTCCCCTTCGGGCAGCGCCGCAGTCTACCTGTACAGGAAAGCTGCACGGCACCGGGTCGTCCTGCCGCTACGCTGCTGCCCTCCGCTCCAGTCATCATCTTTCTGGCACAGAGTTCTTCTGCTGCTTATCTACAGCGGATCCGCGCGCTGCCAGGGCTGTATGCTGCTGCCTGCGACTGCTTCCTCTGCGCTGGCCCCGCCTTCTTGAAGAGGCGGAAGGCGGGGCCAGCACAGAGGAAGCAGTCGCAGGCAGCAGCATACAGCCCTGGCAGCGCGCGGATCCGCTGCAGATAAGCAGCAGAAGAGCTCTGTGCCAGAAAGATGATGACTGGAGCGGAGGGCAGCAGCGTAGCGGCAGGACGACCCGGTGCCGTGCAGCTTTCCTGTACAGGTAGTCTGCGGCGCTGCCCGAAGGGGAGGGAGGGCCCGAGGGAAAGAAGGCCTGCAGCATGCACCGTTGCTGGGGGGGCCTGAGGCCAAAGTGGGTGGGCCCCGGCCCACCCAGGCCCACCCATGGCTACGCCCCTGCGCCAGACTCATATTTGGAAAAACTAAATATGAAAGTGCAAAACCCCTAAGAGAGAAACTTCATTGGCTCCCACTTAAGGAACGCATTGCGTTCAAGATTTGCACGATTGTACACAAAATCATTCACGCAGACACCCCAATCTACATGCTAAACCTCGTTGACCTACCTCCCAGAAACGCCACAAGATCATCCCGCAAATTTCTCAATCTGCACTTCCCCAGCTGTAAAATACAAGCTGATACATGCCACTACCTTCTCTTACTTGAGCACACAGATATGGAATACATTACCTATAGACCTGAAAACAATCGATGAAATAACTAACTTTCGCAAATCTCTGAAGACATATTTCTTCAACAAAGCCTACAAAGAGAACCTATAGCCTCACTAATCCACTTCACCAACACACCCAGTCATGAAAGTCCACCTTCTATACTTATCCCCTAATCACTTCCTTCTTACTTCCCTTACGTAGTCTCTGCACCTTACCAATAACTATATCTGATAGCCTGGAATGACAATATAATAACAAAATTATGTAAGCCTCATTGAGCCTGCAAATAGGTGGGAAAATGTGGGATACAAATGCAATAAATAATAATAATAGAGCAGTGTTTTTAACTGGTGTGCTATAGCACCTCCCCAAGTGTGCTGCAATCAACAGTGGCAAAAGGTAAAGGATGGACTTGAAACTGACTTTTTTCTGCCTCCATCTTACATTTTTGGACTTTCAACATATTTTTTAAATTAGTCCTTTAGATGTCAATAATGCTGATTAAACACCGCTGAAAATGACCGTCAGTTACCTGATCAGCAGCCATTCCTGGCTGGTTAACTCAAGCTGAATATCAGCTGGTCAGCAACTAATGCTGTAGCGTTCAACTACAAAGGGGGTGTGTCTTGCCATTGCACTCATAAGTTACAGAATTCCATCACTTGCATGCTTAGTGTGCGGTGGTGGCCAAAAAAGCAAACAGAATGCTAGGAATTATTAGGAAAGGGATGGTGAATAAGACCAAAAATACTATAATGCCTTTGTATCACTCCATGGTGCGTCCACACCTTGGGTATTGCGTTAAGTTCTGTTCGTCGTATCTCAAAAAAGATATAGCGGAATTTGAAAAGGTTCAAAGAAGAGTGACTAAAATGATAAAGGGGTGGAACTCTTGTTGTATGAGGAAAGGCTAAAGAGGTTAGGGCTCTTCAGCTTGGAAAAGAGACAGACGAGAGGAGGTATGATTGAGGTTTACAAAGTCCTGAGTGGTGTAGAACGAGTAGAAGTAAATTGATTTTTTACTCGTTCCAAAAGTACAAAGACTAGGGGACACTCGAGGAAGTTACATGGAAATACTTTTAAAACAAATAGGAGGAAACATTTTTTCACTCAACGAATAGTTAAGCTCTGGAACTCTTTGCTGGATGATGTGGTAATGGCGGATAGTGTATCTGGGTTTAAAAAAGATTTGGACAAATTCCTGAAGGAAAAGTCCATAGTCTGCTATTGAGACAAACATGGGAAACAACTGCTTGCCCTGGGATTTGTCATATGGAGTGTTGCCATGATTTGGGATTCTGCCAGGTACTTGTGACATGGCTTGGCCACTGTTTGGAAATAGGATACTGGGCTAGATGGACTATTGGTCTAACCTAGTATGGCTACTCTTATGTTCTAACTGCCAACTTTATGCACCAGCATTAACTTCAGACTTTGACATGGTGTAAATGCTTACGCCTAAAGTTTGGTGACCGCATGCTGACATGCCCTATTCTATGACGGCAATTTTGCTCACAATTGCCGTTACATAACTGGTGCTTAGAACCCATATTTCTAGCACCCTTTGTAGAATTTGCCCCAATATGAAGTTCAGCAATGCAGATGAATGCAACTGTACCAGTTTCCAATGGGTGAGGTTTGGTATCTACTTTATGATAACAGTATATCTGGTATAAGAAACCTGTAGTAAAACTGTAGTCAGAAGATAGACTATTAAAAATGTTTTGAGTTTGTTTTATGGAAAATCATTTTTGATGTGTGTAACGTACTTCACATACTATTCCCTCTTGTAGTGACACTGCTACATGAGAAAGGAAGATTTACAAAAACAGGTGAAAATCTGTGGTGAATGTGGAAGGCCCCAGTGACGTGCCAGTTTGCCAGCCAGCCAGGAAGGGGCATTCCAATAATCAGAAGCACATGCTTAGAAGACTTCATCACAGGCTTTTTGAAGATCAGAAATGCTTACGTTGTAATTGACCAGTTGAAGTAAATCAATTGTTCTTGCTAAACAAGTTTCGCGTCATTGCTAGAGATCAAGGATATTTTAACATGACTCTGAACATCCTGTATCTGGCATTGGATTTATTTCTCAGGGTAGCAGCATTCAGCCTAGTACCAAGGACGACATGGAAATTTTCAGGTAAGACTTGGGTGAAAAACGGATCATGTGGTCTTCTTTATGCTGTTAATTTTTTTAAGATAGATATGCTGGTTTTACAGGGGGTTTGCCAAGACTTGGGTAACGCCATTATCTTCTGAAACCAGGCAAAATGTGAATACATTGAAAGTTGTAGTGCTTCTTGCGAATCTGAAGCATGTTCTACATATACTCTAGAATTAAAATATTGTTTCTTTAGAAGACGCTTTGTCAGTGTTATACAAAGGCTTAAGAGGAGTAGATCAACTTTGCATTACTGTGGTAGCTCAGTAGAATAAGCCTCGTGTTCAGTACTGGATCGATGGTCAGGGTCAGTACCTCCATTTCTGGAAAAAAGGTTAAAGCACTATAAGAACCCAACTATGGAGTCTTTTTGCTAAGAGGTGCTGTGAGAGTACTTCCAGAGTAGGACAGAACTTCACTAGTGAGTTATTTGCTGGGAAATTGCTTTTAAACTTGGGGAAAGGTATCTCAGTCATCCCCCAATATTCAAAACCATTTTACCGGGCACCTAGCCAGTTAAATGGCATTTATCTGGCTATCTGGCAATATTCAGTGGCGGATAGCCAGCTATCCCCTGCTGAATATTCCCAGTTAGTGGCTAGGAGATAACCGGCTATATCGCATGAAATAGCCGGCTATCCCCATATATTCACCACACAGCCAGATATTGTAAGCGGCCACATCGAGACACTTAAATAGCTGGAATACCTTTGGCTGGTTTAAACTTAATCAGCTACCTCCGAATATCAACTTAGCCGGTTAAGTTTAAGCTACCAAAAATAAACCGGACATTCAATGACGGTCACCAGAATGGCCCGGCATTGAATATCTGGGCTGACTGCAGGAGTTAGCCAGGAACCCTCCTATGGTCTGAATATTGGCTCAAGTGTCTTTATTTTTTATGTTACTCTGCTTATTTAGCAAATGCAGTTTAAGGAATAGGGTTTTTGTTTGTGTAGCATTTAAAGTCTCTTTTACAGTTTCATAGGCTAGCAGTAAATGGACTATTCTAGAGTTTACCATAGCATCAGAGTAGAGTAGAGGAGCCGATAGTCACAGGAGACCTCAACTTAGAGTTTAATTCCCTCCCAGCCACCCCTGGCCTGATCTGATTTATAGGCCCTTGTACCAATTAGAAGGCTAGAAAGTTAATTAGAGCATACGTACCTATTGACCAGTAATTAGCTCTTAGAAATAGGTATATAGAGAAGACCTACAAATAACAATACAAATAATAAAACTATGTATGTATGTATTTTATTTATTTATTGAGAACTTACTATACTGCCTTAACTAACCAAGCAGGGCAAGGCGGTTTACAAACTAAGGGCCCTGTTTACTAAGAAGCATTATATTCACGTTAATGTTTTCAACGTGCATTTTTTGCAAAAACTTCATTGGCTACCAGTACAATACAGGGCTACATTTAAAACTCATGTCTGATCTTCAAGGCCCTGAAAGGAAATGGCCCAGAGTATCTGAAGAATAGGATGATCCTCCTCACACCGCCAAGGACACTAAGGTCCTCTCAAGGACTTTCACTAACCACACCCTCTCCAAAAGACATTACACGATGTGATACCCGCAAGCAAGCCTTCTCCGGAATAGCCCCCACGCCCTGGAATGCACTACTTGAATGGCTCTGCTTAACACAAGACTATTGTTATATCTCTTCTCTCTGGCTTTCCGGATGTAACTTTCTTTTTCTTTGTGTTTGTTCACTGATGCTTTCACTAGCAAACTTCCCGTAACTAGAACTCATTCCTTCACCATCCGCGTGGATATGAAACACTATTCTTCGTCCTGTTGTTCCTCATTATTCCTCGACAAGAACGTCTTGTTTCGCGAATACTCAACATCTAAACAGTTTGTAGATTCAAGGAATAACACACTTTGAAGTGTCTGTATACAAATGCCAGAAGCCTAACAAATAAGATAGGAGAGTTAGAGTATATAGCACTAAATGAAGATGTAGATACAATAGGTATCTAGGAGACTTGGTGGAAGGAGGACAATCAATGGGACACTGCGTTACCAGGGTACTGACAATAAAAAAAAACTTTTCTCCTTAGTCAGATGCCTAACATCCTTTGTAACCGACAACAACATGCACCAAGAACTAGCCGACCATTTCACCAACAAAATCAATCAAATTAGATCGGAACTATCCAAAGCCACTCCATCTGTGTCAAACACTGATATTCATCCAATCCAGGGACTCAGATCAGATCAGATCTGGGAATGGTTTCAACCATTGACACCTGAAGATGTAAGATGAGCCCACTGCTCCCTGGATCACTGTCCAGAATTCTTATTCCAAATCATCCCAACTGAGACTATTAACTGCTTACTAAATGACCTCAATCAGTTGTTAAAATCTAGCTCTCTTCCGCTAGATATGGGCAAAATTTTTCTTACTCCATTACTGAAAGGATTAGGTTTAGAAACAACATCATCTGCAAGTTATCGCCCAGTGGCTAGTATACCCCTCTTCACTAAAATGTTGGGAAACCCACATCAGCAAACAACTATCCTCAGATTCGCTTTCTTACATTGGTTGTAATTTGGCTTCAGACTGGCCCACAGTACTGAAACCCTGCTACTAGTCCTAACTACATACAGTGGGGGAAATAAGTATTTGATCCCTTGCTGATTTTGTAAGTTTGCCCACTGACAAAGACATGAGCAGCCCATAATTGAAGGGTAGGTTATTGGTAACAGTGAGAGATAGCACATCACAAATTAAATCCGGAAAATCACATTGTGGAAAGTATATGAATTTATTTGCATTCTGCAGAGGGAAATAAGTATTTGATCCCCCACCAACCAGTAAGAGATCTGACCCCTACAGACCAGGTAGATGCTCCAAATCAACTCGTTACCTGCATGACAGACAGCTGTCGGCAATGGTCACCTGTATGAAAGACACCTGTCCACAGACTCAGTGAATCAGTCAGACTCTAACCTCTACAAAATGGCCAAGAGCAAGGAGCTGTCTAAGGATGTCAGGGACAAGATCATACACCTGCACAAGGCTGGAATGGGCTACAAAACCATCAGTAAGACGCTGGGCGAGAAGGAGACAACTGTTGGTGCCATAGTAAGAAAATGGAAGAAGTACAAAATGACTGTCAATCGACAAAGATCTGGGGCTCCACGCAAAATCTCACCTCGTGGGGTATCCTTGATCATGAGGAAGGTTAGAAATCAGCCTACAACTACAAGGGGGGAACTTGTCAATGATCTCAAGGCAGCTGGGACCACTGTCACCACGAAAACCATTGGTAACACATTACGACATAACGGATTGCAATCCTGCAGTGCCCGCAAGGTCCCCCTGCTCCGGAAGGCACATGTGACGGCCCGTCTGAAGTTTGCCAGTGAACACCTGGATGATGCCGAGAGTGATTGGGAGAAGGTGCTGTGGTCAGATGAGACAAAAATTGAGCTCTTTGGCATGAACTCAACTCGCCGTGTTTGGAGGAAGAGAAATGCTGCCTATGACCCAAAGAACACCGTCCCCACTGTCAAGCATGGAGGTGGAAATGTTATGTTTTGGGGGTGTTTCTCTGCTAAGGGCACAGGACTACTTCACCGCATCAATGGGAGAATGGATGGGGCCATGTACCGTACAATTCTGAGTGACAACCTCCTTCCCTCCGCCAGGGCCTTAAAAATGGGTCGTGGCTGGGTCTTCCAGCACGACAATGACCCAAAACATACAGCCAAGGCAACAAAGGAGTGGCTCAGGAAGAAGCACATTAGGGTCATGGAGTGGCCTAGCCAGTCACCAGACCTTAATCCCATTGAAAACTTATGGAGGGAGCTGAAGATGCGAGTTGCCAAGCGACAGCCCAGAACTCTTAATGATTTAGAGATGATCTGCAAAGAGGAGTGGACCAAAATTCCTCCTGACATGTGTGCAAACCTCATCATCAACTACAGAAGACGTCTGACCGCTGTGCTTGCCAACAAGGGTTTTGCCACCAAGTATTAGGTCTTGTTTGCCAGAGGGATTAAATACTTATTTCCCTCTGCAGAATGCAAATAAATTCATATACTTTCCACAATGTGATTTTCCGGATTTAATTTGTGATGTGCTATCTCTCACTGTTACCAATAACCTACCCTTCAATTATGGGCTGCTCATGTCTTTGTCAGTGGGCAAACTTACAAAATCAGCAAGGGATCAAATACTTATTTCCCCCACTGTATGTCAAACAATACCTATGCAAGGAGATCAAGTAATACTACTCCAATTTGATATCTTGGCAACGTTTGATGCGGTTGACCACACATTGCTACTACAATGCCTGGATCAAATAGGAATAACAGGCCCAGTCCTCAAATGGTTTCGAGAATTCCTAACAAACTGAAGCTATTCCATTAAACAAAACAATCAACTCTCCAACTATTGGTCCTCAGACTGTGGGGTACAGCAGGGATCACTTCTCTCTCCCCTATACTATTCAATTTCTTCATATCCTCCCTTAGCTCAATATACCTGGGTCCAAACGAGCTACTACTTTCCTATGAGGGTGACATCCTGCTTCTCATATCAATAACTTCTACAACCAAAGATCCTATCCAGGCAATAATGACTGGCATAAATGCTATCAGCGCCTGGGCCCTGACCAATAAATTGAAATTCAATGCACAAAAATCCAAGATCCTGTAGTTCTGAAATCAGGGAGTCTCAGTCCCCCTCTTCAATATCTCTGGCCAATGATGAAAACCTTTCAGTTGAGTCTGAAGCAAAAGTATTAGGGGTCTTGCTCGACTCCTCCCTAACCTTTTCTTCCCACATTAACCAACTATGGAACATAACTCGTTTCAGAATGAGACAGCTTTGTCTAATCAGACCATTTCTTGGTCAAATGTTAGTCTTACCATACCTCAATTACTGTAACATCTTATGTTCCATAGTTGGAACAAAATCCTGGTCATTAGTGCACCGCAACTCACACCAATCAGACAGTAATCTGTATTCTATGCTCAGACAGTCTCGCCCACTACGGGGTCCATTTACTGGAACACTAATGTTCAAAAGCTAATTGAAAGAGGTACGTCTTTAAAGAAGCACCAAAGTGAGTATATGACTTCTCAATACTGTGGGAGGGAATTCCTTAGAGCGGGTGAAACGAAGAAGAAAGCAGAGGATCGCGTTGATTCCCACCTCACCTTGGATGGGTGGGGGAGTCCTAGTCGGTTGTCATTCATTGATCGTAAAGAGCGAGTGGTAGTATATGGCGTGACAAAAGCTAAATACGAAGGGGTAGCAGAAGAAAGAACTTTATGCATTAACATGAGGACCTTGAATTTGATTCTGTACTCTATAGGGTGCCAGTGGAGGCGTTTAAGGAGCAGAGTAACAAGGTCATGGTGGGACACATAGCAAATAGTCAATTATCTCCGCTGAATATTAGCACATATAGGGGTCCTTTTACTAAGGTGTACCGAAAAATGGTCTGCACTGGCATAGACAGGTGTATTGGATACGCGCAGGTCCATTTTTCAGCGCACCTGCAGAAAAGGCCTTTTTTGGCTGAAAATGGATGTGCGGCAAAATAAAAATTGGTGCAGATCCATTTTGGGCCTGAGACCTTACCGCCACCCATTGACCTAGCAGTAAAGTCTCATGCATTAACCTGGTGGTAATGGTCTACGTGCACACAGTGCCGATTACTGCCCTGGGCCGGAGATTGTCCGGTGTGCTTAGTGGATGCACATAAAAAATGAAATTACCACCCTGGCCTCATGGTAGCTGGGCGGTAGATCAAAACTGATGCGAATAGGATGCGCATACGCACCTACGCGGCTTAGTAAAAGGGCCTCAGAGTATAGCAGCTAACTGGCTAGATTGTGTGATATAACAGGCTAGCCTCAAATATTCAGCACTTTACCAGCTAAGTCTAGTGGCTAAATTGGACCGCCTATAAAGCAGTGCTATCTTTGGCTGCTATAAACTTAACAGACCACCACTGAATATTAACTTGGCTGGTTAAGTCTAAGCCGGTCAAAAAACCCCCAACCAAAAACAGATATTCAATACCAGTTACTGGAAACAGCCTACTATTGAATACCCTGGCTTAGCACCAATTGTGGCACTTTGATGGCCTGCTTCCCGCGGGCTGAATATCAGCTGGTCTGTGTTTTGCTGCCACTTACATGCACAAGTGTACACTTATATTCTGTACACTTATGCCCTCAAGTAGCATATAAATTTAGAAACATAGAAGCATGTAGGCAAATGAAGACCATATGGCTTATCCAGTCTGCCCGTCCATGCCATCTACTCTCCTTGTTATAGAATTGCCCTTTGAATGATCATCTACCCTTTTTGTTTTGTGTCTTGCAGAAGTAAATCTAGCCTATTTTCATGCGCCAGAAGTTTTCAACTATTCGATTTTATTACTAAGTGAAGACAAAAAAGTTTTATATGTGGGGGCTCGAGAAGCAATCTTTGCCCTAAATTCATTGAACATTGCAGAAAAACAGAATGTGGTATGAATTTTAATTCAAATACTTTAAGGTGCTCATTTTCAAAGCAGATGGACACTTCAAAATGCCTAAAAAAATTCTATCTGCTAAAAATGTCCATATTTTGATTTTGGAAAGTCAGAATTTGGACGTTTTGCTCTGGTGATTGATATAATAGCAAGAGAGTGTGTTATGAGCATATTTTGGGTGGAACTAGGGAGAGCCCATTATTAGGATGTCCAACATTTTTATCTAGCCCTGTTTCAGTGATGTCCAAGTTACAAAAAGGTGCTCTGATTGAGCAGCTGACCACTAGAGGGACTGAGGCATGACCTCTCCTTAATCCCCCAGTGGTTGCTCTCCCCCACCCTCTCCCCTGAAAGTGAAACTGTAAATGATAACCAGGCTGTATGTTAGCTGCAAGTATTATGACCGTTCTGAACAAATTAGTAAATAGGTCAGAGGATTAGCCTAGTCATTTTGCAGAAGGTTTTAAACCAACGGACTTCGGTTCAAGTGCAACTGTAACTATTAATATTTTTTCCTTGGGGATCCCTCCAGGAACAGAAAAATACTTATTGGACCTAAAGACATAAGACACCTGCAAGCTTGAAAGCTATTGAAGTGGTGTTCATTCTGGTACAGCAGGGATTTTTCTGTTCCTGGAGAGATCACATTTACAAAAAAAACCCAAAATGTTACAGCAGGATTTGAATCTGTCCCCCTTGGTTTACAGTCCACTGTGCTAACCATTAGGCTATGCCTCAGTTTTGCAAGGATGTCTGGGTGGCGATTTTCATAAAAATGCTGCCAGATGGATGTCCCTTTGCCTTGTTTTTCCTGATTATAATTTAAATGTTTCAATTTGTAAAATGGTTGTTCAGGATGGACATCGCCAGCGTAAGGATGTCCTTCTCACATATTTTCGAACAGGAAATCTAAGGGCCCTTTTACTAAACCACGTAAGTGTCTACATGTGCCCAATGCGCACCAAAATAGAGTTACTACCCAGTTACCGCGTGGCTATTGTGGTAATTATATTTTCGGTGCACATCCGATGTGCTCGGCTGAAAAATAATTTTTATTTTTAGACGTGCATATTGGACACACGCCACACGTAGGTTATTACTGCCCGGTTACCGCATGAGACTTTACTGCAAGGTCAATGGCTGGCGGTAAGGTCTCAGGCCCAAAATGGACGTGCGGCAATTTTGATTTTGCCGTACGTCCATTTTCGGCAAAAATTTTAAAAACGCCTTTTTTACAGGTGCACTGAAAAATGGATCAGCGCGCACCCAAAACCCGCGCCTACACTACCGCAAGCCATTTTCAGCGCACCTTAGTAAAAGGACCCCCTAGATAGTTTTCCTGTTCAAAAATTGCTGTGAGATGGACATTTTTTGGACATTGTGAGCAAGATGCCCCAATTCTGACTTGGTTGTTCTTTCGAAAATGCCCGTCCAAGTCTCTCATAAATTTAGAACTAAGAATTGAACCAGTTTAGCTATACAGAAAATAAAGAAAATAGGCAGTTGATATTAAATGGGACGGGGTCCACATAGAGTTAAGGGGATGATCTATATGCTGAGTTCAGCAATATATGCAGACACATTGGTCTCACACAGTATCACGCTTACGCAGCTTAGTAAAAGGGCCCCATAGGGACCCTTTTACTAAGGTGTCTAAAAGTGGCATGCGCTGGTGTAGGCGTGTGTTTTGGATGCGTGCAGGTCAATTTTTCAGTGATCCTGGAAAAAAGGCATTTTTTTTGTGGCCAAAAATGGACGTGGGGCAAAATTACAACCAGCGTGTGTCCATTTTTGGCCTGAGACCTTACCGCCACCCATTGACTTAGCGGTAAGGTCTCACATGCTAACTGGGCGGTAAGCGGCCAGCACGCATAAACTGCGTCAAAATGGAATTACCAACCCGGGGCACGTGGTAGCCGGACGGTAGTTCCAATTTAGCGCACGTTGAATGCACATAGGTGCCTATGCACCTTAGTCAAAGGGCCCCATGGAAATGAAAAAACAAGAACAGCAGCAGCAAAATGGAAAAATGAAACGAACCAGAAGTTTTTCCAAGCACACCCTGGAAATACAAGGAGGTATCAAAAGAGGATTATGAGGAAATGAGCTGGTTTTGCTTTGTTCTAGGAGTACTGGAAGGCCAGTGAAGACCAAAAAAAGGAATGTGCCATGAAAGGCAGATCCATGCAGGTAATAGACCTTAATACGACTTCTGGCTAAGCATTGTGAAGCAAATAATATGCTAAAATGATAGACTAGAAACATGCTCTAGCAAATAGTGGGGTCCTTTTACAAAGGTGCGGGAGGGCTAACGCAGGGTAGCGCATGTCCAATCGGCACTAACACCGGGGTAGCATGTGTGCCTGGTGGTAATTCCGATTTTGGCATGCGCCGAATCCCGCGGTAGAAAATAATTTTCTACTGCTTGGGGCGTTCCCGACGGTAACTGGCAGCGCGCCCACATTGGGGTGCGCTGCATGGTTACCATGTGGGTAGCGCGTGAGCCCTTACCACTAGGTCTATGGGTAGCATAAGGGCTCAGGCTGTAAATAGGCATGCGCTAGTTTTAATATTAGTACAGGCCCATTTCCCAGCCCATTAAAAAATAGCCTGTTTCCCAGCTGCGGTAAAAAAATGGCCCAGTGCGTGCCTAAAAGACATGCCCACACTACCATAGGTCACTTTTTACTGCGGCTTTGTAAAAGGACCCCAGTATTTGCAGATTGCCATCAGAACAGGCAGTATTCTTTAAGGAGATTACATACTGTAATATTATCTACAGAGAAACAGTGGTTTTCAATGATCATACACTGGTCTTCGATGGCTGTTCTAACTGTTTGGTGTCAGGCGTCCATGATCCATTGAACAAGCAGCTTACAGGAGAGGCTTTGAAGTATTTCGAACAATGTGAACATTGTTACACGTCTGTGTGTCTGGATGAGAAATGTGTTGAAAATTCCCAAGAAGCAGTTTGAATTATAATTGCTAATATTACTTACACTACAGTATTCCCATTTAACAAAACCCAGTGGCGTAGCTAGGTGGGGCACCAGGGGAGCGGCTGCTTCCCCAAACGGAGTTCTGCTGGTGTCTATTTTTTTTCGTCCTGTTGCACTGAAAATGTGTGCCGGCACCAGCGGAAGTCCGCTCTCGCTCCCCCCGCGTCATCAACCTGCCTCATCCTGGCTCCGCTTCTAAATTCAGCACCACTGTCTTGATAGTCAGCAGTGCTAAATATATGTTCAGGATGCTTACTGCCACGGGCTCTGTGGCTGGAGGTAATAATCAGCCGCTATCAGTTCAGCTATGTGGTTTACATTAGAATAAATGTACACCAAAAAAAAAGAAAAAGAAAAAGTTTGATTCCCGGCACAGGCACAGGCAGCTCCTTGTGACTCTGGACAAGTCACTTAACCCTCCATTGCCTGCCGCATTGAGCCTGCCATGAGTAGGAAAGCGCGGGGTACAAATGTAACAAAAATAAAATAAATAAAATCAGTCTTAACTTCAATGTTGGATTTGAAGGAAGGAAAAAACTTCTGAAGCTCTGTCCCATAATATAGTAGACAGTAAACAATAAACCATCACTAGTCGGAAAAAACACTCTTGTAACTCTATTCTTTGCATTATTCTGTAATATAGCAATTAATTTGTAATAAATTATTTTTCATTAACACTTATTTATGACAACAGCGGCAGCAGAATGAAAATAACAATGACAATCTGAAAAGACATTGAAATGGCGCTCTCCATTTCACAAAAAAAGATTCCTCAGGAGCTGCTTTCCAGAACTCGTTAAATATCATATCTATTGTCCATCCATGTGGTTATTGATTGCTTTACATTAGAACAGCCCTTTTGCTGTTCTAAATTAAACAGCATAACTATTCCAAGAGTAGCTGAACATCACCAATTCTTCGTAGAGTTAGACGGATTGCTCATGCTCTGCCTTGGTTCCATCCTGGTACTATCCAGAATAGTACAGCAATAATAAGGCAAAAAAAAAGAAAAAAGAATCACACTACAAAGGGGACCCACTGTTCCCTGTAAGCTAAGTGGGAGTCCTCCACCTACCGTCCTGCCAGTGGGGGGGCCACTGTTTCACTATCACATTTCAATACTGAGGGACAGGCAAGCTCTGCAGGACTCCAGGGAACCCACCTGTCCCTAGCAATTGAAAGCACAATATTGAAGCATCACCCCCCACTTGCAGAAGGCAGCTGGAGGACTCAGCTTAAAGGGAACAGTGAGAGGAGGGGACCCATTGAAAAGTGATGCTTCCAAGTGTGAGCTACAGCAACACCACTAAATCACTAAGGTGTGCTAATAGATTTAACATGTGCTAATGATTAGCGTGTGCTAAATGATAAGACGCCCATAGGATTATAATGGACATCTTATCATTTAACGCATACTAATAATTAGCACATGCTAAATCCATTAGCGCATCTTAGTAAAAGGATCCCTTTATCTACGCATATCTATAGAGAAATATAAATATATCCAGAGTATATCAGAAAAGATTTAACAGAGAGTCTCTATAGGTAAAAAAAACTTTTCCAAATTATATCCTTAACTGATTTCAAATAATTTGTCCTCTGATATAGTGCAACCAGGAAAGGCTAAAGCGGCTAGGGCTCTTCAGCTTGGAGAAAAGATGGCTGAAGGAGATGTGAGTATAAAATAATGAATGGAGTGGAACAGGTAGACATGAATCGCTTGTTTACTCTTTCCAAAAATACTAGGACGAGAGAAATATTTCTTCATTCAACGTGTAATTAAACTCTGGAATTCGTTGCCAGAGAATGTGGTAAAAGCAGTTCGCTTAGCGGGGTTTAAAAAAGGGTTTAGATAGCTTCCTAAAAGAAAAGTCCATAAGCCATTATTAAGATGGACTTGGAGAAAATCCACTGCTTAATTCTAGGATAAGCAGCATAAAATGTATTGTACTGTTTTGGGATCTTGCCAGGTAATTGTAACCTGGATTGGCCACTGTAGGAAACAGGAAGCTGGGCTTGATGGACCTTCGGTCTGTCCCAGTATGGCAACGCTTATGTTCTTATATGTTCTAACGTATAACGAACAACTTATCTGAGTTGGTGTTGCAATATTCTTAGGTTTTGTTGACCTGATGCCAACAAAAATCAGATGATTAACTGTGTCTGGAGTATATCCAAATAGACCAATGAGACTCCTGTAAAGCCATGTAGTTGAAAATGGTGTTTTGGCATCAACAGTGCCTGTTTCCAAGGGTTTATGACTGGTATGAAATATGAAATTAGCTCTACAAACAATTAAAATGATTCTTAAAACTAAGAGAATTAAAAAAATTATAAATAAATTAAAAACAAAATAGCACCACAAAATACGCTTACTTTCAAGCTTCAATGGCTATGAACATTTAGATCCTTAAACATTTAGATCCTTAAAATGCTGAGGATACATACCCAAAGGCAATAGCGTCAAAGCGCTGTGAGACGCCACTATATAAGCATTCACATAACGTGATGATGTCATCATTCAAGTAGCTTTATCAAAAATCACAAAGCCATGGCTTAAATCACCAGTCAGTTTCTTTATTCAGACCACAAGATTCAATGCAGTCTAATTTGAAAACCTATTGTTTCTCTTTGAGGCATATTTTCAAAGCAATTACCCCCCTGTTTACTAAGCTGCGCTAGCGGCTGCCGCGCATTAATGCCAACACAGCCCATTCAAGGTGAATGAGCTGTTTTGGCATTAGCACCCGGCAGCCGCTAGCATGACTTAGAAAACAGGGGGGGAGGGGTTAGACTTACAAAGTTACATAGTAACATGGAACTTTGTAAGTCTAAGTGCTTTGAATGAGCCCCTTAGTGTAATAAAATAGCATTGAGATAATACCTGTAGAGGGGGGAACTGCTAGGTCTATCACACAAAATCATAAATCCTTAAAATTGTGAGCATGTGTTCCAAGCAATGTGTAATAATGGGAGCTTTGCAATCTTGATGCTGAAGACAACTGCGATGTTCAATCAGATGAGCTTTCAAAGATCTCATAGTCTTAATGAAGTACTCCAGAGGACATGGGTACCAGATAGCATAAATCACTGAGGTAGACTGACAAGCAGACAAAATATTAAACCAAATCATATCATTATTCAAAATGACTGACATCCCTTGATAAGAAGAGGAATATACACTGCAGTTTATTTATTTATTGGGATTTATTAACCGCCTTTATGAAGAGATTAATCCAAGGTAGTGTAAAGTAGGTACAGTTTAACATAAAATTTTGTTAACAGCATAACAATAGTAAAATGAACAAGTAAAGACAAAGACAGATTGAAAGAGGAAAACTTGAAAGCAGCAAATTGAGACCTAATAATAAGACTACCGTGAAACAGGATAAAAAAATATCCACATTTAACAGCTCTGAAATTCAAATAACAGAGGTATAATACGATGTACACATAATAATGATGGAGTATCTAATAAGCACACAATTAGAACATTCAAATAACATTGCTATGACACTAATACTTTTCTACAATACATATAGCTGAGGGACCAAGAGCAGATATATAGTTGGGGACAAGATGTGTGGTACAGTCAGTTGGGATAACTAGATGGGTGGCCAAACTAAAGGCAAGTTCTTTGTATAGTTAGTCAATATATAAGGACCTGGTCTAAGTTACAGTGTGTTAGCAAGCTAGTCCAGGTGCAGAATGGGTGTATAGTCAACCACCCTGTGTAGTAAAGGCTTGGGGGAAGAGCCAGGTTTTCACCTGCTTTCTGAAGTACATGGGTAATGTACTTCCTGTGTTTCACCATTAGGTACAATCACAATAGGTGTCAAATGAGAAGCCACCTCTAAATCTCTCAGATTTTTTCCCTTTCTTGAACACAAATAAGGAAAATTCCTTACAAGTGGTGTGTAATTGCAGAATATATCAATATTTAAGTACAATGGATCTCACCTCCTGTGCATAAAACATCTCCGAAAATAACTTTAATGTTGAAAAGGGGAATTGGCTAGAAAATTGTTTTAAAAAAACTGTAGGGCGTAGACATGTTTATTCACTCCAGCACAAACCACAGCTAAGTACCCTTAGAGTGATGTATACAGCACAAAATATATTAATAAAAGTATAATGGATTATTTTGATGCTAGAGGAGGTTTTTCAGACTGATGATGATTCTCGCCAGCATGTACTAAAAATAAGTCATGCAGAGCAGAGTGGGCAGCTGATTAGTAAAAGCTCTATCAGCTGTCCGAGTTTCTGAAGTCTGTTCCTCTATATGGGTTAAATTATCAGTAAACTAGAGAATTAAGCTTGCGTGCAGTGGACATTTTAAATTTGAATTGATATAACAGCAAGTGCCAATAGGGTAGTTGATTAAAAAAACAAACCAATGTATAAGTTTGCCACATCTGGAGCTACAGTTGCACTCATAGCGGTGCCTTTTATTTGATAAAAACACATCCTCAAACATGAAGAAATTTTTTTGTCAATACCAACTGTAAAACTTCTACTAAATAAGCGACAGGTGGAAAAACAGAAATGGACTGTGTGATGAAAAAATATTTTACCACATAAAGTGCCCTTTGCTATGGTGTATTAGTATAAAGAACTTCAGTGTCGGCTATAACTAATAAACTCGGTTTGGTCTGTTACACACTAGGCAATTGGAATTGTGTACAGGATTAAAGGTTTTATATCATACCCTTGGAATCTTCATTTTCTGTTGCCTCACTTCTTTTGGTTTGTTATCGCACATTTGTGAGGCTTTGACCTCCCTTTGGTTTTTCAATTGTACATTTGGTGCCACTGACAATTCAGATAAGAGACCCTACGTGATGGCATTCTGTTAATCTTATGTTTCTGCTTATTTCATTCCAGACTGAGTGCTTCAACTATATTCGTGTTTTACAACCACTGAATAAAAATGCTCTGTATGTTTGTGGAACAAATGCATTTCGACCTATTTGCCACCATCTGGTAGGTGTGAGTTTGTAACTGAATATTACAATAAAGGAATATATTAAACAGCAAGGCTCATGGAGAACAAGATGTTAATGACTTGTTCACCGTTTCTGTGAAGAAGTATTTCCTTAAGCAACTTTCACTTACACCATATACCCCCTCATTTTAGATCTTCCTTTCAAATGAAACTTGCCTCCTGTGCATTTATGCCATAGATGTATTTAAATGTCTCTGTCATAAGGTTTCTTCATCTTATTTGTGTGCTGGTATTCAGAATTATGTACCAACTTGAGCTTTGCGTTCTGCAAATACATGTGAACTCATTTTGCCTTCTTATCAACAAGTGTGACTGGAATAGATATGGAAGAGAGTCAGGGGTGTGCTGGTAAATTTTTAACAACAGGCTCTTTTTCCGGATGTAGCCAGCTCTGCAGTTGGAAGGGCTAGGGGTGGCCGGGGTGGGGGGGAGGAACACTTGCCTCTCTCTCCTCCCTCTCTTCGTGCGGGCACACTAGGCATACCTTTGCTGGCAGCCAATAAATGGACTGTCACCACTCCCAATGTCTTGCTCTGAGCAGCACATGCTGGAGAAGTCCCAGCCTGCTGCTCAGAGCTGGAAACAAGGAACGGGGAGCAGCAGCAGTCTATTTACTTGGCTGGCAGGGCTCAGCATCCCCACCAGCAAAGTAAAAGAGAATTTAGCAGGGGGCCCAAGCTCACATTTTGGGAGCCAGTTGTTAAAGTAGCTATGGAGGGCCCTACTTTAACAACCGGCTCCCAAAATTCTTAAAAACTTAAACAACCAGCTCTTGCGAGCCTGCTCCAGCACACCACTGAAGAGAGTCCTACTTGATTGCTGGACCATGTGATTATATTTTGTATGTCTTGATTGTCTTACACTTAATGGCCCTTGGTGCTTTTTCTTCTCATTCTTGTGTGTGTACTTTGATCCTCTCTTCTGCTATTTGTTGTAGAAAGAGACCACATCCACCCTTCTCTAGTCCTCTGGAACCACTTTCAACTCTAAAGAAGCATTGAAAAGGTCAAACAATGCAGCCATCAGAACTTCCTTAAGTTCTTTCAGTATCCTTGGATGCATTGCTTTGTTAGTAATATGTAATTTATCTTTAAAATCAAGCACGGTACTGGAAGATTGAGGGTGGACAATATAACACCGATTTTTAAATAGGGTTTCAGAGGTGATCCGGGAAATTACAGACTGATGAGCCTGAGGTCGGTGCCGGGCAAAATAGACTATTATAAAGAACAAAATTACAGACCATATTCAAAAGCATGGGTTAATGAGACAAAGCCAACATGGATTTAGTGAAAGGAAATCTTGCCTCACCAATCTACTACATTTCTTTAAAGGGGTGAACGAACATGTGGATAAAGGTGAGTCAATCGATATTGTGTATCTGGATTTTCAAAAGGTATTTGACAAAGTACCTCATGAAAGACTCCAGAGGAATTGGAAAGTCATGGGATAGGAGATAGCTTTCTATTGTGGATTAAAAACTGATTAAAGGATAGAAAACAGAAAGTAGAGTTAAATGGTCAGTATTCTCAATGGAGAAGGGTAGACGGTGGGGTTCCACAGGGGTCTGTGTTGGGACCGCTGCTTTTTAACATATTTATAAATGATCTAGCTATGGGAATAGCGAGTGAGGTAATTAAATTTGCAGATGACACAAAGTTATTCAAAGTTGTTAAATCGCAAGAGGATTGTGAAAAATTGCAAGATGACCTTACGAGACTGGGAGACTGGGCATCCAAATGGTAGATGATGTTTAATGTGAGCAAGTGCAAAGTGATGCATGTGGGAAAGAGGAACCTGAACTATAGCTACGTGATGCAAGGTGCAACGTTAGGATTCACTGACCAGGAAAAGGATCTAGGAGACATCGTTGATGATACTTTGAAAGCCTCTGTTTAGTGTGCTGCGGCAGCAAAGAAAGCAAGTAGGATTTTAGGTATGATTAGGAAAAGAATGGAAAATAAAAACGAAGAAGGTATAATGCCTTTGTATCGCTCTATGGTGCAAACACACTTTGAATACTGTGTGCAATTCTGGTCACCGCATCTCAAAAAAGATTTATTGGAATTAGAAAAGGTACAGAGAAGGGTGACGAAAATGATAAAAGGGATGGGACAACTTCCCTATGAGGAAAGGCTGAAATGGCTTGGGCACTTCAGCTTGGAGAAAGGATGGCTGAGGGAAAATATGATAGAGGTCTATAAAATACTGAGTGGAGCGAAACGGATAGACATAAATCGCTTGTTTACTCTTTCCAAAAATATTAGGACTAGGGGGTACACAATGAAGCTGAAAAGTAGTAATTTTAAAACAAAAAATTTTCTTCACTCAACGTGTAATTCAACTCTGGAATTCATTGCCAGAGAATGTGGTAAAGGCGTTTAGCTTATCAGAGTATAAAAAAGGTTTAGTTGACTTCCTAAAGGAAAAGTCCATAGACCATTATTAATTTGGAGTTGGGGAAAATCCACTATTTCTGTGGCATAAGCAGCATAAAATGTTTTGTACTTTTTTGGGGATCTTGCCAGGTATTTGTGACCTGGATTGGCCACAGTTGGAAACAGGATGCAGGGCTTGATGGACCTTTGGTCTGTCCCAGCATGGCAGTACTTATGTACTTATTCTACAAAGTACAATAGGAAAGGGAAAGGGAACAGGACTTGATATATACCACCTTTCTGTAGTTATAATCAAAGCTGTTTACATATTAGATACAGGTACTTAATTGTTGAAGGGTTAAGTGACTTGCCAAGAGTCACAAGAAGTTGCAGTGAGAACTGAACCCCCAGTTCCCTAGGATCAACGTCCACTGCATTAACCACTAGGCTACTCCTCCACAGCATTCCTGTCTATGCTGTCAAGGATATATCACAACTGCCAGCTAGAGACCCTGTAAATTAGCTGAAAACAATTACAATTAACATATTTGTAGTGTCCCATTGAGATCCCTACCAAACTAGTATATGCATGTAAAATACCACTTTTGTTACAGCACCTTCTTGGGAGGTTGCTGCAATGATGAATTCCTGGATCCATATTAGAAAGAGATCCGTAGTGACTGAGTGGACATTTTAGTTGATTGTAGGGATGTACAGTCATTTGAAAATCAACTGAAATCTTATGTAGCAGACTTCAGACCAGGCCTTAAACCATCTAATCGCTTTGGTTTCCTCTCTCCCACCCTCCTCCCCTTTCCTCTCCCTTGCTTCTCAGGTTGATGCTTTCCACTTCTCTCTGTGTCATCTCATTGACACCTTTGCCTATCTCCTACCTCCTCCCAGCACCCGTCGTCTTTCTTCCCCTTGGTTCGCCTCAAAACTTCACCTGCTTCAGTGTTACCTCTGCCAAGCTGAGAGGCATTGATGCAAGCGTCGCACCACTGCCGATGTCTCCTACTATTGTTCATCGATCCGGGAATTTTGCTCAGCGGTTTGGATGGCAAAGTGTGAGTACTTGCCTAAGAGCACCACCATTAATCGACCATAAGCTGCCCGCCATATTCTTTTGGAGCTCACTCCATCCCATACTGTTAACATAGGAACATAAAATAGTCACAGTGGCTTACCAAGGGGGGGGGGGGCGGTGGGGGTTGTCCGCCCCGGGTGCACACCGCTGGGGGGTGCCGCGCACCTGTTGGCCGAGTCCGTTCATTCCCTCCCTGCTGCTCCCTCTGCGCGGAACAGGTTACTTCCTGTTCCGGGGCAGAGGGAGCAGCAGGGAACGAGCGGACTCGGAGCCGACAGGTGCGTGGCACGTCCCCAGCAGGTAAAAATGCACCCGGAGGGGGGATCGCGCTGCACCCGGGGGGGTGTAATTTTGCCAGGGGGCCGCGCTGCACCCGGGGGGGGGGGCGCATCAGCGATCCGCCCCGGGTGCCAGCCAGCCTAGGAACGCCACTGAATAGTCATACTGGGTCAGACCTACATCCAACAGTAGCCAATCCAGATCACAAGTACTTAGCAGAAACTCGATTAGTAGCGCCATTCCATGTTACCAATCCCAGGGCAAGCAGTGGTTTCCTCCATGTCCATCTCAATAACAGACCTTTTTAAAATCCAGATATGCTAACCACTGTTACCACATCCTCCAGCAGCGAGTTCCAGAGTTTAACTATTATATGAGTGAAAAAAATATTTCCTCCTATTTGTTTTAAGAGTATTTCCATGTAATTTCATTGAGTGTCCCCTGGTCTTTGTACTTTTTGAAAGAGTGAAAAAGCGATTCACTTTTACCCGTTCTACACCATTCAGGATTTTGTAGACCTCAATCATATCCTCCTTCAGCCGTCTCTTTTCCAAGCTGAAGAGCCCTAACCTTCCCTTTATCATTTTGGTTGCTTTTCTTTGAACCTTTTCTAATTCTGCTATATATGTTTTGAGAAACAGCAACCAGAATTGAATGCAATACTCAAGCCGAGGTCTCACTATGGAGCGATAGAGAGGCATTATGATATTCTTGGTCTTATTTTGCATCCTATTCCTAATAATTCCTACCATCCTGTTTGCTTTTTTTGGCCTTTGCTGCACACTGGGCAGAAGATTTCAGCGTATTGTCTACAATGACAGCTAGATCATTTTCTTGAATGCTGACTCCTAAGGTGGACCCTATCATCAGGTAACTATGATTCGGATTATTCTTCCCAATTTGCATCTCTTTGCATTTGTCCACAATAAATTTCATCTGCCATTTGGATGCCCAGTCTACCAGTTTCCTAAGGTCTTCCTGTAATTTTTCACAGTCCACATGTGCTATGTGTTTTGACAACTTTGAATAGCTTTGTATCATCTGCAGTTTTAAATTATTTCACTCGTCATTCCAATTTCCAGATCATTTAAAAATATGTTAAATAGTCCCAGTACAGATCCTTACAGCACTCTACTATTCACCCTCTGCCACTGAGAATAATGGCCATTTAACCCTACCTTCTGTTTTCTGTCCAATAACCAATTCCTAATCCACAGAATGACATTACCTCCTATCCCATTACTTGTTAATTTCTCAGGAGTTTCTCATAAGGAAGTCTGTCAAAAGCTTTCTAAAAATTTTGAAATACTATATCAACCAGCTCACCATTATCCACATGCTTATTCACACCTTCAAAGAAATGAAGCAAATTGGTAAGGTAAGACTTCCTTTGGCTGAACCCATGGTGACTGTGTCGCATTAAACCATGCTTGTCTATGTGTTCCATAATTTTATTTTTATAATAGTTTCCACTATTTTGTCCAGCATTGAAGTCAGGCTTAACAATATGTAATTTCCCGGATCACCCCTGGAAACCTTTTTAAAAATTCGCATTACAAAGGCTACCCTCCAATTTTCAGTTACTATGGACGATTTTAACAACAGAGTACAGATCACTAACAGCAGATCTGCAATTTCATGTTTGAGTTCCTTCAGCACCCTAGGGTGTATACCATCTGGTCCAGGTGATTTATCACTCTTTTACTTGTCGATTTGGTTCAGTACATCTTCCAGGTCCACTGAGATTTCTTTCAGTTCCTCCTCATTGTCACCCTTGAAAACCATTTCTGGTACAGGTAGAATTACATCTTCTTCCTCCATCATATGACCCATCTGTTCTTTCTCTCAATGACCTTGCCCCTGCTTGGATGGCTAAAACTGAGGCTCTTTGCCAATCCTTAGCTCCTACATTGCTCACTTCTACTTCTCATCCTGGCATCCCCACCATGCCCCCTTCCTCCCCTGTAACTACCCTTACTATGATCTGGTCTTCATTCAATCTGCAATGCAAAGCTATCGTTCTTTGTGGATAGTCAAGTCCCTTAATCCATCCTCCTCTTCCCTTGATCCCTGACCCACTTGTTTGGTCAACAGCTTGTTTCCCCTTCTCTCCCCACTGCTTCTTCCTCTCCTGCATTCTAGTCTTACTCTTGGTCTTCTTCCATCAATTTGGAAAAAAAAAACCCTTGTTTGGCCCCTACTAAAGAAACCCCTTCTTGTCTCTTTCCTTTCCTCCAATTTCCACCCCATCTCTAATTTCCCTTTCTTTTCAAAGATCCTAGAAAAGATAGCGCTTTGAAGAATACCGTCTAATTGCTTGAACAATAACACATTCCATCTCCTCCAATCTGGCTTTCAGCATAGCACTGAAACTCTCCTCCTGTCTTTTTATGACACCATTCGTACTGGCCTTGACCAACACTATTTTGTTATAGTCAGCTTTCAACATGGTGGATCATTCCCTCCTTCTCTCTCATCTTCAATCCCTAGGGGTTCGTGACATTTTCCTCGCCTGATTCACCAGCTACCTCACAGGGTGCTCCTTCCAACTTTTTCACAGCTCAACTCTGTCTTCTTGCTACTCTTTGGGTTTCTGCCAGGTACTCGTGACCTGGATTGGCCACTGTTTGAAACAGGATACTGGGCTAGATGGACCATTGATCTGACCTAGTATAGCTATTCTTATGTTCTTCTTATCCTGCCACCTTGTGTGTTCCTTATTATTATTATTTGTTGTATTTGTATCCCACATTTTCCCACCTATTTGCAGGCTCAATGTGGCTTGCATTATCCTGTAAAGGCGATCGCCATTTCCAGAATGAGAAATACAAAGTGGTATTGCATTAAAGTTCATAAGTGGCAGAGTAGATAAAGCAGTCAAGTATAGAGAATTCATTTTCGGGATGAGAGATGAAGTGGTATTGGAACTTTAGGGTTCCATTATGGCCCCTTCCTTGTTTAATATCTTCCTTTCTCCTCTTCTTATGTTTATCCAGGAATAGGGCTGTGTACCTTTCTGTTATGCCGACAACATCCAGAATCTTTGCAGAGTTACTGATTCTACCTCTTCTCTCTTTCTATTATTAACAACTGTCTTTGTCTCATCTCCACCTGGCTTAAGAGCAATCGCCTATTCCTCAATTCCACCAAGTACGAAGCCATAGTCTTCTCTGATCCTGGAGTCATCCTACCACCACTCCCTCTCCATTGATGATCATCCCCTCCCATTTTAAAAATCCTAGGGATAACATTTGACTCCAGACTGACTTTTAAGACACAAATCGATTCAGTTCTTCGTTCTTCGTCCTTACTTAGGACCCCCCCCCCCCCATACTTATCCACTTTCTTCTTCTTTCCATTGTCATCTCCTATCTAGACTACTGTAACTCTTTATATGCCAGTCTCCCTTTACATTCCATCAAGCGTCTTCAGCTCATTCAAGCAACTGCAGTCAAACTCCTTCATTCTGCCCATCGCTTCAACCATGTCACTCACCTCCTATGTTCTGAACACTGGATCACAGTTTCAGCAAGGATAGAGTTCAAAATCCACTGTCTTATTTTCAAATCATGTATCCCTCCTACTTCTGCTTATCTTCACTCAGTCCTGCTCCCCTATACTCCCTCACATTTCCTCTGCTCTTCCAACACCAACCTTCTGGTATTGCCCTCTGTCCCAGCATTTTGCCTGTCTCCCATGAATCCTCTGTCAGCTTCCTTGGGCCTTCTCTCTGGAATGCACTCCTCTTTCCTCTTTGCTCAGAAACCTCTTATCAAAGATTTAAGGCATTGCTTAAGACTCATTTGTCTCTAAGGCTTTTAGTTAATCTACATTCTGTTGTCCTTTTTTTTTGTGTCCTCCCCTTAATTTTGTTTTTAGCATTGTAATCCGCACAGTAGCCATGTTGGATCCCATGCAGTATATCAAGCACATGGAAAAAAAAAATAAAAATAAATCTATAATAAAACTTTGTTTTTTGGGGGTGAAGAGGTCATTGGTGCTTTGAATATGATTCCATCATTCCATTCTACTGATGTTAGATGTTAATTAGCCAGCATGAGTATCTCAGTGCATTCATTGCTACAAATTGGCTGACATTGTTATAATGAATTTCTACTGTTTTTGCTAGAATTTTATTTTTCATTTTGACAATATTTGAAAAACTCATCATTTCATCACAGAATCTAATTACATTTAAACTGGAGGGTAGAGATGAAGATGGAAAAGGGAGAAGTCCATTTAATCCCATGGAAAGCTATACATCAGTCATGGTTGGTGAGTGGACATTTTACTGTGTAATCATTTAGAAGTATTTTATGGTTGCTGCTCTCCTACTGCTCTACAGTGTCTTCAGTCTGTGTTCGTAGTGAAAAGATATCTCAGCAATGAAGCTGGAATGCACACAGCCCTTCTCTTGAACTAATCTTAGCTGTAACAAAGATGCTACACTGTACTGGTTCTTACTCAGCACGGCACAAACTTGTAGTTCAGGGTCATGTACTGTATAAGCACTGAGTGCGTAAGGTACCCAGAGGAACTACACCCATCAGAAAAAGGTGACTCTGTCTCTTATTTTTGCTCTTTGTCGTTCCTGAGAGTCTGCCTGAATGTCCCTCCATGTCTCAGCCAGAGTCCATGATTTAGAGAACATCGTATTATATGTAGAACAGTTCTCTGATTGGATGAGCTGGACACACAAAGATTTGTTTGTATCGGTGTGCACATGGACAGTAGATGAGGTAAAACCTTGGCTAATTAGGACCACTGAGCTGACTAGATGGTGACTGTTATCAGTTTGGTCCAGGATGGCTGTCCTGCAGATAATATAATAAAGCTCCTGGCCTTGTAGATGACCCTCTTTATCAGAGCTGATACTGCTGGCACATCTAATGAAGGTCTAACAAAGGTTGTCTCATTTCTATGTCATTACAAATTTCACTCTGTAGGTTTCACACCAGAGAGACAATGCAGTTGTTCCTTGGAATGTCAGTCAGACTAGTGCACAAAGGAAGTCTTGTAGTAGCCATGACAGGATGGTTATGTTACAGAAATAGTTTGGTTCATAGGCCCCAGGCCTTGTGCATACAAAGAGGAATGGGCAGTATATACTCCTACAGTCTCCATCTTCCCCTTGTTCAGTATATCTCTTCTCAGTGTCCCTATCATCTTCCCCTGTGTCCAGCATCACCCCTCTGTACCCCATACCTCCCTCATGTCCAGCATTTCCCTCCTATGCTCCTATTCTCCCCCATGTCTAACATTATTATCATTATTATTATTAAAAAATTTAGCCCATACCTTCCAAGGCTCAAGGGGGGTTATACATGTGCAGGCACAATATTTAAAACAATAGAAAAACATAAATTTCAGCAGTACATATATTAAATACAACACAGTGAACCACCAACAGAGCTCAGTTAATAGTATCAATTCTCATTAGTAAACAACAGCACCAGCATTTTTATCCCCTCTGTTCTCATATACCCCTCCCCCATGTCTAGCATTGCCCCTCTGTATCCATATACCATCTCCATACAGCATCTCCCCTTTGTGACCCTATCCTCATGCTCCTCCCCATGCCCATCATCTCCTATCTGTTTCTGTATACCTCCCTTCTTCCTCCCCACACCAATGTGTCTGTCTCTTCTCCAACCCCATCTCATTTAGCTTAAGAACATAAGAATAGCCATACTGGGTCAGACAAATGGTCCATCCTCTCTAGCCCAGTATTCTGTTTCCAACAGTGGCCAATCCAGGTCACAAGTACCTGGCAGAAACCCAATTAATAGCAACATTCCATGCTACCAATCCTAGGGCAAAAAGTGGCTTTCCCCATGTCCATCTCAATAACAGACCATGGACTTTTCCTCTAGGAACTTGTCCAAACCCTTTTTAAACCCAGATACACTAACTGCTGTTACATCCTCTAGCAGCGAGTTCCAGAGCTTAACTATTCTTAGAGTGAAAAAAATATTTCCTCCTATTTGTTTTAAAAGTATTTCCATGTAATTTCATTGATTGTTGCCTGGTCTTTGTATTTTTGAAAGAGTGAAAAAACCGATTCACTTCTACCTGTTCTACACCACTCCGGATTTTATAGACCTCAATCATATCCTCCCTCAGCTGTCTTGTTTCCAAGCTGACGAGCTCTAACCTCTTTAGTCTTTCCTCATATGGAAGGAGTTCCATCCCTTTTATCATTGTGGTCACTTCCCTCTCTCTTGCTTCCCCCCTCCCCAACCCTCCACCATCTGGCTGGCTCTCCTACCCTCTCTCCCTCCCACTATAGGCTCAGCATTTGACTCCCTCTTTCTTCATCCCTTAGTCTGGCACCTCTCCTTCCTTTCCCTCCCTCCTCCCATGGGTCCAGTATCTTTGCATCTTCCTCCTCCCCCTACCCCCCACTGTGGTGTTTCCACTTTACAATTTCAGTGCCTCCCTTAAGTGATTCATAAGGCTGCCTCTCTAGGTCCTACCCTCTGCTGCTTTCCGCCCTCATACAAACAGGAAGTTGCATCAAAAAGGGCGGGACATGGCACAGGGAAGGCCCCAGAGCCAGCCTGTCTGAATCGCAGCCTTGTAGTGCTGATAATGTAAGGTGGAAAGCACCACAGCGGGGGTGAGGGAAGGAAGGAAGATGCAGAGATGCTGGAAGGACCCACAGGAGGGGAGAGAGCAAGGGATGCTGGCTCATGGGTAGCTGGACTGTGCCACCTCTGGATCCACCCATAGCTGGACTGCGCCACCCAGGCCCATCCATAGCTCTATGCCTCTGAATAGAATACTGTAAGTTACATGGGAATACTTTTAAAACAAATAGGAGGAAATATTAGTTAAGCTCTTGAACTCTTTGCCGGAGGATGTAGTAACAGCGGTTAGCATATCTTGGTTTAAAAAAGGTTTGGACAAATTCCTGGAGGAAAAGTACTATTGAGACAGACATGGGGAAGCAATTGCTTGCCCCAGGATTGGTAGCATGGATGTTGCTGCTAATTGCTGCTGGTTCTTGTGACCTGGCTTGGCCACTGTTTGGAAAACAGGATACTGGGCTAGATGGACCATTGGTCTGACCTAGTACAGCTAGTCTTATGTTAAGGTATCTGCTGCACTTTGGTGCTAACATGTATACCAACTCTATCCCTGGCATAAGTGCTGTCACTTAAATGTTAGGTGCTTATATACCTGGTTAGGCTGCCACAGAATGATACTACAGTGCTGATTCCCTAAGAACAACTGATTAGTGCTGTTGACTGTGCCCTGGTGTGACCTGATCTCCATAGCTAGCAGGTCTCTCTATAAAACAGTACCCTGATTCACAAATATAAGGTCTACAAAAAAAGCACTTTTTAAACCTTCCATTTGTGGGATAATTTTATAAAGTTTATTTGTGGATGAAAAACATGTTTTTAACCATATGAAATGGCTCCTATAAAATACACTTGTACACACATTTGCTTTGGAGCATATGTAAATCTGTGTGAGAGAATTAGTACATTTGTGGGGCTCATTGTTGGAGCCTGTTTATAAAGGCACATAGGCACCTATGCTACCTGTATACAACAGACTTAAAATAAACTAATTTTTGAGAATTGTTTTTGGAATACTGTTATTAAATTATATCTTTAGTACTGCAAATTGATGGAATAGAAGATGGATTGCATGTTAGATAGGAAAAGATAGCCACAGACAAACTAAAACATTCTTGACCATTGAAAATCATGCAGATGAATGCAGTTGTCAAAACGTGTCTTGGACGGAAATTTCTGATAAGCTAAGGAAAACATAACAGTATGGCACACTGCCAAATAAGAAATGACATGCACGATCTCTTTGTTTTGAATAGAGAGGTGTGGTAGCCGTGTTAGTCCACTTTTAGAGGTAATCAATAGATATCAAACAAAATAAAACATGGAAAAGAAAATAAGATGATACCTTTTTTATTGGACATAACTTAATACATTTCTTGATTAGCTTTCGAAGGTTGCCCTTCTTCGTCAGATCGGAAATAAGCAAATGTGGAAGATGACAGAATATATAAGTGAAACATCCAAGCATCCATAGTTTTTCTGATCTTCGGTTTTTAGTTCTCAAAGAGATCAGAGCATTGTGGCAGGGAAGTGACGTGGAGGGGCATAATCGAACGTGAACGCCTATCTCCATGGGCGTCTAAGTCCGAAAACGGGTACGTGAAGAGGCGGGACAGACCGTATTTTTGAAAAAATGGACGTTTTTCAGCTGGGCGTTTGTTTTTTTTAGCAATAATGGAAACTAAAAACGCCCAGCTCAAAAACGTCCTAATCCGAGCCATTTGGTCATGGGAGGGGCCAGGATTCGTAGTACACTGGCCCCCCTGATATGCCAGGACACCAACTAGGCACCCTAGAGGTCAGTGCGGTGGACTTCAGAAAAAGCTCCCACATGCATAGCTCCCTTATCATGGGTGCTGAGCCCCCAACCCCCCTCCCCCAAAACCCACTACCTACTAATGTACGACACTACCATAGCTCTTAGGGGTGAAGGGGGCACCTACATGTGGGTACAGTGGGTTTTGCAGGCCTCCCATTTACCAGCACAAGTGTTACAGGTAGGGGGGGATGGGCTTGGGTCCGCCTGGCTGAAGTGCACTGCAGTACCCACTAAAAGTGCTCCAGGGACCTGCATACACGCAGGCCTCTAGGACTGGTTGCTGCTGTATAACATTGGCACAGCAGTTGACACCTGAAGACTAATCTCTCCGAAAACATCCTTTATTGGAATAAGCACGCTTACTCACAGTTAACTGCAGATCAGAGGTTGTGCCCCACTGGCAATGAGTCTCCCTGGTACTGAGATGAGCAGTAGGTCAGAGCTGGCAGAATGCTGTACAATGCCCTCTTTCAGCCACATTCAAGGCTGAACTAAGTTCTGTAACGTGGCTAACACGTGAAAGGGATCTAAAACTGGCTTACAAAAATGGCCACTACCTCATGGACTACCGGAAACAAAACAGGGCACACTCTGACCCAGTAAGCAGGGGGGAAAGCACCATGGGAGTAGAGCCTACCAACTACCAACATCGTGAGCATTTGCCACAAGCTACTGGAATCACGGAGCCCAATACCCTACACCCACCACAATGCATTGCTGATGTGACTCTGCAGTGCGCATAAGAGAAAAGGTGTCACACTCACCCGAGAGCCACATCAGAACCAGGGAAAGGCTGTCAGAGGACAGAACACATTCTGCTGTCAAGGAGGTGGGTACGGCATTTGAAGCTGGCATAGAGGCTGGAAAAAAAGTTTGTAAAGTGGGGTTTTTTTTTGGTGGGAGGGGGTTAGTGACCACTGGGGGAATCCGGGGAGGTCATCCCCGATTCCCTCCAGTGGTCATCTGGTCAGTTGGGGCACTTTTTTGGGACCTGTTCGTGAAAAAAAAGGGTCCAAAAAGTGACCCAAAATCGCGGTAAAAACACCTTTTTTTTCGATTATCAGCTAAAGACGCCCATCTCTCCTCGGCCGATAACAACGCCCCAGTTCTTGTTTTTTTTTAATTTATTTATTTATTATTTTAGTGATAATACAAAGAATACATCTTTGAAAAGATACACCAGATATAAACACAAATACACTAAAGAATATAATATACATAGAAAACATCTCTACAATCTGGTTACAACAGTCCACCAAAAAGAGAAGGAGTGGAATTCAAGATTGATTAAACCAAAGGAAGTTTGGTACTATTAACTTAAAGTTTAAGGAAAAACAAGCAGTGGTACTCCTTAATTTACAGAACCATAAACCAGAGATGGAATTAGCATTGGTTTTTCTTCATATCAAGGAATGACCTTAATTGTTCAGGTTCAAAGAATATATATTTTTTATCCTTGAATATCAAAATACATTTGCAAAGGAATCGTAATTGGAAAACTGCTCCAACATTTAAAGATTCTTGCCTCATATCCAGGAACTTTTTCCGCCTTTGCCCCAGTTCTTGTTTTGAATTATATTATTCATTTATATTATTTGGTCCTCTTTTGTCCAACATGGGTTTATTTATTGCTTTTAGTTTTAATATATATTTTCTCATTTTTGTAGAATTGGCAATTAATTTGCAACTTTTAAGTACCTAATTTATGGAAATTTTGTTTTTGAGCATATTTATTTATGTATTTTTCTATATTACAAGTTTTTATATATGTAATGTTTTCAATATGTGTTATGTTTGTCCTATTTTACAACTATTTATGATTAATATTTTTATGTGTTTTTGTGTTAGACCCCTGAGGCAGGCGTTTGTACGCCGAAACATGGCCCATGTCGGGTCATTTTCAGAATAAAAAGGATGTCAATTATCTCAATCCTGAAAGCCCAGTGTTGCTTTTTTTTCTGTTTCTGTTTATATTTGTATGCTCTTTTACCCTCTCTTCTGTGACTCTATAAACATAAATAAACATGTTTCCTCTCCCTTTTATTGAGCCTTGGCACAGTCTTTTGATGTAATTACTTTTTTCTCTCTACATTATTGAAGATGGAGAACTTTACTCCGGAACATCCTTTAACTTCCTGGGAAGTGAGTCCATTATTTTTAGACAATCGCAACAAAACCAGCTGAAAAGTGAACTCTATGCACAGTGGCTTAATGGTGAGTAGAGCTGGTAGGTAATGAATCTATGTGAGAGAGAGCTTCCGTTGTCAAAGGCACAGCTGTGTTGTTTTACGTGTAATAAAGTTTTCCGTTTTGGTTTATTTTGTTTTGTCCGGAGCAATAGGTCCTCATCCATAAATATTTATGGGGTAAATTTCAAAAGCATTTCTGTGAGTAAAGCAGCATTTTATGTGTTGAAAATATCCTTTAATAAAATGACCTGGGTTAAATGCAATATGAACTTATGGGCAATGATTTTATGCACATAAGGTCAATCAACTTATGCGGAGGCATTCCTGAGGGTGGGATTCTGGAGGGGGTTAGCATTTTCACGCATAGTTTATAAAATATGTGAATATCTACTTAAAATGTGCTGGAAAATTTGTGCATACTAAATAATATTTGCAAGAGTATGCAGGTACTTTCCATACTGTTTATCATCTATCAGTTCTTACTATACTGCATTCTTGTAGAAAATAGGTTGAAGAAGTTTACATAGGCTAAAATACATAGAAGAATGAAAAAGAAATCCATTATAGATAGGAAAATATAATACTCTTTTAGAGAAACATCACTATAGAAGAATCACAGGCAGCACTGTAGTCATATGAATCCCATACCAGGCTCCTCATATGCCCGCTGAAACATGTACATTTTAAAAGAGGCTCTAAAGAATGCGTAAATTCGTTCAGAATGTACATTTGATGGTAACAAATGCCACAGAGCAGGTTGCAGGCAGGAAAATGCTGCGCGTCTAGTCAATTCTAGGAAAGACCAGGTGATGATTGTTCAACAGGGTCAATTGATGGGCGATCTAAATGACCTATGAACATAAGAACATGTGTTGCCGTACTGGGACAGACCGAAGGTCCATCAAGCCCAGTATGCTGTTTCCAACAGTGGCCAATCCAGGTCACAAATACTAGATCTGAAAGCTAGCATGCTACAGTTTTATCAGGGTTTAATACTAATCTGTGTGAATGTAACCAAGAGGCCACCACTTCCAGGCAGGAATTTAATGGGCTGAAATCTGCATAGTAATAGGCACTCATACCTAAATCCTGTACAAGTGTTGCCAGAGGGTGATTTTCAAAAGGAATGTATACACATCCCTTTCTTTAAAAAGTATAGATTATCCCTCCAATAGTCAGCCGGTGACAGGCAGTATTTTTTAAAATGCTAACCGTCGCAGGCTAAATAAGCCCCAAATATTCAATGCCAGGTCATGTCCAGGTACCCGCACTGAATATTGGGGGCTAATTTTGGGCAGGCTGGTTGCCAGAGCTTATGTGGGCCTAGCCAATGTTCAGCCGGGGCCACATAAGAGAGTTATGCAGGTGCTGGCACTGAATATCCTACAGACCTGTGAATAGAGGGTTAGGTTTGTGGTAGTCAGAGGTGAGCTAGCAAGGATGTCATAGAGGAAACAGTTGATTGAGGAGAGAGAGCCTGGAAGGAAGTTCCACCCCTGGCCGTGATGGCATCGACCTGCTGACTGGAATACATTCAAGTCTCCCTGTGGTGAAGGCATGTGACCAATGGGGAACATGTCCCTTTGGTGCCACTATGGGGACACTGCAGTAGTTTCTAGTACTGACATAGCTTCACCAAAATGAGAAAGAGGAAAACTAAGCTTTCATCTTTAGTGGTTCCAGTATCTAGCCCCATAGATAAACATGTGACTCTGAAGCCTTTTGTGAGTGAACACTCTGATTAGTGTCCCTCAATCAACCTCTTCTGATTTGTGGGCCTCTTTGAATCCTATTTTGAGGATTCCTCGTTTTCCTCGAATCTCTCCATGTTTGACTTGGGGGAGGGTATGGCATTGAATAGCTAAGTGCATGCTGGGGCACTCCTTTCACCTTTGATAACTTCATCTAGAGCTGCTTTAGAAGTTCCTTTACCAAAACCTATTTTTTGGATGACAGAGATGGCAGTAGGTTCTATAGTTTTTGAAAACATATTTCGAGAAATTTCCTTTTGTAAGATACCTGATGTTTATTATCTAAGACTAATTTCATATTGCAGGGATTTGAAGAATACACTGTCAGATTTTCTCAGGAAACTGTTGATAAAATTCTAGAGCATTTTTCAGGGTTGAAGAAGCCTTAAAGTAGCTTGGGGAAATTGGAGTCTTAGTTTAATACAGTTCAGATGGCTGGAGCTGTGCAGATAAGGCACAGGGAAGTCAAGATGCTGAAGAAGGGAAAGGGAAATGGGACTTGTTATACTGCCTTTCTGTTTTTGCAACTACATTCAAAGTGGTTTACATATATTCAGGTACTTATTTTGTACCAGGGGTAATGGAGGGTTAAGTGACTTACCCAGAGTCACAAGGAGCTGCAGTGGGAATCAAACTCAGTTCCCCAGGATCAAAGTCTATTGCACTAACCACTAGGCTACTCCTCCACTCCACTGAACATTGTTCAGCCTTGAATTTGCCTTTGTTCTCCATGATACTATTGCAAAATTATTTTAAGGATGCTTTACAACTAACTGTGAAAGCATTTCTATTTCAGAGTTGCCTGTAACTGATGTGACATATTTTATGGAGTCATTTCAGGATCTGATTTCCTCTAGAGTAGCATTAGTGGTCACTTTTGTTGCTGAGGTGGATGGTTGCTGTACTGAAGTCCTACTTTTCTTAAAAGGGTACCTTGTATTGTGGTTAAAAGGTAGCTATTTTCCCAGATGTATGTAGAATTACTCCATTAAGGACACAGTTTTTGCAGCTTAAACCTCCTGCTTTAGCTATTGGTGTATTTCCCCTGCAGAAGTTTAATTACTTACCAGAATTTTAAGTATATATATTCAGAGCTGTCTCAGCTGGAAGCCTTTTTGCTCAGTAAGTAGGATGAATGAATTGGATTTATGTTAATGTGTTTTTTTCTTTTGCTGTTATCATTTTTTAAAAATATTTGTTTTCCTTATTTCCCTTGGGAGGAAGTAACATTTATATAATCTGCATAACTTTAGCTCAGCTATGAGATAGTGTGGCTATCCTCCATGATGTGGCATATATTGAATTATTTTATTTTTGTTACATTTGTACCCCGCGCTTTCCCACTCATGGCAGGCTCAATGCGGCTATGGAGGGTTAAGTGACTTGCCCAGAGTCACAAGGAGCTGCCTGTGCTGGGAATCAAACTCAGTTCCCCAGGACTCTTCTCCTTTTCTCTTCCCAGACTGGGGTATCAGTTAGACTTTGCCTCCTTTTTGCCTCCTTCTTCCTTTTGGTTTCTTAGCTCCCTTTCTTCCTGTTACCTGCTCTGGTATTCTTCAGTTAGTTACTGCAGGGGCACAAGTTACATCCTTCACCAAGACATCTTCCTTTCTCCAGGGGTCTATGATTGCTGCACTACGATTCCTCACTGGTGGGTTCCGATATTCTTCCTTGAGCCCTGGTCACCCTCCCAACAGTGTTGGCTGCTGAAGCTGGATGCAGACTTTGCTGTGGAATCCTGCATGCAAGGACTTATACCCCCTGATTCGAGGATCCAGGCATCACCCTTGGGTCCTGGCCACCCTCCCAGCGGAACTGGAGCTGCATAAAGGGGTTCTTTTACTAAGGTACGCTAGAAAGTGGCCGACATTGTGACTAGCGCACGCGTTTTCTGTGCGCTACAGTAACTTTCTAGCATAGCTGAAAAATGGGCGCAGCTGGCTTTTTTTTTTTTTTTTAAATGGCCACACGCTAATTTCCCCATTAGTGTATGGCCATTACCTCCAGGAGCCCTTACCGCCACCTATTTAGGTGGGGGTAAGGACTCCCGCGCTACTCGTGCACTAATTGGGTATCGCATGGTAATGTGTCCACACTGCCCTATTGGTGCAGGCATGCCTACTCTCCGCCCCCAAACATGCCTCTCAAGCTGGAAAATAAAAAATATTTTCCAGCACGGGATTAGCATGCAGTAAGCGGAGCATTACCATGGGACGCTGCAGCGTGTCCTGCGGTAATGCTCTTTTAGCACACAGTAGCCCTACTGCGGCTTAGTAAAAGGGCCCCAAAGATATTTAACCCTTCCCTTCAGATGCTTTTATACTCCTCCCTTACATCATACTGGACACATCGGCATTGAACATGTCACACTTAATATTCCTCTGCACATTCAGATCCTGAGAAAGAACAGATGCCACTCAATTTCTTTGGCACCTATCTCTTGAAAGACAAGCTGCAATAGACAATAGGGGGTGGAATAGCAAGCCCCCTACACATTTTGCGTTAGGACATTCCCTCATTGTACCTTAGCAAGCTTGTAATTAAAGGAGTTTCTCTTCAGCTGTATTTATCTTTATAAATGCCACTCCCAGAGGCCAGGCATATGTTTTCAGCAGCATTATCTGGATAATGCACTGAAAATGACCTCTGACCACCCAGGTGCTATCCAAATATAAAATGAAGCCTTTAAAAATACTCGACGTGGCCCATGTTTTGCACATGCATGGTATCCACTGATGTAGCCCATGGATGGGTGAAATGTGGACCACATTGGGCATTTTAAAATAAAGGCCTCATTTTATACATTAGATTTGAATCTGTTCTCTTTTGCGTTTGCTCTGTTGTGGATCTGTGTGGCCTCTTTGTGGGACTCTGCTATCCAGATAGGGTCAGGGCAGTCTAGGGGTGGCGCTAAGGCTCTGGAACTTGCTGCCGGAGGATGTGGTAATGGTGGTTAGCATAGCTGGGTTTAAAAAAGGTTTTGCCAAGTTCCTGGAGGAAAAGTCCTTAATCAGTTATTGAAATGAATATGAAGGAAACCACTGCTTGACCCAGGATTACTAGCATGGAATGTTGCGACTAGTTGGGTTTCTCCTAGGCACTTGTGACCTGGATTGGCCACTGTTGGAAGCAGGATACTGGGCTAGATGGACCATTGGTCTGATCCAATATGGCTATTCTTATGTTCTTATGAGAGTTACTCAGTTAGCAGTAACATTCAGTCTGCTAACCTGGTAACTATTCAAATAAGGTTAGGATAGCAAAAAAGGTTGTCCTGTCTTTATCTAGGCATGTGTACCCTGGAGGAAAGGAGAAACAGGGGTGATATGATACACATATTCAAATATTTGAAAGGTATTAATCCGTAAACAAACCTTTTCCAGAAATGGGAAGGTGGTAGAACTAGAGGACATGAATTGAGATTGAAGGTGGGCAGAGTCAGGAATAATGTCAGGAAGTATTTTTCACAGAGAGGGTGGTAGATAACTGGAATACCCTCCTGCAGGACGTGGTGGAAAAGAAAATGGTAATGGAATTTAAAAATGAATGGGATAAACAAAAAGGAATCCTGTTAAGAAGGAATGGATCCATAGAAGCGTAGCGGAGATTGATTGGCAACACCGGTAATTGGGAAGCAAAGCCAGTGCTGGGCAGATTTCTACGGTCTGTGCCCTGAAAATGGCAAGGACAAATCAAGCAAAAAAATATAAGAATAGATTTGTATTTCTATATCTGAAATTTCTGTTTATTAATGAGATACTGCTATTTTGCTCATATAGATGTTACCAAACACATTCTTATATACATACAAATTATTTTCCACAATACAATGGTTATTAGTAAGCAACTAAATATTGTAAATACTAATAAGTTCTCTGTCCTTTATAGCTTACAATATCCTCTTCAAGTAGTATAAATCATTGTCTCTTGTTTAAGAGTTCATGTGGTGAAGAGTAGTTACAAGTCCCGTTATACCGTGTTTCTTCAGTCCATGTTTATCCTTCATTAACCAAATTTGATGAAAATATTTGGTCAGACTGTAAATAATATCCTCAAGCTTTGTTCAAACAATCTGTATACAAAACTGTTCTTGCAGCTGTACACAGTGCTGTGTTTCGCCATTGGCGTCCTCAGGAGCTGTTTATGAATCACTGTATTTCAGCGACATACCAACACGTTCCATCCGCTATTTGTATGCTCAATCGAATTTGGTTAATGAAGGATAAACATGGACTGAAATTGTTGAAGAATAGTGTAGAATAATTGTTCCTCCTTGTTGTTAATTTCGATTAAAGACAAATCAAGGTCAGGTATACATATGAAGTATCACATACCATGTGTAGTGAGTTTATCTTGTTGGGCAGACTGGATGGACCATACAGGTTTTTATCTGCTGTCATCTACTATCTTACTATGTTACTGGTACTGGTTACTGCCCCATTATATAAGCAGATATTCAGCACTGGTATTCAGGTGGGTCTGGCACTGTATACCTAAGCATAAAAACCCCACTGCAGCTGCATTTTTAAAAAAATGCAACCGCTGTACGCTGAATTTTGGGTGGGGGTCAAGGGAGGGTTACTATTATGGAAGTTTACTGTTTTAACCTTTTCATAGAATGTCTTTCCTTGCGTTCGTTTTCATTTGTTCTTTGTTTTTATCTAACGTTGTGCTAAGAAATATTAAATGCTGTGGGTGAAGAAATTATGCTGCCCTGCAATAGCAGAAAGAAATAAGTCTATTTTGGTTGATTTGTGGGAAAATGGGGAAAAACATGTTTTGCTTGGTTTCTCTGCAATGAGCTTACTGCCTTTTGTCTCTGAAATATTGGGGATCCTGAATGAGCTCTGCAGAATCCAGTATATATAATGATGGGACATACTTCCTAGGCTACAGAGAGGCACTTAATTTATTTTTCAGCATAAAGGGGGAAATTCTATTTATGGCGCCAAAAAATGGCGCAGAAATCAGTGCTAAGCGTATTCTATAATCGGCGCCTAGGGTGCCGGTTATAGAATACGTGTGGTTGATATCTCAGTGCCTAACACAACGTGCATCCATTTACACCAATGAAAATGTGGCATAAATCCCTGTGTGTAGATTTATGTGCACTGGGCTATATTCTATAAGTACCCATGTAAATTTCAGAACACTCACGAAACGTCCATTTCCCTGCCTATAATCATGCCCCTTTTTGCCTGCACGCATTAGAAGTTCAGTGCACTTTGTTACAGAATACGCTTAGCGAGTTGTGCACATAAATTCTAATCAGTGCTCATTATTGCTTGTTTAAGTGCTATTATCAGTTGTTAAGTTTGTTGTTAAGCTCATTGTTATAAAATCCGCTTGGATTTTGGCGCAGATCTCTAGGTGCGCTATATAGAAGCTGGGAGAAAATGGACTTCTTTCCTTCTGCTGTTGCAAGACAGTGTGGTCTCAGTACTCGTGCCTCACATTATCCTTGGTCACATATTTTTATGTTAAACCAATAGAAGATATCAGAACCTGCAAACAAATACATTTTTTTAAAAATCCTGGACCATTATGGCACTTGGAATGCTGTTTTAATATTACTGTATCTGATGTGTGACAGCTCCTTGTTTCTCTTGACACACAGCACCCAGTTTTGTTTCTGCTGATGTGATAAGAGACAATAATACCAAAGGAGATGATGATAAAGTATACTTTTTCTTCACTGAGGTCTCTGTGGAATTTGAGTTTTTTGGCAAAATGATGATTCCAAGGGTAGCCAGAGTGTGCAAGGTGAGAGATACCTAAAATTTCCTTTCAGCTTGTTAAAAGTCTACTTTGATAAAGTTCCAGCAAAAAAAAAAAAAGCTGCTTTCTTCTCGTATGTTCTCTCATCTGTTTCATATCACTTTAACAAAGTTTCTAGAAGAGACAATTTGTTTTGATAATTAGGAGCTGCATGCAGTTTTGACAATCTATCATGTGTGTAGATGCAGGTTAGTGGTTTGTCATGCATCTGTGTGTCTGTGCCCATCAGCTTGCCTGTACTTTGTGTGGACTCGGACATGAGCAGCATGTTTGGCTCTGATCAGTTTAGAATGATTTTTAAGCTTGAGTTCTGGTGTTCTTTGCTTTGTGAAGCAGATGAGCAACTTAAGCACAAGGTTGCACAGTTCTGACCCCCCCCCCCCCCCCCAGTGACGATAAATGCCTATGTAGTTTTTTTTTACATGAGGGCTGAACAATGAAAGTGGTGCAGTATTGTGGCCTGTCCCCTCACCTTCCTACACCTCTTTTTCAGAAAAAAAACAGCTTAGGGGGTCAATTTGCAAGATTTGTTCAGATAACATTAGGCGCTACCTATTCAGATCAAAAGGGTTGAAATTTCCCCCGTGCTGACCAGTTAAATTTTGTCACTGAACTCCTTGACCATACAAAATTTAATGGACAAGTAGTGGTGGAGTTGGAGGCATTCTGGGGTAAGTCTGGCCTCAGAGAGGGTTATCCTAAAGTTACCCAGACAACTTTATGGCAACCTTCTTCTCACTCAATAAATTTTAAAACTTGCCTTGGGGCTGGTCTGTCCCCTTTTCTGCCTCTAAATATAAACTTTTGTCCCTGGATTGCCCTACGCCTTCACTCCCAAATAAATGCAAAACTTTGCTTCCAAAGGCCTACTAGACATCCACACTTCTTTCCCAGCTCTCCAAAAAAAATATCTTGATGCAGGGAGATCTCCTCTCTTCCTCTTCTTCATGAAAGAATTGTGCCCTCTATTGGACAGGATGGAGAGAGCAAGGGATTTTTCCTGTTCTGGGGATAGTTTTCCTAGGATTATTAGCTGGGAGGGAAGGTGGGTATAGGTTGGGCTAACCCTAAGGGAGGGAGGAAAGAGATCAGTCTGGTATTGGGGGGCAAGTTTTTGCAATTATTCAAGAGGAGTGAATGACCCAAGAGATTAGGCAGTCCTAAGGCAAAGTTTTGCATATTTTATTCAGGTGGAGAGAGGAAGGAAAAAGGCTGAATTAAGATTTTGAGCTCTAAGTTGTAACAGTTTTTATTAGGGATCAAAAGAACAGTACAGCACACGGATGAACAGTAATACAAGGCAAAGTCTACAGTAAAGTACCTCATAACAAATAAACAATAATAGAAGAATGAACAAAGCACCAAAATGCATGAAAAACAAAAGGAACTGATGATCCCAATTTTATAAACAATCTATTACCTCCCCATTACTTTTATCCCTTCTTTACAGCTATGATGGCCAGTTGTCTGGACTCTTATGACTCAAGCCACTTTATATTGCATGATTGTACTCAGGATTACCTAACCACCTACCCCAGACCCATCCACCCTCCCTCCCCTTCCCACCCAGGCAGAGGGACTCTAAGTCGGCTCTTCGTGAAGCAATGAACAAATCATGATGTACTTCAGAATTTGTTCAAAACCACACTTCTCACCTTATGGAAGATAGTTTGCAGATAATTCCAAACATACAAAAAGGCCCTTTGTCTTCTTTGGGTATCAAGGGCAGACGTGCCTACCTTAGCATCAAGGCATATAATCTATTTCTCCAATACCAAAAAAAAGGGAGGCACATCTTGCATCCAATGATTAAGTATACAGTTCTTCCCCAAATGCATAGGCCTTGCTAAGAAATAAATATGAAGCTTTATCAAGAATCCCATAAGCCTCCCATTAGGCAACAGAACTCACTTCCAAGAAAAAAATTATACGTTGGCCAAAAATATTCCCCAAGTATCTATGAATCGCCCTCCAAAAGGCCTGAATACCACTGCATCTACAAAACTATGAAATAAGGATTGTCTCCCCTGCTGACACTTGGAACACTATGCAGTAGGCACCCATCCTGCCTTAGAGGCCTGTAGTTGTGATATATATGCTCTATGAAGTATTTGGTATTGACTGTTCTGAGTTCAGTGCTGAAAACCTGCTTTGGGATAGCTTTTATCAATTTAGGAAAGTCCACCCCCTTCAAGCCATACCCAAGGTCTTTTCTCCATGCTTCTTTAAGAGGACCATGCTCCTATGGAGGAAAGAGAGAAACCAAAGCTTTCTGCAGGCCAGATTCTGAGACTTGTATAAATTTGTCCCCTTTTAAAAAGTCCTGGAGCTTCTGACCTAAACCGGTTTACAAAGCCGACCTAAACTTGTGTAATAATTATGCAACTGCAGAAAAAGATTTTGAGCTTTGAGGAAGTTGAGGAGTGCATACTGCAAGTTATGGTATAGCTGGTTTTAGCTAGGGTTATTTTACCACCAGCAGCATCAGGTCTCAAAATTGAGGTCCAATTCTCTAGGGCTGCAGGTTAAAGGGCCGGTCGGATCTGTCAAACCCACCCCCCATGAGTATCTCTATCTCCGATCCTCACCTGACCCCCACCCCAACCTCCCAATCCTTACTCAAACTTCCCCTGATCATCAACCCCGTAAGCACCCAACATCCAAAAGAAACTCCCTGAACCTCTTGGGCCTAGCTTAACAGGACCCTGGTGCTGTAGTGATTCCTCAGGTGGGAGTGATCCCCAATTGTTCCTGCCCTTTCCAGCACCTTCATTCAGTATGGCACCCCTAGTGATAGCCTTGTGGTAGTATTGCTAGGGGTGCCATATAGAATGAGGGTGCTGCCAGAGAAACCACTAGATCACCAGGGACCTGTAGGCCCAAGCATTTGGGGGAGGGGGAGAGATTATTTAATTTATTTACAGAGACTTGATATACTGCAAACACCAACAATATGACTTCTAAGCAGTTTATAAAACAATAATAAACTGCTAGAAGAGAAGTGGAGAGATTAGTGGTGAGCAGAATAGGCAAGACTGAAAAGATGGCTTTTCAAAGCAGATACTTATAGTAAGCGGGTTCAGAGCAAAGGTGGGCAGGCAGCATGTTCCAGAGTTTGGGACAAATATAACTAATAGCAGAGGCATGAGTAGATTCAAGTCTTATGACAGAGGGGGAGGGAGTTGGAGAAAACCAGTGGGAGGTGGAGTGCACATTGGAGGGAGGGGGGGAGTTGATGATCAGGGGGAGTTTGAGTGAGGATTGGAGGATGGGGTCTTGTGCAAGGTTGTGTGTGTGTGGGGGGGGGGGGGGGGGATTGTGTTTCATTGAGAAAGTTGGGGTTTGTGAGGGGATGCTCATGCAGGTAGATATGAGAGCTCCAACCAGCCCTTTAACCTTTAGTCCAGGAACATTGGGCTGAAGCTTTGAGATCCAATGCTGTCAGGCTGCTGGAATAGCAACTGTGATCCTTAGTGAACGTCTCATGTTTGTACCTTAAGGGGTCAAGCTACCATGAAAGAGTGACATTTTGAACCCACAACTTGCAGGAGCAACTGGGGATCACTTACTAGTAGACACCAAGGGCCTTCCTGTAAGAGCCATAATGGGATGGCAGGTGGACACCCTTGTTTAAGAGATCAAAAAGGGGTATTGATGTGTGTGTGGGGGGGGGGGGGGGGGGGGCGGACTGGAAAGAGGATTATTGACGTCTTTGGCTAGGTCTCAGGGGAGTAAGGGTATGGCTGCTATTGGGAGCAGTAAATTTCAAAAATTGCACTTATGTATAAGTAGGATATAAAAGTACTGTGTTTTTTATCCCCCTATGTGAAGCTTTTTATAATTGTTGCTCCTATGGGACATGAGGAGGCATGGACATGCATTCCTACACATCCTTACATGTATTTTATAAGAAGCTTTTCATTTGGCAGAGCCTTTGTAAAATACTGTGGGACTTTTCAACATCCCAACCTGAATGTCTTAATTACCCTCTCTGTATCCTTTCTAAAACAGGGCTATAAATCTAGCTGGTCAAATTTTGACAATTTCTAGGTAGAGAAATATCCAGTTGAATATGCCCCTGAAGATAACGGGCTAAAATTAGCTGGTTATCTTACCTATTCAATGAGTTTTTAAGTGTTCTCCACCAAATTTGTTTATGGCAGGTATATGATAGGTTTTAGTATTTTTATTTAAGTTGGCTAGCTTGTAGGTAGATGTGACACAATTTTGATTTGAAATGGAAGATAGATTTCAGCATAAATGATTGGAATACTGTTATTTTCGTACATACTTGTGCTAAATCAATGCAGCTCCTTATAGAATTATCTCCCATATGTTTAAGTGGTGCAACCCCCAAGAATACCTTAATCTCACCCTCTTTCCAGATGGATAATTTGGGACATATAACCATTTATACATTGCAAATTATCCATTCAGCCCCCAGGATTTTTTTTAAGTTAAAAAATAACCTTATATGCCAGGCACTGCCACTGCTGACTATGAGAGTGGTTTTGAGTACTGACCTCAATATTTTCACAAATTGACAACAAAAAAGAGATAACAAACAAGGGGATACCTTCTTGATTCTTATTTTCACGTGTTTCAGTTGTTTTGCTAGTAAACTGCACCAGCCTTTGGACTCTTGTTTTCTAGGGGGACCAAGGAGGATTAAAGATCTTACAGAACAAGTGGACAACTTTTCTCAAAGCTACATTGTTGTGTCGCATGCCTGAGTGGAATTATGTTTTCAATGTGGTTAATGATGTTTTTATTCTGAAATCACCAGACTTGGAAGAACCCTTGATTTATGGGGTCTTCACCACAAATTTGTAAGTAGTATTTTCACTATTGGGCTCATTTTCGAAAGAGAAGGGCGCCCATCTTTCGACACAAATCAGCAGATGGGTGTCTGTCTCCCAGGGTCGTCCAAATTGGCATAATCGAAAGCTGATTTTGGCCGTCCTCAACTGCTTTCCGTCGTGGGGATGACCAAATTTCCCGGGGGCTTGTCGGAAGCATAGTGAAGGCGGGACTGGGGCATGCTTAACACATAGGCATCCTCGGCCGATAATGGAAAAAAGAAGGGTGTCCCTGACGAGCACTTGGCTGACTTTACTTGGTCCATTTTTTCTTGTGACCAAGCCTCAAAAAGGTGCCCGAACTGACCAGATGACCACAGGAGGGCATCGTGGATGACTTCCCCTTACTCCCCCAATGGTCACTAACCCCCTCCCACCCATAAAAAATGTTAAAATATTTTTTCCAGCCTCTATGCCAGCCTCAAATATCACACCCAGCTCCTGCAGTATGCAGGTCCCTGGAGCAGTTTTAGTGTGTACTGCAGTGCACTTCAGGCAGCCAGGCCCATCCCCCCCTACCTTTTAAACTTGTGGTGGTAAATGTGAGCCCTACAAAACCTACCAGAAAACCACTGTAGGTGCCCCCCTTCATCCCTAAGGGCTATGGTAGTGGGGTACAGTTGTGGGGAGTGGGTTTTGGGGGGCTCAGCACACAAAGTAAGGGAGCTATGCACCTGGGAGCTTTTTCTGAAGTCCACTGCAGTGCCCTCTACGGTGCCCAGTTGGTGTCCTGGCATGTCAGGGGGACCAGTGCACTATGAATGCTGGCTCCTCCCATGACCAAAGGGCTTGGATTTGGTCGTTTCTAAGATGGGCGTCCTCGGGTTCCATTATTGCCGAAAATTGGGGACGACCATCTCTAGGGACGACCATCTCCAAGGTCGGCCTAAATGTGGAGATTTGGGCGTCCCCGACCGTATTATCGAAATGAAAGATGGCCACCCATCTTGTTTCGATAATATGGGTTTCCCCGCCCATTCGCAGGGCATCCTGTGAGGACGCCCTCAGGAAAACTTGGGCGCCCCGTTCGGTTATGCCCCTCTTTGTGTTCATCCAGTTAGCATAAAACAAATAAAAAAATAGTAAACAGAAACATGATTCTTTTATTCCCCTATTAAAGAAATAATATTGGTGTGTCAGCTGTATGTTCATACAGTATGTCGTCAGTGGAAAAAGTTTTTGCTGAAGGACATTACATGAAAGAAGTTGCAGTTGAAGAATGGTACACAAAGTGGGTGCGAGACAATGGAGAGATCCCTAAACCTCGACCTGGAGCGGTAAGTGGAACAGAAATATGAGTTAAGAATTCTATTTGTCCTCTACCATGGGGCTGCGGTATTATCATCATTAGTTTTATCATTGCCATTGTCATTATCACTTATATATAGTGCTACAAGGTGTATGTAATTCTTTATAGAGACACATAACAGACAAGGGGTAAAAGTGATGGAAACTCTTGATAGCAGTGATTTGTGTATTTTATTTATTTGTTTGGTTATGTTTTCTTGATATACCAGTGATTACACAATTGTACTTCTCTGTAGTTTATAATTTTTTTAGAAACAGAAAAAGATATTACAATAATTATATAATATAGTGATGGAAAAGCAGCAGAAAAGCCAGACATAAGACAAGGGATGGGGCAAAAGTACACATACGGGTCAGGGACATAGAAAGAGGGGGAAAGGCCAGGTATATCAGTAGCACATTGTGAGAAATTAAAGACTTACTTTGGTGTATCATCCAAACTAGTAGAGTAGCCACGGGGAGGGGGGGGGGGCTCGGGGGCTTGGGTCCCCCACTTCGTGCTCAGGCCCACTCCAACACTGGTATCCAATACTCAACTGGCAGGGGTGCTAAAGCCCCACCAGCTGAAGAGTTTCCCTGTCGGAGCCCTGTCCATTCTGCCTCAGCAAGAGGAAGTCAGCAAGTTGCTCTAGCGGCTGCTGCCGGCACATCTGTGTGTACTCAGTTCATGTATTTGAACTGAGCATGCACAGAAGTGCTGGCATCAGAGGCTGGAGCAGCGTGCCTACTTCCCCTAGACAGCAGGGCCAGGGCAGGGCTTCTGTGGGTGGTGGCGAAACAGCCAGTGATGGCATTGATGGTAGCAGGGGGAGGGGGCACAGCCATGGCAGTAACAGCAGTGGGGGGAGAATGAGAGGAAATGCTTGGCCCCTCCATGGCTAACTTGAGCTGAAAAAGCCATGTCTTAACAGATTTTCTAAACAGGGGGAAAAAAAAGGTTCTCTGCGAATATTAATATGGGGGATATTTCCAAAGGTGGGGTCCAAGGTAAGAGAAAGCAGTATCATTGGAGTCATCCAAGTCTTAAATGTAATGGGATTGAAGGGTAAGGACTGCAGCTTGGGATGTGAAGGGAGTGAGAAGGTGTGGACAGGATTCAAGATCAGTTATATTGTTAGGGTCATATGGGGAGAGACCCTTATAAACCACACAGGGAATCTTAAACGTAAGCCTAGCAGTGACTGGTAACCAGTGTTCAGAAAGCAGTAACATAATCACAATAACAAGCATACAATAGCATCTTCACAGAAGTAGATTTGACTAGTTGAAGGCATGTAAGTGAACTTAGAGGGAGGCCATTATATAGGGAATTACAATAGTCTAGCCAAGAAATTACTAAGACCAGCATGTGTCCTGAGGTGATGAGGTGACAAAGAAGGCCTGGTCGATTAAATCTGGAGCAGAGCCAAAAAAGAGAATTGGACAGGGGAGGAAGTGACATCACCGACCTGAATGGCAGCTTGAAGATGGAGCTCCCAACTTTCTGCTACCTATTAGCTACCACTGCTAATTCACCAATTTAAGCAGAGGGAGAGAGAAATTGCTTTTGGCGATGGAAGCGCCCTGCTCTAAGGTGGTTGATTTACACACTTATGCATTTCAGCAGAGGTCAGCGACCTGGGCCTGGACCGAGAGTATCCTGGCGGAAATGCAACGGAGAAGCAACAGCCACTGCTGGGAGAACTCCCGCTTGCTGACTCCCGGCACATACCATCCTCACAACAGGATTCAATGGCAACAATTTGCACCTGTCTTCAAGAGATTAAAGTAGATCTTAAAGCTGTTCACCAGGAGCTAGGGGCGCTGGGGGCGGATCTCCACGGTGAAATTGCGGAGTTAGGACAATGTGTGGCTGAAGTGGAAGCAGGCCTGGAGGAGCACATGGAAGTGCTTCACGAGATGGAACAAAGGCTGAATGATCAAAAAAGAGAAACCAGGTACTTATTGGACAAAGTGGAAGACCTTGAAAACAGGAGCCGCTGCTCCAACATACGGATCCGGGGACTGCCAGAGCTTCCGGAATACACGGACTGTGAATCGGTGGTACAGCGTATTGCTGCCACTATATTCTCAGAACCCATCCACCCTCGGCAACCCTTTTCTATTCATATTGAACGAGCGCATCGAGCCTTGGGGACTAGAAGACCTAACGTGCCTAAGGTTATGTGGTGTGCTTCACTGAATTTAAAACAAAAGAAGTAGTGATGACTAAAGTGAGGGCGGCTACACCTCTTGTGTGGGATACTTACCCGATAGAGATTTATCAAGACCTCTCAACCACCACTCTTAAAAGGAGGAGTGAATTACAACCCCTAACTCACCAGTTGTGGGAGGAGGGAATTCGCTACAAGTGACAACACCCTTTTGCACTGGTATTCTATAAGGAGGGTAAGCTGCGTCGAGTTGGCTCGCTAGAGGAGGCACAAGAATTTTTTCCTGTGCACGATGAGGGTGAACTGTCACACAAGACCTCCATGCCTGACTGTAAGAAACCTGAACATCTGAAATGGCAGCGAATATCCCATGGTAAGGGTCGACTCGGGAGACAAACAACTGGGAAGCAGCTACCCTCCCCACAGCGCCCAGGTTGAAGTGCCTGCTCCATTGCACTTTGGATATTTTGGATATTTGGACACTACTCACCAGCGCTGACTCTTGATAGCCAGAGGTTGGATCTGCAGAGGCAATTATCTTGATAAGATTGGCTTGCAGATGGGAGACTCACTTCCTTCTCCTATGGGCATGACATGGTTAGAGATACTGCCATGTCTTAGCTGGCTTTGTGGAGGGACTGGGGAGGGGGATGGTGGGACTTGGGGTTTTGGCTTGGGAATCAGTGGTTGCTGTTCTGGCGTATTCGACATTATAAGATACATATCTGAATTTAAATGTGTTACTCTAAATGTCCACGGTCTCAATATTCCTGTGAAGCATCAACTGATGTTCAAAGAAATGCAGCGCCTGCGGGCTGATTTGATGCTAATTCAGGAAACGCATTTGAAGCCACAACATGAGAAATTGATAAGGTATAAACAATACCTTAATATCATGTTTGCTTCAAATCATTATGACACGAAATCCAGATGGGTTCTTATAGCTCTATCCACTGCTTTCCCATGGCAAGTTCATCAGGTTATCCCAGATAAGGAAGGTCACTATTTGCTAGTTAAATTAACTTTGGGAGGCACACTGTATACCTTACTATCTATATATGTTCCTAATAAAGATCAGGGGGCCTTTCTAGAAGGCTTAGAGCTGATGCTGCAGCGCTATGGGGAGGGATGTGTAGTGGTGGGAGGGGATTTTAATCTTACCATAGATCCACTCCTCAATAACTCAGCACAGAGGGTGCAATATGCAAAATGGAATAGGACTTTACTTAAAAGTTTTATGGCACGATGGGGTTTGGTGGACCTATGGTGCTTTACTCATTGTCGGGAGAGGGATTATACTTGCTTCTCTCCTAAGCATAACACATTCTCTAGGATAGACATGTGGATGGGAGATGGAGAACTTGTAACTGCTTCACAAGCGGTTACCAGTGAGATGCGCACCTGGTCAGATCAGTCCCCAGTGGTGATGATTCTTAAGATACTAGATGTGAAATCGGGCCCCAGATACTGGTGGATGAATGATGCCTTATTGCAAGATCACCAAAATGTGCTGACCTTGGAAAAGCATATTAAGGAATATTTGGAATTTAATGCCGGGAACATTGCACCCTTTACATTATGGGAAGGGCTAAACGTGGTTTTACGGGGACATATCATAGCCTTGTAGGCCCATCTTTACAAATCTAGGACTGCCCAAGAAAACGCCCTCTGAGATCAGATAAC